>NC_143581.1:10394859-10753453 GCF_048544385.1 Mastigoproctus giganteus
TAGTGAAGGATTTTTTATTCACCGTCAGGTGAAGAACCCTGGTCGTAAGAAGCGACTTTAAGAATTCAAGGATATTTCCTTTAATCTGGTATCCCTCCTCACATAGCCGAAGGAGGGGCTGGACGTCAATGCAGTCGAAGGCAGACTGGATATCTAGCTAGATACACAATTGCCATCTCCTCCCTGTCTTGTAGAGCCTCCAGAATGGTGTCAGTGGTTGCCAGCAGGTTGGTGATGGTGGACCTGCGTTTCAGTGCATATTCTCTCTCTCTCTTCTCTCGCGATTGTTTTAGCTCACTTTTTCATTTTCTTTCTCACATTTATCGTTCATTCTTTCACTCTCTCTCTCTCTCTCTCTCTCTCTTCTCTCGCGATTGTTTTAGCTCACTTTTTCATTTTCTTTCTCACATTTATCGTTCATTCTTTCACTCTCTCTCTCTCTCTCTCTCTCTCTCTCTCTTACGATTGTTTTAGCTCACTTTTTCATTTTCTTTGTCACATTTATTGTTCATTCTTTCACTCTCTCTCTCTCTCTCTCTCCATTTTTTTCTTTCTCTCCATTTTTCTTTCTTTCCCTCTCTCTCTCGCGATTGTTTTAGCTCACTTTTTCATTTTCTTTCTCACATTTATCGTTCATCCTTTCACACTCTCTCTCTCTCTCTCTCTCTCTCTCTCTCTCTCTCTCTCTCCATTTTTTCTTTCTTTCCCTCTCTCTCCATTTTTTTCTTTCTTTCCCTCTCTCTCTCTCTCTCTCTCTCTCCATGTTTATTTCTTTCACTCTCCCTCTCTCAATTTTCCTTTCTTTCTCTCTCACTCCATTTTTTTTTCTTCTCGCTCTCCGTTTTTCTTTCTTTCTCTCACCATGTTTATTCTTTCTCCCTGTCTCTCCATGTTTATTTCTTTCTGTCTCACTCCATTTTTTCCTTTCTCGCTCGCGGTTTTTCTTTCTCTCACTCCATTTTTTCTTTCTCGCTCTCCGTTTTTCTTTCTTTCTGTCTCTCCATGTTTATTTTTTCTCTCTGTCTCCATGTTTATTTCTTTCACTCTTCTTCTCTCCGTTTTCCTTTCTTTCTCTCTCTCTCTCTTCATTTTTCTTTCTCTCTCTCTTCATTTTTCTTTCTCTCTCTCTCTCTCTCCATGTTTATTTCTTTCTCTCTCTGTCTCTCCATGTTTATTTCTTTCTGTCTCACTCCATTTTTTCTTTCTCGCTCGCCGTTTTTCTTTCTCTCACTCCATTTTCTTCTTTCTCGCTCTCCGTTTTTCTTTCTTTCTGTCTCTCCATGTTTATTTCTTTCTCTCTGTCTTTCCATGTTTATTTCTTTCACTCTCCCTCTCTCTCTCTCTCTCTCTCTCTCTCTCTCTCTCTCTCTCTCTCTCTCTCTCCCCCTATTTTTCTTTCTTTCTTTCTTTCTTTCTCTCTCTCTCTCCATGTTTATTTCTTTCACTCTCTTTCTCTCATTTTTCTTTCTTTCTCTCTCTACTTTTTCTTTCTTTCTCTCTCTACTTTTTCTTTCTTTTCTCTGTCCATGTTTTCTTTCAGTCTCTTTTTCTCTCTCTCTCTCTCTCTCTCTCTCTCTCTCTCTCTCTCTCCCTCTTCACTTTTCTTTCTTTCTCTCTCCCTCTCTTCATTTTTCTTTCTCTCTCTCTCTCTCCATGTTTATTTTTTCTCTCTCTGTCTCTCCATGTTTATTTCTTTCTCTCTCTGTCTCTCCATGTTTATTTCTTTCACTCTCTCCATTTTTCTTTCTTTCTCACTCTCCATTTGTCTTTCTTTCTCTCTCTCTCTCTCTCCATGTTTATTTCTTCCACTCTCTCTCTCTCTCTCTCTCTCTCTCTCTCTCTCTCTCTCTCCACTTTTCTTTCTTTCTCTCTCCCTCTCTTCATTTTTCTTTCTCTCTCTCTCTCTCCATGTTTATTTTTTTCTCTCTCTGTCTCTCCATGTTTATTTCTTTCTCTCTCTGTCTCTCCATGTTTATTTCTTTCACTCTCTCCATTTTTCTTTCTTTCTCACTCTCCATTTGTCTTTCTTTCTCTCTCTCTCTCTCTCCATGTTTATTTCTTCCACTCTCTCTCTCTCACTCTCCATTTACCTTTTTTTCTCTCTCTCTCTCCATTTTTATTTCTTTCTCTCTCTCTCTCTCTCTCTCTCTCTCTCTCTCTCTCTCTCTCTCTCTCTCTCTCCTTGTTCTTCTTTCTCTATCACTTGCTCTTTCTTATTCATTCCCTTTCATTCCTTCTCTCTCTCTCTCTGTCATTTTAATTTTGTATTACTTTTATACTTATTTATTTATTATTTTATTATGTATTTTTCGTAGTTCAACTAAAGCCTGTGCTTCTTTCGACTACGTCGCCAATACTGATTCTCTCTCTCTCTCTCTTCATTTCTTCTTTCATCATCTATCTTTCGTTCTTGTACATGTATTCGCAATTTTTTGTTTTCGTTCTTTCGATTTTTCTTTATCTTTTTCTGTCTCTCTCTCATTCGTTCCCCCCACTCTCTTTTTCTGTTCCCTTTCTCTATAACAGTCTTACTAAATCTTGAAACTAAGGATCAAAGAGAAACTTAATTTTGAATTTAAAAGTTTTAAAATTTAATAAGATGGCGCTTTAGTGAGTGCACACGGCTTTAAATAACAGTAATTTCTGTTCGTAACTTCTCCAAAAACTTTATATTCTCGAAATGCAATTGTAGAATGCCAAAGAAATTAAGAAAATGATGGCATCGATTGGATGATAACCAACACAGATCAGGCTGAACAGGACACCGGAGTTTCATTAGTTAGTACACGTGTACGTAATGCAAACACGGACCTTGAACATCGATAGGAAAAAGCAAAAAATCCAAAACAAGGAGGGACGCAATCACAAGTAGTAGGACACCCCAATCAGTGGAGCAAACGAAGCGTAATATTATTCAAATAATTTAGCAAGATTACAATCGGAAAGACATTGCAAGAAGAAAAGATATTCGAAGAACAGTTCAATGGAGAGTGATTAGGAGGAAAACAGGCAATCACTTTTGAGGTGCCTCTCTGTCTTTCTCTTTGTGGTTTCAATTACCAGAAAATCACATTTGGGAAAAAAAAAAAGTCAGTGCAGTAAATGTATTTTTTATATTGCATAAAATGGAACTCATGCTAAAATTTAACGTGATCCACCTGATCCATTTTGATTCACCCCCTCTCACCACTATTATCCTCATTTCGAAATTACAAAATGCTAAATCGTTTCATTTCAATATTTCCCTTTAGGATAAATGATTCTCTCTCTGGCTCATTATCCATTGATACTTTAGCAAAGTATCAATGGATAATATGGCTGAGTTAGTCGATCTCAGGCGAGGGTAGCATACTTTTATCGCCCAGAAACTCGATAGTGCTGCCGATACTCCTAAAACCCTACTACTACTACAACAACAACAACGTCTTTCTCCCACAATCATTCCATGTTCGAAGTTGGAAAGATCTGGACGCCTACCCATTCCTCTTACCACGTGTGCGAACTACAATCTTATACCAGCCGTTGCCGACTTCGAGCCTTCATCAGCGATACAGACCAGTGATGCTGGTGAAGGCTCGATTTTTGTTCGCATCTCTTCGAAGACAGCTAAAGAATATTTTAAGAAACTTTGTAATATTCGCCTCTTGTTCAATAATAAAAAATTTGAGTTGAGGATGACGTGAAAAGAAAGGACATTTTTACAAATTTCTATTTTTGAAAAATGTGTATTTGTGTTTGTTAAGAACAATTCGATTTTTATTGCAAATATACATTTGCTGACGTCTTAAGAAACTTCTACCATGGTACAGCGCACTTCATTAAAGATACTTTTGCTTTATTTCCACAGGAACTTCTATTATTTCTAATTACCATTTATTCAGCATTTAATATTTCATATTTATTTCTTAAGTCGCATTTATCTTCTTTCAAGGGATACATAACAATAAATTAAGCTTTTAATGAGCACCTTCTTTTCAGATTGAAAGAATGCATAGACATGATTTTAATTAACGTTTTCACAGATTTTACATTTTTATTATAAATGTTCTCTTTGTGTATTTAAACAAAAAAGATCTTCCACTTATTCTTAACAAATAGAATGAAGAAATTACTGTAAAGATAAACTAGAAGTAAGCTGTTATGAAGATCATGATACTTGAAAATCCAATTCTTTTGTTTCAAAAATAGCAGAAAAGAGTGAAATAAGAAAGTTTAGCGCAAATTCCATGAAAGAAAGAAAGAAAGAATTAAATAAGAAGTATATAATCTATGTTTTTCTTTTTTAAAGCGTATTATCAATAATTATTGTATATTATTGATATTAATTCAATATTTTTATTAATCCAGATTTTTATTAATTCAAAAATTAGCACAAAATAATCTTCCTATTTCACCCATCCATTCACTCCAAATGTTTGTCTAGTTCTGCCTTGAACTTATTTAAGTTGTTGACCTCCGCTACAACAGATGGAAGTTTGTTCCAACTATCAACCACCCGCAGGCTAAAGGCAAATTTCCGCACATCTATCTACACTTGCCTTTCCTCAATTTGAATTTATGTCCCCCTCAGGTGAGTAATCTGAGCAAGAGGAAGAGTCCCATCAGCACTGAGCTTGCTCAAACCATTCAATGCCTTATACACCTCAATTAGATCACCTTGCAGGTGTCTAGTCTCGAGACGCTGCAATTTGCAGAACTGAGGTCTTTCTTGGAAACACCAACCTTTTGTTCCACTCACTAATCTCGTTGCTCTTCTCTGTATCCAGCAGGTTCCTTAAAATGAGGCCTTCTTAAAATGAGGCCTCCGGACCTGTATGCAGTACTCAAGTTGTGGCCTGACAATTAGTATTAGTAACGGCCGTATGGTGCAAGAAAGCCTATGGCTTATGCTGCACCAGCCAAAAAAAAAAAAAAAAAAAAAAAATCCGAACAAAACAATGATAAAAACAAAAATTAAATAAATAAATAAATAATAATAATTAATAAATAAATAAAAATAATAAAATGAAATTAAAAATTAAATAAAAAGGAAATTAATCCTATCATCCTATGCGCTTCCCTTACCCGAAAGTACTATCCAGATGACCTTTGAATTTCCCCAAACTGTCGGCCTCTACCACCCATGAAGGCAACTTATTCCAGTAATTTATAACTCGCTGGCTAAAATAAAACTTCCTGCAGTCCAATCTAAACATTTCCCCGCGTAACTTGAATTTATGTCCCCTAGTTCTAGCATCATTTATAATCTTGAAAATTTTGTCCTCATTCATTTTACTGATGCCTCTCAGAGCCTTAAACACCTCAATCAAATCTCCCCTAAGGTGTCTAGTTTCCAAACTCTGCAACCCACATATTCGAAGTCTTTCTTCATAAGGACGCCCTTTTGCCGATCTCACCAGGCGAGTTACCCTTCTTTGCACCCTTTCAAGAAGCTCGATGTCTTTCTTTAGGTGCGGTCTCCATACCTGAACACAGTATTCCAAGTGTGGTCTAACATAGGCCTTATATAATGGGATTATCACGTCCCTATCTCTACTTGCAAAAGTTCGATAGATCATCGATAGGACACCATGGGCCTTCCTTGCAACCTGTTTACAATGCTCAGAGAATTTCATGTCTGACCGTATCGTAACACCCAAGTCCCTTTCCTCCAGTACTGGGTTTAGTTGAACTCCACCAAGTGAATAAGTTATTTTGGGATTACTGTTTCCCAGGTGTAATACCTTACACTTTGTTGGATTAAAGCACAGCTGCCATTTTTCTGACCATTCTTGAAGTCTATCTAGGTCTCTCTGAAGAAGCTCAGCTTGACAGTGATCATTAACTACTCTACCAATTTTAACATCATCTGCAAATTTAGACATCACGCCCTCTATCCCTTCATCAATGTCGTTTATGAAAATTAAAAACAACAGTGGTCCTAATACTGATCCTTGGGGAACCCCACTTCTTACATCAACCCAATCTGAGGAATAGCCATTTATCACAACCCTCAGCCTCCTGCCCTGAAGCCATCCTTCTATCCATCTAAGGATTTTTCCAGTGATTCCAACCTGTTCCAGCTTATAAAGCAACCGCTCATGTGGGACTGAGTCAAAAGCTTTGCTGAAATCTAAATAAACAATGTCGAAATTATTCCCTAAATCCAGCTCGTGAGTGACCCTTTCGAAATAGCGAACCAGATTTGTTAAACATGATTTTCCCTTTACAAAACCATGTTGAGTATCCTTGAGAATTTCAATTCGATCCAAATGATCCTGAATTCCACCCTTGATCAATGCCTCCATGATTTTCCCTACTACTGAAGTCAGATTGACAGGTCGATAATTTCCCACTTCACTTTTAGAGCCACCCTTATGTATGGGAGATACGTTTGCACTTTTCCAATCCAAGGGAATCTCCCCAGAGTCTAGTGATGCTCGCATAACCAGCCTCAGTGGTTCAATGCACTCGCTTGCCGCCTCTCTCAAGATTATAGGGTATATTCCATCAACTCCAGGAGCCTTACTAGTCTGTAGGCTTGAAAGTTTTTTCATTGCGAAATTTCAATATCATTAATTACATATTTTTTAACTTCGCTCCCACAATTTCCCATTGCCACAAAAGGCTTTTCATTTGTAAATATCGATGCAAAATAACTGTTGAGTTCATCTGCAACGGCAGCTGGTGTATTTATTACTATCCCCTTTCCCTTACGTAAAGGTCCGATCTGGTTTGTCCTGCTCTTCTTGGCATTTATATATGTGAAGAATTCTTTATCCCCCCTCTTTGCTCTGTTTGCTAGTGCCCTCATATAAGGGAACAATTACCTCCTTATCCCTGCTAGCAAAATTCATGTAGATCATTGACAAGACACCATGAACTACTCTTGCAACCTGTCTGCACTGTTCAGAAAATTTCATATCTGACTGCACAATTAACCCCAGGTCCTTTTCGTTCTCTATTACCCTTAATGGAGTACCAAGTAATGGTACTATTAAAATGTAACAAGTTACAATTTAAATACAGTATTTATATGTTTTAAATACAAGACTGGAAATAATACTTACGTATTATTATTATTTCATATACAGTATATAACTTCGTCTAAAGCCCTTGTGGATAGCAAAGTTGGTAGGATCGCAGTCCTCACCACACCGGATGGGAAAGAACTCAATTCAAGTCCCGAAGGATTTTTTTTTTTTTTTCTTTTTGTGTCTTTTTTGCAACGTAGCTGAGTTTGTCGGTCTCAGGCAAGTGTAGCATGGCTTTTTTTCCCGAAACTCGGGATTTTCATCCAGAAAACAGAAAAAAAAACCACAGAACGCATGCAATGTACAGAGGGTATACACGGAGTAATGTAGACATGTATAGTATCTTATGTAGGACGGCACCTGAACGAAAGTTCATCTCCGTCTTTGTACACTGTGATGGTTACAGAAAGCACTGTAACAGGCCAGAAATGTGTGTAACGTTATGTTCGTGCAGTGTGTGTGTTGTTGTGTTGTTTAGTTGTTTCTGGCCGTTTTGTCACCAGGCAGGCGATCACCTGGAAAGCCTGCCCAGTGTCCGTCTACACCACGGGGAGGTAGGCCACAACTGCGCAAGAACCATGGCCAACCTCAACAGTCACGTACTGAATGTCCAAAGAGGGTTTGGAGCCATTCAAAAGAACCCCGCGCCAGCAAGCCGGCAACAGCGCGCGCGCGCGCACGCACGCACACGCACACACACACACACACACACACACACACACACACACACACACACAGGAGACAGGACAGCAGAAGACGAAGAAATAAGGATGAGAATAGCATAAAGTAAAAAAAAAAAAAAAAAAAAGAAAAATAAAATCTTTATCCATTTCTTGCCCACATCTGTATGCAGTGCTGCCCAAGGTGGTCCACAAAGAGAAAAGGTGTATTGTCAAACAGAAGTTGTAATGTCATTCAATCATGATCGGCAGGAACAAGTTCTAGATATAATTCTGAATTCTGTTAAACTGGAGTGGTGTCAGAAGTCTCTGGTAGATGACGGTATCACTGAGCAGAGGTTTAGTTGAAGAGAGTCTTGATAAAGCATGAGTCAGAGAAGTGCAGCATCTGTCAAAATCTTTGCGTGTTCTTGAAAGCCACAACAATTTTGTATATGACGTCATCAGGACGACGAGGCAGCGCACAGTTGTATTATGATTTATGATGCATTTTCAGTTTCATTTCTTGAATTAACATTGAGGTTGAGAGCCTTCCTGCGATTAAAAGCAGCATTGCAGAAGGTTTGAAGGGCCTGGAAATTGTTGACAGAAATGAGTATCTTCTCACCTCCGGGACACAAGTTTGGTACTGTTGCCTTAAGAGCCGATCTTAGATCCTCGTAAATGGAGCATTCAAAAAGTACGTGAGGAGAGTCTTCCGGTAGCCCACATCGACAGGAGACTGTATTGGAAAGTCTGAATTGGTAGAGTTTTGCGTTAAGCGAACCATGTCCAGTTAGTATGTAGGAGGTAAACAGTGAGGGTGAAAACCATTTTCTGGTGGATGATGAGAGTAGTGCAGTTACGTCGGGAACGAAGTTTTTGGTGATAGCTCCTTTTTCGGTAGAATTCCATCTATTCTGCCAGGTATTCACTAACAAATTCCAGCATCTGGTTCGGTCAGTTTTGGGATCAGTCTGAGGGTTAACAATGATTACACGGAGTAATGTGGCTTAGTCGCTGATGCTACTAAAACCTAATTACAACAACAACTTCATCGAAAGCCCTCGTGGATAGCACAGTTGGTAGAATCGCCGTCCTCCCAACATCGGGTGGAAAAGTCTTGAGTTCGTGATCCGTCAATGACGTGAAGCCTTTTTATGGACTTTTTTCACAAGGTGGCTGAGTTAGTCGGTCTCAGGCGAGGATAGCATGGTTTGTTCTCCAGGAAACTCGAGTTTTTCGTCCAGCAAACAGAATATCGACATCAGAACAACAGCAATTTACAGACAGTAGACACGGAGCAATATGGCCATAGTTGCTGATGCTCCTAACATCCTAATACTACAATTACTATTACTACTCCTACTACTACATTATGAAAAAGGCCCATAAGAATTCCTAGCAACGTTGTTGATATTCGGACTCAGATCTTTTCCACTCAGTATGGGTAGGACAGTGATTACACCCACTATGTTATACATGAGGGCCACGGGATTTCCTTTCATACATACACTTGCAAAAGCGTTTGAAATACAAGAAATTTAAAGATGCTACGCCGATACTGATGCTGGGTTTAACAAACCCGAGTTTCTCTAAAACAACTGCAGCATGACAAAATTTTTCAGCAATTTTAAACAAAGTGTCTTCGAATAAATGTGGAGTTAAATTTGTTCGTTACGCTTTGCAAGAAACAAAAACCAAGGAATTTTTATGGGCCATTTTGACAACGTGACTGAGTTAGTCTGTCTCAAGCGAGAGTAGCATGGTTTTCCCTCCCGGAAACTCGGGGGTTTTTTTGTCTGGAAAACAGAAAATCGACCACAGAAATCACATACAAATGTACTGAATATTTGATCTCATCAATAGTAAATAATTCTTCAACGGAACGTCCATTAGTTATAATGGCAGCCAAAGATATTTAACCAGGAATTCGCTCCATAATTTATTTATATTTCATGTCTATTTATTTCTGTACTTTGGTTAATATCCTGTTTCGGCGCTATCTGTTATTGGAAAAGTAATCAGTAACTGGAGAACGGAACTAAATATCATTTATTGAAGAACGGTAATAAAAGTCCATAATGACTAGTGAAGGATTCAAAGTTTGGCAGTTACACTATAAATGTACTCTACAAAATATTAAGTTGTGCTCTCTCTCTCTCTCTCTTCGTGTTCCATCATTACTTCCACTATGATATCAGTACTCAATGCAATAAGCGGAATTGTTTAAAAAAAAAAACATACAGCATTAAGAAAAGCCTTCGAGTCCATATTTTCTAAATTATGATTTTTAAATGACTTAATGATAAAATGTATTGTACTGAATAAAAAAAAAAAGGCAAAACCATATTTGTATTTTCCATAACAACCCAATTACACACGCTGGCCAATAAATTAGAAACCTTTGGCAATTGGCGTCAACAGATAAACATACGGTACGATTACAAGATAAATATTGTACGCTTTCCTGGAGCTTCCTTGTCGATCTGGTCATGGGAATGACTGGTGATCTTACCGATAGAAAGGTGTTATTTTTGGTTTAGGGAACCTGATACTCCAAGAACGAGACGAAGAAATTTAAAGCGAATTGTGAGTCAGAATGGAAGGTTCAACAAATGAGTAAAGATTTCAATTTAGGCAAAGAAAACCTTCATCCAAACGGATTAGTAGTAGAAATCTGGGATTTGGTAGTCGTGTACCTATATGAAAGCTATTTCTTTCTGTAAAAATCAAAAGAACTGGAGTGTGGAACAGTGGAAAAAGTTCGTGTGGTCTGACAAGTCTCGATTTATACTTTTTTTTTGCACCAGTGGTAGGTGAAAGTGTGGCGTGTTCCTCATGAAGCCAAGTATTCAGACTGTCTCGTGTACAACATTCAAGCGGCTGGAGGTGATATCATGGTATCGGTTATGCCCTGTTGATATGGACTGGGCCTGCTCATACCGTTAGAAGGTCGTGTTACCTCCAATGAATATCTTTCTGTCCTATCGGACCAACTTCACCCTACTAATCATTTTTACGCGGATTCTGATCGACTGTGTCAAAACGACAGAGCAACTATCCACCGCGAAAAAATTGTATATGAATGAGTTAAGGAACATTGCAAAGATTTCCCTCTACTCTGGACGCCTAATTCTCCAGATCTGAATCCAACTGAGAATGTGTTGGATGTGTTGTAAAGGGCAGTTAGGCTTTATAATCTTCTACCAACCACAATATAGAAGCTAACCAATATCGTAATGGAAGAATGATCAAATTTGGATCCGGACTCCTTCGACACCTAGTGGGATCAATATCACGAAGTGTATGGGCTGTAATTCGGGAAAAAAGGTGGTCCTTCCAGATATTAAATAACGGCTTCTAATGTTTTAGCCAGTGAGTACAGTACTGTACCCAAAATATTTAGTTTGGATGATTTTAAATAGGTTTTGTGTTGAATTGTGAATTGAAATTAAACAACTTTTATTTTCTTTATATATAAAATTGGGCTAGTAGACAGTAAATGAAGATAATACAAGGTTCCATCTGCAGTTTTATAAGGTAGGAAAGACGCCGAAATCAATGTATCGTTTAATTTTACTTGCAGATGAAGCGCTTGTTTTATTCACATCAAATTCTATCTTAACGTTTCCTCTGGCTCCGTGCCAAGGAGCAAGTAATTTTTGTCCATTAATATGTCCATCGCAATATTTCCAAGAAAAGAAGCTTAAAAAGCGAAAATGGTTTCGAATTATATGAGGCCCTAACGATTTCATTATTCGATGTACGTTGTAATTAACTCATTTGATTTGGTGATGTCATTATACACTGCTCGACAAATTAACAGAACAAAATGTGTTTGATGAATATTTTATTGTGAACAGTGTTGCCGAAGGTGAATATCTGATACGTGTATAATAGCATCCCAGCATACAAATTCTGAGTATCCAATAAATATCAATCTACCACCTTACAGAGCCGCACATTATGCAAATTATTCATACCTATAAAAACAAGGAGTTGCGCCCATATCAGTGGGATAGTCACATCTCCAGCACTCAGGATGGCAAGTCATCGTCTTTTAGATGATGACTTGAGATGGCGGGCCGTTGGACGACTTGAAGCCCGGCAATCGCAGGCGGAGATGGCACATTCGTTTAATGTGTCGTCTCGGCACTAATAGAAGCAGTTTGTCTGTTTGGTAGCACAGTAATATCGTCACAATACCGGGTGGAAAAGGCCGGGGTTCGAATCCCGTTGATGACGCGAGGAACTTTTAAGGGCTTTTTTCACTCAGTGGCTGAGTTAGTCGGTCTCAGGCGTAAATAGCAAGGTATTCTCACCCGGAGAAATCTTTTTTTTTTTTTTTTATGGAAGCAGCTTCAGGAAACAGGAACTATTACAGGAAGAGCTGGCCAAGGTCGCCCAGGGGCTACGTCAAACAGAACAGACCACTATCTGATTCTAACAGCAAGACAGACCCCTATCGATGTATTCTCATCAACTGTCTCTTGAGATTGCTTCGGCCACAGGTGAACGTGCCATCACCACACTGCGTTAAGAAGGCTCAATTCAAGTGGACGCTAAGCAAGGAAGCCAATGGTTTGTATCCCATTAACCCAAAACCACCACAGTGGAACTGGAAACTGGTGCCATGAACATGTGACCAACTTGTGGAAACTGGTGCCATGAACATGTGACTAGGAGCCCTGACAAATGGGGTACAGTTCTGTTCTCTGATGAGTCCCGTTTTAGCCTACAAACAGATTCTAGCCATTATTTCTTCTGTAGTGATGGATGGAAGGAGGGATGGTGCCGCAACGAGGAATGCGATACCATCCCTCCAAAATCAAAGAAAGGGAAACTTACGGTGGAGGCGATGTTCTCGTGTGGAGCGGAATAATGATGAACAACCGCACCCCTCTTCATTTTTTTTATAGGAGTACCGTAACTGCGCAGAGGTACCGAGAACAGATCCTCGAACCTTATGTGCGGCTTTTTACGGGTGCGGTTGGCCCAGATTTTCTTTACTTGCACCACAATGCCACTGCACCTAGGAAGGTGGAGGGGAGGAATATCTTGAAACTGTAGATGTCCAACGACTGCTGTAACTAGCAGAATCACCAGACTTAAATCCGATCGAACATGCGTGGGAAGCCCTGGGGCGTTGCATTGCATGCTGAGAGTCAACTCCTCGGTCACTTGGTGAACAAAGGTCTGCGCTGGTAGAAGAATGGGATTTGTTGCGACAGAATCTTATAAACACTCTTATATCGAGGAAGGTTCACGGCTGTCAGGTCTGTTTAGCCGTTGGAGGAGATCATACGCCGTACTGATGTCATGTGACCATATTTTTGAACATCTTGTATCGAGTTCTGTAATGTGACCTTTTTGGAAATTCTTATGCAATCCCTATAAATGTCCCTTATACCGCTCAGAAGTTTGTCGCTGTCTTCTGATTTCACCATTATTCTATGGTACACCACCATAACAAATTTTGTTCCACTTCATCGCAAACTGCACGAGTTACACCACGTGTTCTCTTAATTTTGTCGAGTAATGCAGAAATAAGTATAGCATCTTCAAAGTAAAATGCTATGTATGTGTTTAACACAATGTTGATTAAATAAATCAGATGTTTATCAAGTTAACACTTGATAAACAGTATATTTTGTATACAGAGTAGTGTATATGTTGGTGTGGAATGATCAGCCCCTACCACTACATGGAAATATACTGTACACTGATAGAGGAAACATTTGCGAAATTTTCAGTGTAATGATTAATTTTTCCTCTATTATCAACCGTCCCACACACGCATGCGCCCTGAAGCTGGTCTTGAAGTCGAGTGAAAGATTGTAGTTAGGTAATATAGGTATACAATACAATACAGTTTTATTTTGTCATATTTTAATGCTTTGTTTCTCTTTAAAATCACAATGGCCGAATATTTTATTTATAAAATAATGTTAAGTATGAAAAAATATCAGGCAATTTTTCTTTAATTTCAGATTAAAGATTGATGGGCAAAATTTCAAAAATGTATAGGTGGACAGTGACGAAGTTCACTTTGAAGTGGTTTAGTAAACAAGCCGTTAGATTTCGGATTATTGAAAATCCACCAACTGTTCCACAGCGAACTGTACTCTCACCAATAAGCATATAACATAATTGGTCCCTATTATTTTTGGGAATGATCAAGTCAAAATAGCAACAGTGAATGGTAAATGATACCGGTACATGGTTCAAAAGTTCCTAGTATCATAATTAATACACTCGAGTTGTGTTTCCAACAAGATGGAGCCACTTGCCATAAAAGAGTCACAATAGACATACTGTGCCGGGTGATTCCAAACAGCTTAATTTTTGGACAAATGGGAATATTAAATGCTAGTCACGATCTCCAAAGTTAACGGCGCCATATTTCTTTGGGATAACTCAAAGAAGAAGAAGAAGATATATATTTCTAAACCAAAGGCATTAAATGACTTAAAAAAAAACTAATAAGGAGAGAAATCCACGCCATAACATGAAACTTGTGATAAACTCAAGATTTCAATATATATTTTGTATCAAGACAAAGTACTTTTAGTAGTATTTTGGAAATATACCAAAATAAAATTCGTATGTGTTGTTTGATGGACCCTGTGCAATTCAAAACTTGTTAGGGAATTCAAGTCCACAACAAGATAATTTTTTGTCATAAACATGAAATTTTAACCAATCGAGATTCAAATTAAAGAAAAATCAAATACCAGTTGCTTCAGATACAGAAAAGGTGGGTGCATCCCTAATAACAAAACGTTTTCGAATAATTAATTAATTATAAATTTTATTTACTTTACTTGAAACAGAGGAAGTACATCTGGCTGAAAATCACGACCACAATTACATTTCTTAAAATTGAAATTGCTGAAAAATCTCATCTGTTTTTAATTAAAACCAAATTAATTTATTTCATTTTAAAATGTGCTATTACTCATGGGTAGTAGTAATAGACATGTGATGCAAGAAGGCAAGCATATGTAGCATCAGCTAAAAAAAAAAAAAAAAAACCATTGCACACAGCAATTCCCTCTACAAGTTTGTCCAGTTCTTCCTTGAATTTCTTTAAGCTATCAACTTCCACAACGACAGATGGAAGTTTTTTCCAGCAATCAACCACCCGCTGGCTAAAGGCAAATTTCCGCACATCTATTCTACAATTGCTTTTCCTCAATTTGAATTTATGCCCCCTCAGGTTCGTAATCTGAGCAAGAGGAAGAATTCCATCAGATTTGAGCCTGCTCAAACCATACAAGGCCTTATACACCTCAATCTGATCACTCACATGTGCCTAGTCTCCAGATGCTGTAATTTGCAGAACTTAAGCCTTTCTTGGTAAGAAGACCCCTTCGTTCCCCTCACCAACCTTGCTGTTGCCCTTCTCTGTACTCGCTCAAGCAACTCTGCATCCTCCCTAAAATGTGGCCTCCAGACCTGTACGCAGTACTCAAGGCGTGGCCTGACCAATGCCTTATACAAAGGGATAATCACCTCCTTTTCCCTACTAGCAAAATTCCTCTATATCATTGACAATACCCCCATGACCTGCTCTGGAGCCTCTCTGCATTGCTCAGAAAACTTCATATCTGAACTGTACAATTACTACCAGGTCTTTTTCATTCTCTACCACCCTAAGTGTTGTACCACAAAGTTGGCACATTTCTCTGGCGATTACTTATACCCATGTGCAGTACTTTGCATTTGTCAATATTAAACTTCAGTTGCCACTTCTCAGCCCATCTACCCAACTTTTCTAGACAATAACAAAAAATTTCCTTATAATTAGTCAAAGGAGTAACGTTTGACCTAACTCCAACTGAATGCTCCTGTGGGATGTTTTTTTTTTTTTGGAACGGGAAGTGAGGCGTGTGAACACACAATTATCATCTATTCCGACACTGTGGAAAGCCTTGCAGGCATCATGGCTGCAGATCTCTACTAGCAAAACTAGATCTCTACTTGAATCAATGTGTAGGCGAATAGCAGCTGCTATCTGTACTAACGGTGGCCCAACACAGTATTAGGTAGATGGACATAATTCAGTGACCACTCAGTGTAGGTTATATATTCTTTCCAAGAACCTAATCAGGGGTTCGTAGCATAGCGGTCACGTTATTTTTAGCTCCTGTATTATCGTGTTAGAACTATGGATTTATTTCGTGTTAAAAGTGCAGTTTTTTACCAAATAGATAATTACAACTTGAGGATTCTGTTGGTAAGCATAGTTTTGTGTTATTAGAGCTCTCTTTCAAGTTTCTTCCATTTTCTTCTCACTGCTATTGTTCTTTGGCCACTCAGCTTAGGCGCCATAGCCGAAGCTTTTGGGAAGTGGCCACTCCTTTGCCTGACCACCACATTCTCTATCCTTGCTAATTTGACTGGGGCTGTTTTCCCCCTTCCGTGACCTTGGACGGGCGTCGCATTGAAGCTACCAGTTTCACCGTTTTGTGCCTCCGGTGTTTACTTCCTTCTTACACTTACCCAGTGCCAGCAGTGCTTGTCTCAATAGCACGCATGCGTCGCAAATTTTCACCATCTGTACAGCACACCCATTTTATGCCAAGATCAGCTACCAGACTGCAAAAATCTGACCTGAAGAGTCTGTTCTCCTGGACTCCGCAAAGACTGAAGAGGTTTCAAGTTAAACTCTTCTTCTGTCTCAGTGCCATCACTTTTAGATATTAAATTTGCTCTACGCATATATTTCTGATTTCAGTTAACATGGATGATAAACAACCTACTGCAGCTGATATCTTTTCTCCGTTGCCATCTCTTGGTGAGATCTCAACACCTCTGACCCCTCAAGTGCCATTGACTCAATCACCGGAACCAACTATTGCCTCTCAGGAAAGCTCATCGTCAAAAGTTGCTACTGATTCTCTTTCACAATCAACTCTTGACAAAGAACGTCAGACGGAGCTTCCTTCGAGTAATAAACTTGGAACTGCAGGTGCAGAGGAGAAAAGTAATTTAACAAATGCTAAGGCAAGCGACCCGGGACAGAATGTTCTTATTTTATACGACAGAATTGCAAAAATGAGACGGGATCTCTCTAGCTTCCTTTCTTATGAAAGCAACAAGATTACCAAGCAATCAGGTAACACCATAATGGATAAATGGCTCAATTTGGAGACTGTTGCGACTTATCTCCTTGTAGAGAACGAAAAGCTAAAGGCCCTAAACATAGAAATAAATACACGTACCAATCTTTTGGAAAGAGTTATAAATACATTTTCCGGTACAACAACAACAAATATGGCTTGTTTGGCCAAACAATCTGTTAGTGACAGTTCCTCTACAGACAAACCTACATTAAGACATGATGTGTCCCCTGCCCCGATTGTCACGGATGATTCAACTTTGCAGGAGGACGCTGCTACTAACACCTCTATTGTCAGGACCTTTGCTGATGCTGCCCGTTCCGCTGCAAATGTTCCTAAACTGAAACCTGACAATGTCTTAATTCTTAGAGCTTCTGAAAACAGTGATTGTAAGTCAAGTGCTGACGTTAAGACATTGGTGGCTAAAACTCTTAAATCGGATTTAAAAAATGTTAAGATCAAGTCTCATAGGCTAGTGAGGAACAAAGGAGTCTTGCTGGAAACGGCCTCTAAAGCAGATCTGGAGTGTCTGTCCTCCTCGGAGTCTTTTACATCTGCAGGTATCAGCTCAGGTGTTCCTCGAAAGGGAAACCCCACTGTACTGATTTATGATGTCCCAAAGGAATTGACACGTGACGAGATACTTGAAAATTTATATAACAAAAATCTTGGCGATTCGGATTTTACATTTGAGGAGGTTAAGAACGGAACTTTCTTTCGTTTCTCAACTAAAGCAAGGTCAAATTTATCTGTAAACTGGGCTGTTAGTTTTTCTCCCAAGATTTACAAACATATAATTACTCTGGAGCGCATATTTCTTGCCTGGAGTTCTCATAGACACAGACCTTATACTGTTGTGACGAAATGCTTTCACTGCTTGGGATATGGTCACACCACTCAGTACTGCACGCACGAGTCCCCGTCTTGCAGTCACTGTGCGCATGGTGGTCATGTGTTTAACGAGTGTCCTAATAAAAACGAAGAGCCATCGTGTATCAATTGTAAGAGAGGAAAACGTGACTTTCACCATTCGACGAGAGATAGCAACTGTCCTGTCTACAAAAAGGCCTTGGAAACAGCACGACTGAGGATTGCTGATGAGTAACACACCCAATTCCAGTGTATATAGTGTAAATAATTCCCCTGCTGGTGATGTTAATAGTACGAACTTGCCTAGTGTTCAGTCTATTAATCTGCAATTTATGCAGATCAACGGGCATCATTCTCGAGTTGTTTCGGACGAGATTAGATTAACAGCAGAACAAAACTCAATCGACATCATTACTATTCAGGAGCCATATTTTGCTAAAGGGCGAATGGGAGATTGTTCAAAGATCACAGGTTATTCTCTTTCCACCAGAATAATCCAACCTGCTCACCAGCAACCGAAGACTTGTATTGTTGTATTAAACGACAAAATTGATGTAACTGTCATTAATGGTCTCTGTCACCAAACTGCAACTTGTATCCTTGTCACATATTCTGCCATGACCCTTTATATCATCTCAATATACTGCCCTACATCTGAAGACTTAAATAACTCATTAAATTATTTAGAATCCACATTGAATTTTCTGGGTCCTCATAATGTCCTTATTTCAGCGGATGTAAACGCCAAGTCTAAGTTTTGGTTTAGTACACGCTCTGATGCTCGAGGGCAATTACTGGAAGAATTTATTATTAATAATAATATGAAGATCTTTAACAGACCTCAACAATTCACTACGTTCTCCAGCTTCTCCGGAGAATCAAACATTGATATCACTTTTTCAAATTCCTTCTGTAATCTAGCTATCAACGATTGGACTGTACAGCCTAACTGTACAACAAGTGACCATCGGGCAATTTCTTTCTCGGTCTCCATACCTTCTCGTCCCTCAGATTTGAGTATCTGTGTGCCTGAGTACGTTCGCTTCTCAATTAATAACATTAATTGGGACATATTTGAACATTCTGTAAATGCTGATTTCTCCAAACTGACTAACTCTCATTTTGACGCCATGTCTGTGTCTGAAGCTGCCACACAGATTCAAAAAAATTTGGTTAATGCATCATATAAATCATCAAGGAAAAAACGTGTCAATTCCAGAACTTGTTCCTGGTGGTCGTCAGAATTATCTTCGCTTCGGAAACAGGTCCACCACGCTCGACACACCTATCAGCGCAATCGTCATTTGTCTCAGGCTGATGCTCGCATCTTTTATAATTATTACGTTGATCTCAAGAAACGTTATGTGAAGGCAATTGCTACCAGGAAGAAGGAAACTTGGACAGAATTTGTGTACAACTCTGGTAATGCAGACCCGTGGGGGCTACTTTATAAAATTGTAAGAAATAAATTATTTACACAAGAAGTGTATGGATCGATCATATACAATGGTCTGGAGACCACTAACTGGACGGATTCTGTAAACATTATTCTAGATAATCTTTTTCTACAGGACAATGTGAGCTCCGACTCTGATTTTCACACTAATATTCGTTCTGCCAATTCTCTGTATGTTTCTTCAATTAAGACTGAGCCTTTTAGTGCCATCGAGTTGGACACAGCGGTCAAACAAGTGAAAGTTAAGAAATGCCCAGGGATGGACATGCTGGAGAGTACCTTTATTGTACGGCTCGCCAAGATTAAGCCCAGTATACTTCTACAACTTTTCAATAAATGTTTAGATGCTGGGAATTTCCCAGATCTGTGAAAGACAGCCCTTATCAAGCTGATTAGGAAACCAGACAAGCCCCCCCAGGAACCGAGGTCTTATCGGCCTATAGCCTTATTGGCCAACCTTGGTAACCTATTAGAACGTTTAATTGCCCTGCGATTAAACAACTTGTTATTGGAACGGGGACTAATTGCGCCTAATCAATACGGATTCACTCCTGGAAGGTCCTGCGAGGACGTCCTTGTAGACTTCATTTCTTCTGTTGAACACTCCAGTTTCAAGTATATTCTTGCTATCTTTATTGACTTCGAGGGTGCTTTTGATTCCCTTTGGTGGGAAAGTGCCCTCGAACGTTTACGTCATGCCGAATGTTCCCAGCAACTTTATCTTCTAATTAAGAGCTATTTCTCTAACAGATTTATCACCGCCAGATCTAAGTACAGACAAATTTTGCGTCAGGTCTTTCGAGGGTGTCCTCAAGGCTCCATTTTGGGACCACTTTTCTGGAACTTTGTTCTGCAAGGTTGGATTACCCGAACCTTTGACAACGTGAAGATCATGGCATATGCGGATGATTTGACAGTCCTTGTTGGTGGCAATTAGTAGTAGTAGTAGTAGTGGCATGTGATGCAAGAAAGCAAATGTATGAGCTTATGCAGCATCAGCCAAAAAAAAAAAAAAAAAAATCACACCATTCCCTCCAAATGCCTGTCCAGTTCCTCCTTAAATTTATTCAACCTATCAACTTCCACAACGACAGATGGAAGTTTGTTCCAGCAATTAACTACCCGCTGGCTAAAGGCAAATTTCCGCACATCTATTCTACATCTGTCCTTTCGTAATTTGAATTTATGCCCCCTTAGGTTCGTAATCTGAACAAGTGGAAGGATCCCATCAGAATTCAGCGTGCTGAACCCATTCAAGGCCTTATACACCTCAATCAGATCACCGCGCAGGTGCCTAGTCTCCAGCCACTGCAATTTGCAGAACTTAAGCCTCTCTTGATAAGAAGATCCCTTCATTCCCCTCACCAATCTTGTTGCCCTTCTCTGTACACGCTCAAGTAAATCTACATCCTTCCTAAAATGAGGCCTCCAGACCTGTACGCAGTACTCAAGGCGTTGCCTGACCATTGCCTTATACAGAGGGATAATCACCTCCTTTTCCCTGCTAGCAAAATTCCTATATATCATTGACAAAACCCCATGACCTGCCCTGGCAGCCTGTCTGCATTGCTCAGAAAACTTCATATCTGCCTGCACAATTACTCCCAGGTCTTTTTCATTTTCTACCACCTTAAGTGTAGTACCACACAGTTGGTACGTTTCTCTGGGGTTACTTCTACCCATATGCAGTACTTTGCATTTGTCAAGGTTAAACTTCAGTTGCCACTTCTTAGCCCATCTGCCCAAATTATCTAGATCCTGTTGCAGTAGCACACTGCCATTACTGTCATTAACAACCCTGTTTGGTTTGCTGTTATTTGGTTTTTTTTTTTAGGAGCATTAGCAACTAAGGCCATATTGCTTCGGGGATATGCGGTGGTCATTCCCTGACCTTTCCACATCCTCCGTATTTGGTGTTCACGGGCTCGAACCCCGGTCTAATCAAGAAGCGTGTGCTACGCACTGCTGCTCCTGCCCACCTGGCTACGGAGGCGCCTGTTAACAACCCTGCCAACCTTTGTATCATCTGCAAACTTCGACATTAAGTCTGATATACCTTCATCAATATCATTGATAAATATACAAAACAACAGTGGACCTAACACCGAACCCTGTGGGACTCCACTAATAACATTAGTCCACTAATAACAATTCAAGGTCTTCTATTGAAATATCCGCTGAGAAAGTTCTATCTGATCTTCAACAATGGATAGTTGAAAATAACTTAAAAATTAGTTCTACCAAGACAAAAATTATGATCCTTGGCTCTAAATTGGACGTTCGTCGACCACCAAAAGTAAAAATAAACAATAGACAAACACCTCTAATAACGGAAATTAAACTTTTGGGAATAACTATTGACAGCAAGTTAAACTTTCTCCCTCATTTATCCAATCTGCGAATTAAGATCAGAAATTTCACCGGCGCTCTTGTCAGAGTTTCTAGAACTGAGTGGGGTCTTTCTAGAAGATGTTTAAGAATCTACTATAACTCTGTGTTTCTCCCTATGGTTGCCTATGCTGCTGGCGCTTGGTTCCATAGGGTGCGGACTGTACAATTTCAATCAAAATTGATGTCAATCCAGCGTTCAATGTTACTTTGTATTTTGAAGATTTGTCGAACAGTTTCAACACCTGCTTTACAGGTTTTAGCCGGGACGTTACCACTCGATCTCTACGTAATTTTCAGAGGCTTATGTTATCGTTTGAAACGTCAGGTTCCCACTCAGATCCTTGGCATTTCTATTAACACTCAAGTCGATGTTAAAGCTGAACGACAAAGAATTTGGCAAGAGTTGATCAACTTGTGGCAGAGTAGGTGGGATGGCACAACACTAGGCAGTGTAACGCGTAAGTTTTTTCCTGAAGTTGACTCTCTTACGGATAAAAAATCTACAGTCTGGTTTAGCCTTGACTTGTTTACCTCCTATTTGATATCAGGACACGGATCATTAAATAAGAAATTGTTTAAATTTCGCTTGCTACGGAACTCTGCCATTGTGGCGGCGTGGAAGATTGGCAGCACGTGTTGTACTCTTGTCCCTCATACAAATTTGTACAATGAATTTCGAGTAATTCTGCAGAATGCAATTCCCAACTTTTCATCAGGATTGGAACCTAATTTTGTATCAAATACCACGAGTTACCGCGCTCTTCAGGATTTTGCTAAGGCAACCTTCAATAAAAGGCTCGCAATCCTTTCTGCAATGACTACACACGCGAATGTTTCAAATTCAGCTCAAGACTCTTCACCTTCACTGCAATGACGTCCATTTTCTCAACAAGATCTACAATTCTGGACTTGTGCTCTGTGTGTTGTGTTTTTTTTTTTTTTTTTTTTTTTGAAACTCTACAAGTGTCCTACAACTACAACTCAATTTGGCGATGAAAATTCCTGTGCTCCTTTGCTCGGATGGCTGTTAACTAACTGTGACTTTGTTATTGGTAATTGACTGTGACTTTGCTACTAATGACTGCAGGACTTACTGGATTTAACCTCACCTGTTTATAAGGTTTGCGCCTGCTTCTGGGCTTGTGTAAAGTTTTTTCGGTTGAATGGTACTGTTATCCTTAATTATTTTCTTTGAACTTTTTTTTTTTTATGTTAATATGCATAAGATTACTTTCATTGTTTACTTTGAAATTTCAAAGTATCATCTGTGTTTACCTCAATCTGTTGACGTTATCTTTTGTACAGTATTTAATCTTTGTATAGTTGTATAAGTTCCTTTTTTTTTTTTTTTTTTTTTTTTTTTTTTACTATTTTTGGTTCGTACTTTGTTGGGCTCTTGGCGTCCCTCTCTTCTGCTGCCGCCGGTTGGTTGCCCCTGGTCTACCTTCCCGTGGCGGTGGCGCGTTTCCGACCTGCTGATTCCGGGTAGCCAAACAGCCAGTTCACTTCTGGCCAATTCTGCAGAATCCTCTAATTTAAAAGTGAAACGAGGCTTAGATGAACTAACGTTCCAGGTGCCGCCCAAGACAAATACATACATACATATATTCTTTCCAACATAAATTGAGCCATATTCAACTCCTCTTTGAAAAGCAATAAAACATTAAAAAACCCAAAAGCAAATGTTCATTAATGAATATAAATTAAATCATTATTGATGTGAAAATATCTTTGGCGACATCTGCTAAATTTCGGACTGAAGTAAAACCAATTTGTCACGAAATTGTGAAACGGAAATGACGTCGCATCCTAATTCACGTTAATACAATCACTGGTCTGCGCGGTAGCACAGTGGTATCGTCACCGTCCTCCCCACACCGGGTGGAAAAGGCCCGGGTTCGAATCCCGTCAATTACGCGAGGAACTTTAGTTGGCTTTTTTCACTCCGTGGCTGAGTTAGTCGGTCTCAGGCGTAGATAGCAAGGTTCTCTCCCCCCCCCCCAGAAACTGGGGTTTTTTTCGTCCAGCAAAACAGGCAAATCGACCAGAGAACACACGCAATTTACAGACACGAATACGGGTTAATGTAATCATTTACGGGTAACCCTAATATAATAATTTGAATTTTTTTTTTTTTTAATACAGTCACTAATGTTGATTCGGTGGAGTACGTAGCGAGCTCAAGCCTGCTACTTTACCGTATCAACGTTAGTGACTGTATTAGCGTAATTTAGGATGTGACGTGTTTTGCGTCATTTCAGTTTCACAATTTCCCCAAAGAAGTCTTCTCATAAAACATTTTTGGTGCGTGCAGGGTACCACGCGCTTTTTTTTTAAAACACAATATGCGTAGTATTAATAAAGTTTATAATCTCGCTATACATTAAAAAAGTTTTCTTCCTAGTGATATTTATTCGAGCCAATGGGAGAAGAGAGGGCGGAGCAAATGCGAGGATAAATAATTACAGAGGTCATTTCCAGTTTAGATTTATATCGCTGCGTTATAATGTTAATATACAAATAATAACATATACAAAAAACTAAACTATTTACAATCATACCTCTACTATATAAAGCTGACAATGGGTCCTTTCATCAGCTGACATTAATATACAAAAAGAGTTATAATGGAATATCAAATGATGCCGGGCATGGTTATGTGTTACAGTGAAGCACATGCACGAACGTTAAAAGAGTGAAGCACGTGTTGGTGAATATTACATGGAAGGAACACAAATGGGTTATTGGGCAGAATCAGACAGTTGCTGTTGACAATGTAGAGCACGTGGGACGCATGCCAACGTTCGGCGCATTGCAAGACAACTGCCTCCATAACGTTCACTAACCTCGTGCACCTGCTTCACTGTCTACGCCCAGCATCATTCGATGTTCCATTGTAACGTTTTTTGTATATTAATGTCAGCTGATGAAAGTATCCGATGTAGTTTGTATATTCGTAATTAATTTAGTATTCTGTAAATATTTTAAATATTTGTATAGTTTGTAAATATTCCATCAACGCTTCTCTGACAATGGGGAAGCGTGGATGGAGAAGGCATTAAGAAGGGGGTTGGCGAGCGAAGTGAGCAGAGGGAGGAGATCCCTAGTAAGACATTATAACAAGAATAATAAATAATAGAATTTAATAAAAAAATAAAATGTACTATAATTAAATTAATATATATATATATATATATATATATATATATATATATTTTTAAAGCTTCGATAAAGGCTAAGTAACTGTGTATTTTACATATAATAAGCGAGAGAAAACTGTCAAAATTTCGCGAGTAAAAGCGGTATTCTAAACGAAATTATCCAATAGAAACAAAAAAACTTGCAATTTAGTATTATCCTTGTAGATATTAAATGCAAAAGACCAATAATTACTTCTAATATCATGGTATTTAAATAAATATTACCAATTCTTTTGCAATAAATGGTACCTATTTTCATGATTTGTGCCCAAACTTCACGAAGATTATCACCTAGGATACATCTTGTCATCCAGCATTTTATCTGTTTTCCCTCATCCAACACAAATATCTATTTTCATGTCACCAAAACACATATTTCATCATAGTCCAATGACCAATTCTGGTACCTGCACGGTATTACCATCATTTGTTAAGCCGGTCATACCGTTTAGGTTTACTTTGCCGTCAACGTTCGGGTGATGGTGACACGCCGTCAGTGCATTATCGTGGTGAAAACAGTTATTAATTATAACTTTCCAGGACACTTGATACGTTAGAGGAAACTTCTCTAGAGCTGAAGAGAAATTCTCAGACAGGAAGCCAGCAAGAAAGCCCGGAGAGAGGAGAGAGAGAGAGAGAGAGAGAGAGAGAGATTAATTAGCAATGTAGAACACTGTTGTCAAATATCACAATATTTATTTTGGAAATAATACAGAAAAAAATGCAACGCTCCTCATAATTATAATTACAATTTACTTTGGTTAACATCATTAGGCCATACAACTTACCATTAACGTGAAAGGAAAACGCATGAGAAAAGTGTAAAGCTAAAATTCTGACACTATTAGTGTCAAAAAAAAAAACAAACCGCCTGCTGAACCTAGAAAACAGTATTTTTGAACTGTTACTGTTTAATTCATCTAATAAACGGCAGTCAAAAAGCCCATCTGTAAGTTGGTAATTTTTACCGTTTTTACTCGTGAAAATAGTAATAGTATTTGCCATATAGTGCAAGGATGTCACAGACTTTTGCTGCACTAGCAAAAATAAAAAAAATAATAACAATAAAATAAGAAAACCCAAATTATAGGCTTCCCTGCACATACAGGTAAGTATCCAGCTGACTTTTGAATTTATTCAAACTGTCAGCCTCAACTACCTGCGAAGGCAACGTGTTCTGCCTATCAATGACTCATTGGCTGAAAAAAAAATTTCCTACACACTAATCTAAACCACATCCTTTCTAATTTGAATTTATGAGATCTAGTTCTCGAATTGTTCAGAACAGTGAGAATTCCACCTTCATTCATTTTACTAATCCCTCCCAGAGCCTTATAAACCTCAATCAGGTCACCTGTGAGGTGCCTGGTTGCCAAGCTCTGTAGTCCACATAGTCAGAATCTTTCCTCGTACGGTCGTCCTTTTGCCGATCTCACCAGTCGAGTTGCCCGACTTTGGGCCCTTTAAAGAAGCTGGATATCTTTCTTCAGATGAGGTCTCCATACTTCAAGATAATATTCCAAATGTGGTCTTACAATTGCCTTATACAGTGGGATTATGACCTCCCTTTCTCTGCAGAATAGCGTTCGATAAATCATTGACACCATGGGCTTTCTTGGCTGCTTGTTTACAGTTCAGAAAACTTCATAACGGCCCGTATTGTAACTCTCGGATTCCTTTCCTCCTACACTGTTTTTGAATTCAACCCCACCAAGTGTATAATTTATTTGTGGGTTGCTATTCTCCACCTTGCATTTCGCAGCATTGAAACATAGCTGCCACTTCTCTGACCATCTTTGAAGTCTGTTCAAGTCATCCTGAACGAGCGCTGCTTGGCACTGATTATTAACGACTCTGCCAATCTTCACATCATCTGCAAATTTTGACTTCACACGCCTTCTATCCCTTCGTCGATGTCATTTATGAAAACGAGAAACAACAGTTGTCCAAGGACAGATCCTTGAGGGAACCCGCTCCTATCGTTATACCAATCTGAAGAATATCCATTAATCATAACCCTCTGCCTTCTGCCCTGCAGCGACCCAGCAATCTATCTTAAAATCTCACCAGTAATCCCAACCTGTTCAAGATTATACAGCAACCTAGCAATTGATTGCTGTCAAGGAGTGGATCTAAGTTTTCTTTACCTGATTAAATAAATAAATAAACAAACAAACAAACCTCTTATGAGTGACCGAGGAATCAAGACAAAAAGAAAATTCTTTCCTTTTGTCTCGATTCTTATATCTTATACCCGGTATGCAAAAATACACGTAATTTTCTAAAAATAGATTTTATCAGCGCCTTCATATTTTCATTTATATCATGTCAGATATAGGAGAATGCAATGGTTGCCGTGCAAAAAGGTATTAGGACCTCCTAAACGTTTCTTAAAAAGTTATAATTTATCATAAGAAGCCCCCAAAACTAACCATGCACCCGGGTCCCCGGATACCATTACACAGTCCTAGCAGATGCACTGGATATTGCTTTTTTGTAGTGGTGTGTCCCGGTGGCGAAATGGTACATCGACTATTCTGGTCAAACAAAAAATTAAGCGATGCTATCGTCTGCAGGTTAAGTGATATAATTTTTCCAGTAAATACGGTAAATGCAGATAAATAAAAAGGTTTCTCTCTCTCTCTCTCTCTCTCTCTCTCTCTCTCTCTCTCTAGATTATTTGAAAGAAGTGCTTTCAAGACGGCCAATGGCTATAGAAGGTGTGAGAAGGTTTCAGCTTTTCTGAATTCAAACCAACACTCTTGCTTTTTTATAAAAAAAGCAGACAGGTGTAACTTAGCCTTTATATTTCAGACAGTACTTCTAAAATTATTTTTTGCTTTTGTCTTATACGTGAATGGAATATCCTTGATTTCAATGTTAACTTGCCTTTTAACCTTATGGCCCATATCATGGAAATGGGCCAAAGAAGAAACTGCTGGTACCCACCTGTTTCACAACTCACATTCGCAATGAACTATCTGGCCGCTACACACCCTATTATGATTCAATCTTTAACAACCTGTGCAGGAAGCATCATCCCATATGCTCCCTTTTACCTATGACCTACGGCTGATTTCATGTCGAAATCCTGGACAGTGAGGGCTGCAGAGAAATGTCAGGTCAAGGAATAAAATCTGGGTTTGTATTATGGAGTACAGAGAGACATCAGGTCAAGGAGTACAAACTGGTTTATAGAATGCGAGAGGGCTTAAGACGTCAAACTGCGCGAATGCTCAGTATGCTGTTTTTTATAAAAAAAAAATATTAAAATGAGTTTTGAATATCCTTTTTAAGCTTCTTAAGTTGGCCATCTATAAATGGCATAAACAATAATTAAACTACATTAACTTAAACTTTGAGTAGACTATGCTAAATGGAAAGCGCAGACTACAATTACATTAGCCATAATTCCAACCAAATTCATCTCCTTAACAAAGTCAACACTAAGTGGTCACTTTATTAGGTACAACTACCCTTTTCATAAAAGAGTAAGCATAAATCGTCATAGCTGGTCACGGATGGGTATCACAGCGCGAAGACCGAACTGGGTTCCACTCCTGTGAGCAAGACACAAGCAGTTAAAGTTACAGTGGACTTATGAAAACACGTTACATGGTCGGACGAATCCGGGTTCTTGCTGTATCAAGCTGATGGGCACAACACGCCGTATTCCAATATAGTGAAAACACATGCCGTTCATATGTCCATTTGCATACAATGCGGGATAAAAAAATCTGGAATAACAGGGGTATCCCCTTCGTCTGAGATTGGCTAACTCCATCCCGATTGAAAAGGCCTTTAGAAATTCCTCCAGTCCACGACAAGGTTCGAACCCAGACCACTCCAAACGAGCGACAAGTGACGAAAGCACTATACCGTCATGGAGGACATACTGAATCCTGTCATCAGATAAAATATTGAGAAATCAGACATTTTACTAAAGACAAAGACAGAATTAACAAATACAGATTAATTTAGTAAAATGACTTCGATTTCTCAATATTATATCTGATGACAGGATTCAGTATGTCCTCCATGACAGTATGGCCCACCTCCAAGATGTCTGGTTGTTAATCTTTCTAGTACGCATCTTCTCAGTCATTTTTGATATGAACATTTATTAACACCGTTTACGAAAATTTAGAAGATTGAAAAATGGTGAGCTGACTGTTAAAAGCTACGGCAGTCATAGTCCCCCGTCCCCCTACCTTATGCAGCCGTCCCAATCCTTTTTGGAATCTTCAACAACGAAATATAGCTTTAATAAAAAAAAAGTATGTATCATACTTATCAAAATCAAAAACGTGATAAAATGAGTTTGAAAGCAAACAGAAATAAAAAAATAATGAAACATCAAAAACGTAAATAACAAATATAAGACTAGAGAGACAAATATAACAAATATATAAAAAATATAAGAAAGTGATAGGTGTGAGGCCTATTCGGGACCGTAGGGTTGCCTTGGAGGCAGCTACAGAACAAGATATTCGTCAGATCAAAGCGTGCTCCCGGCTTGGTGAGCTAGGCCTGGTGGTCGAAAAGTCTTTAAAGATCAGACCGAAACTTGTTATTTTTGACTTAGATCAAGAAGTCAATCAAGAACATCTGCTGCAAAAAATTTGGATGCGTAATCTTAGTGGATCTGAGGTTTCGGAGTGAGACCGCTGTGATGACTAAGAATAAAGCCAGGGGCAGAACTGGCTATAATTTTATTGTTGAAACATCGGGCTTGATCAGGCGAGTTTTGATCGCCCGTGAAAGGGTTTATGTAGATTGGAGGGCGCATAGGGTGAGGGATCTTATAGTTCCCACGCAATGTTATAGGTGCATGGCTTTTGGCCATGTTGCCAAACATTGTAAAGGTGAGTCATTCTGTGGTCACTGTTCTGAGAGGGGACACTCTTTTAGAGATTGTGACAAGCGGGGGGACTCTCCGAAATGTGTTAACTGCTGGAGGAGAAAACTTCCCTCTGACTACTCTGCTGTTGACAAAATATGTCCGGAATATGCTAGGGCATTGGATATCTTGAAACGCAGGACTGATTATGGAGAGTAAGAATAGTTACTCCATAATTCAGATTAATGGTCAGAGAGCGATTAGTGTGGCCTCGCAGTTGACACGAGTTATAGAGGAGCGAGCTGATCTGGTGTTACTTCAAGAACCTTATGTGCTCAGAGATAAGGTGGTCTGTTATCCATCTGGATACAGAATTATAGCTGCTTCCAGATCTCCCTGTACTGCAATAATAATAGCTGACCCACAGTTGACAGTAACTGTTGTGTCTACCTTGACTACGCCATATGGTGTATGTGTGGAGGTTATAGGGGGATTTGGACGAGTATATTTTGTGTCCTTATATTGTAGGCCATCAGAACTTATGGCGGTGTACATAAGATATCTTGAGCAGGTTGTAAGTACACTAGGATCGGTTCATTTAATTGTTGGTATGGATTAGAATGCTGGATCCACTCTGTGGGGTGGCCAGAGCTCTGATGACAGCGGTATAGAGCTGGAAGAGTTTCTGGTTGCTGCAGGCATGGATGTGATTAATGATTCAGAACAACTGCCAACTTTCTCCTCTGTAATTAGTGAGTCCTTTATAGATGTCACTGCTTGCTCTAGATCCATCTTGAGGATGGTTAAAAATTGGAGGGTGCGACAACATCTGACGACCAGTGATCACAGAGTGATTACATTTAATATTACTACCAGGGAGCCTATGAGGCACTGGAGTGATGTAGGTAGATTCGGTGCGTGGTGTAAACTGGATCAGGTTTCTTGCTCTATGGCACTCCAAGATTGATCAATTAGATATGTGGCATGATCTGACTGCGTCAGAGAAAGCCAGGAATTTAACTTATTTATTGCAGGACATAAGTAAACAGTGTTTGCGGAAGAAAAGGAGACCGCAAAGATCGGTACCTTGGTGGACACCAGAATTTACGTATGCGGAAAGATCTACAAAGTGCGCGTAAGAGGTATCAATATGAGAGGAGGTGTTACTCTCAAGAATCGTCTGAGCTGCGATTGCGGTATCAGAGTAAAAGAAATGACTATAAGAACAAAATTATGTTATTAAAAAGGGCTTCTTGGAGAAATTTTGTACAGGAGAGGGGCTCTGCTGATCCCTGGTCTTCTGTCTATAAGTTAGTCACTGATAAAATCTGTGGCGGTGAAATTATGTCCACATTTGTGGCTACTGACAGAGTGACTCTGGGATGGGCTGACTCCGTCTCCTGTTTGATCAATTCAATTTTAGTTGAAGATTCTCCTGATACTCTTCTGCAGAGTCAGATTGTTCAGGAGAATTTTGATTATGTAACTAGTGGAAGCGAGCCTCCCTTTGTTCCCGCTGAGCTCGAGTTAGCTTTACAGCAGACCAGAGAAGGTCGTGCTCCGGGATTGGACAATGTTGAAACCGCTGTGGTGAGGAAAACGTGTCAGGCGAGTCCTGACGTGTACCTGGACCTTTTCAACACATGTCTTCGTGATGGAGTATTCCCGGCAATATGGAAGACGGCTAATTTGAGGGTTATTCTCAAGAGTCCTGAGAAGCCCATGGACGAGCCTCGTTCATATCGCCCAATAGCGTTGTTGTCGGTTATCGGAAAGTTGTTGGAGCGACTGGTCCTTCGGCGGCTGATGGTTCATTATGCTGCTCAGGGGCTGGTGGCCAACAATCAGTACGGTTTCAAGGCAGGCTCTTCTGCGGAGGATGCCATTTATAACTTGATTAGCAGTGTTAATGAACAGCCTGGTCGATATGTCCTGGGTTTGTTCATGAACTTTAGGGGGGCGTTCGATGCTTTGTGGTGGGGCAGTGTCCTACGCAGGGCTAGGGCGTCCCTCTGTCCGGGCAATTTATACCGTCTTCTTGAGGACCATCTCCGAGAGAGATATGTGCTCATTTGTACTCCTTTCATGAAGTGTGAGAGAAGAGTTTACAGAGGATGCCCACAGGGTTCGGTTCTGGGGCCGACTTTCTGGAATTGGGTTCTTGATGAGTTCTCCAAATGCAAGGTGTGGAAGGCACGACCAGCATAGCTTATGCTGATGATTTAGTTATTTTGGTGAGTGGGGAATCCCGCCGGATGCTTGAGGAGCGTACAACTGCTTCTTTGAACCAATTGATGAATTGGTCAACTCAGCATAAGCTGGAGGTCTCTGCAGAGAAATCTGTTGTAGTTCTTCTGAGGGTACGCCTCAGCGGGACTCGCCCTCCTTTGTGTCGTTCTGGTGATCTCTCGCTTAGAGTGGTTAAGAAAACTAGGTACCTGGGTGTTGTCCTGGGAGAGCGACTTTCTACGGTAGCACATGCTACCTATATCAGGGACAAGGTGAAACGATTATATGCCAAGCTCCAGCGAGTGACGCGTGTCGATTGGGGTATAAAGGGGGGGTTCGCTCCACCTCCTTTATGATAACATCTTTACCCCGATTTTGACTTACGCTGCTGAGGCTTGGGGAGGGTATGTAGAACACTCTCATGTTCGTAGAATCTTGTCTTCGGCACAGAGGTTTGCTCTCCTAGGTATAACCAGCGCATGCAGAACTGTGTCTACGGATGCGTTGTGCGTCCTTGCGGGGAAGATGCCTGCAGAGTTGGTTGTGGCACAGTTTGCATTACGATATGCCCTTAAGCGGGGGATTACCAGGGCGATTTTTGGCGTTAGGTCGTGCCCGGTGGGGCAGTTGGCTGTCTCCCCTGGTATAACAGCGGAGCGGGGGCGAATCAATGATGAGTTGAGTACCATATGGCAATTCAAATGGACAAACTCTGAGAAAGGTCGTCATTTATACACCTTTATGCCCTCGGTCCATACTGTGAGTAGGGAGAGACGTTCCTGGCTCCAGTTTGGGTTGGCGGTTGCTGCTGTCCTTACGGGGCATGGCCTGAGGTCAAGGCTGTTTCGTTTGGGGTTGACCCTTACGGAGTTCTGTGAGTGTAGCGAGACTGAGACTGGCCTTCACATCTTGCTGTATTGTCCTTTGTATGAGGATTTGAGAACGAGGTTGGACTTTGGGACGCTCGCTCTCACTGAAATAAATCTAGGTATTATTTTTGAAAATTATGAACTTTTTTGTTCTTTCTCAGTGTTTGTAAAACAGGCTTATGGTCGCTGCCGGGCGATGCCCGGGTGGTAGTAGAGACCTACCTCCTCGTGGTGGGGACGGCAACTTGTGTGTGGTGTGATTGCCCATCCCCACCACAAGGCTGAATGGTCGAATAATTTAGATTTTGTTTTGATTTTCAGTTGACCATTTGGTCTTTAATATTTAGTTTTAACATTTCAGTTGAGATTAATATATTGAATGAGAATCGGTTGCATATGGATGAAAATCCGGGTGGCAATTGAGATGGAAGCTCACTCAAATGTATTCATGTTGCATTCTGTGTCAGAGTTAGTCGGTCTCAGGCGTAGATAGCAAGGTTTTTTTCCCCAGAAAATGGTGTTTTGCGTCTAGAAAAAAACAGACAAATCGACTAATTTATAGACATAAAAACACATGGGTAGATGTAATCAATTACGGGTGACTTTAATAAATAATTTGGTTTGTATTCATGTTGCTACCTAAGAGCTATATATATTCTGCCTTGTTTTCCTCTACTGCCGACCAGCAGGTAACATTCAAGAAGCCCTAAACCTACTTGAGGACTTCCACAGAGAATGGGACATGCCAACCTTGTAATAACAACAGATCTAATGCCAAATCACATCTATGGCAGAGTAACCAAACTGATTCTCGTGGCGCCCTCCGTGAGGCCTTCATTCTGGCCAACAACTGGATACACAATGAAGGTGGTAAACCCTACACTTTCTCCAATGTACATGGGGTATCCTACATCGCCCTCACTTTAACCTCACCCCCAGTTTCTAATCACATTGCAGAGTGGGATGTGCTTAGGGACATTTCTAACAGTGACTACCGTGCCATCTCCTTCACTATCACAGCTGCAACACCAAAGAAAAATGGCAACAATCTGGAGGACCTTAGAAGATTCTCAATCCGAAACATTAATTGGGCTAAATTAAGAGCATCTCTGAACCCTGACTTCAAAGCGATAGCTCCAAACCTTAACAACCTCTCTGCAGCTGGATATGCTTGTTATGTATAGTCATCCCTCTTCAGAGCCACTGATTATGCTGAAGATGAAGGAAAGTCTACACTCCAGATGAAAGAAAGTCCACACTCCTCATATTCCTTGGTGGATACAGGAACTTACCGATCTCAGAAAACAAATGCATGTGGCACGGAGAGCTCTTCAATCGCGCAGGCACTGGCCTGATCCTGACGTTAATGCTCTCAAACAGGAGTACAAGGACAAGCGAAAAATCTACCATAAGACCGCCGCAGAAAACAAATTAAGGTCTTGGAGACAATTAGTTTCCCAAGCAGGGAACACTGACCCCTGGGGGCTCATATACAAGATCTGTAGGAACAAAATTATCTGCCCAAATATAAACAACTTTTGGTTTTTTATTGGCGCATTGGCAGCTGTGGCCATAATGCGCCTATAAACAACACAGTGCAATATCAAAACAATGAAACATATGATTGGCACTCAACAGTTGAGAAAATCATTGAACGCATCTTTCCCGAAGATGATCCCAATCTTGACAATATGCATCAAATTCAAATTCGAGCAGACAATGCCACTTACGAAGGTACCCTGGACGTTGATCTTTTCACTGCTGTTGAACTTGGTGCTGCAGTGGCCAAGTTGGATCCTAAAAAGTATCCAGGCCCTGACCCGGTAAAAAATGCAGTCATCACCAGATTTCATGAGCTCTACCCTAATATTTTGTTAAAACTTTACAAGTGCATCTTGGAAGGCACATTCCCCAATTTCTGGAAGCAGGCACTGCTTAAAATTATTCAAAAACTGGGAAAACCTAATACCGACCCAAGAGCGTACCGCCCAATCTCTCTGTAAGGCAACCTGTTTGAAAGAACGATCGGTCCCAGAATCCAAACTGTTCTAAACTAATAAAACCTTTAATCGAACTCGCAGCATGGCTTCAAGAAAGGATCCTTCGCCGAAGATGCCAATGCAGCCATTGAAAAACACTGTACACATTCCATAGCAGTCTATGAGATGGCCATCTTCGTGGATTTTGAGGGTGCCTTTGATACCCTTTGGTGGGAGAGTGCCCTCAAGTCCCCTAGACTGGCAAACTGCAATCAATACCTTTACAAAGTCATAAGATCCTACTTCAGTAACAGATCAATTTAGGTCACTGCCTAACACCTGTCATATTCAAAATTTATAAAGAGGTTGCCCACATGGGTAACTGCTTGGACCACTCCTTTAGATCTCCGTAGTTGACCAATGGCTCACCAGAAGCTTTGACAACTGTGTAAATTTCGCCTATGCAGACGACTTGGTTATTTGCATTGCAGGAAGATCCAGGAAGACCCTTGAGGACAGAGCAAAGATTGTCCTGAATGACCTGGTAAGCTGGAAGAAACAATGCAAAAACAAAGCTAATGATATTCAAAAACAGGTTGGATTACCCCATACCCCCTCAAGTGCTCATTCACGGGAAGCAAATACCATATGTGGCACAAACTAAACACCTCGGCATTATATTGGATGACAGGCTCAGTTTCCAACCACACATGAACAGGTTAGCAAACAAAACCAAAGCCTTCACTGCAGCCATCATCAGGATCTCCCATTCGGACTGGGGACTCACCAAAAGGACCCTATCTCTCTGATATAAAGCTGTGTTCTTACTAATTGCCTCCTATGCTGTTGGGGTCTGGTTCCATAGGGTCACTAAAAGTAAAATCCGAGCCAAACTCCTTTCCAAGCAAAGAACCATACTGCTTGCAACACACCGAGTACCAAGAACAACCTCAACTAATGCACTGCAGGTTGTATCAGGGGTCCTTCCCCTGTACCTATATATAGCTTATAGAGGCTGCATCTACAAACACAAAAAAGGTCTACCAACCTCACTCCTTGGAATAGACTCCAATCCTGCTAAAAATATCAAACAGGAAAAAATAAACCTATGGAATTAACTCCTTTCCCTTTGGCAGGTTAGATGGGATGAAAGTGCCACTGGAGAGGTCACCAGACATTTTATCCAGAATGTTACCTTTGAAATGAATAAGCCACCTTAAAGCGAAACTGTTCCAATTCGGACTAGCGGCTTTTCCTCATTGCTCCTGTGGGGAACAATAACCCTGGAACCACATGCTGTTGTCTTGAACTACGAAGAACAACGGACAACACTTAAAAATAAGGTTCAGAACTTCTCAAAAGTCAATCTTAAAGCCTTAATTGAAAATGTGACTAACTTTCAAGTCCTTCAAATCTTCACCAACGACATCTTCAGCAGAAGAATGTAGTTGTCTCACCACACTGGATAATTCAACCACTCTTGCCGAACTGTTCCCTGTGTCACCTACCATCTTTTGATCTCCGAGGTTGTTCAGAGATGTCAACCACTCGTTTTTTTATAGTATTATTTTATTTATGTATTATTAATTTATTTACTACTATTATTATTATTATTTTATTTATTTACTTTTTATTTATTTATTTTTTTTTTTCTGTTGGTACTTGGGACGAGCATCCTGAGTACGGGATTGGTGGCATCCACTGGTATTGCACTACTTGTAGTGGATGTGGGATTTTTGCGCTCTACTGAGGGGCAGATAGTAGATTATGCCCGGCTCCACGTGCCTTGGGACGGGCAACAGGCAACAGTTGCTCAGGTGTTGGCTGCTTATGGTCCTGTTTACGCAGATTCTCTAGTCAAAGCAGAGAAAATTTGCGGAGATGGACCCAGGTCCTGGAGCCGCTACAAACAGACTACATACATAAATGTCACTGCAGTGGCGTATCCAGGTATCATCGTAAGAGGGTGGACATGGACCAGGTCCATGTATCATCGTAGGGGGGGGGTCACGGTCCAGGTCTAGGTATCATCGTAAGGGGAGTGCATGGCGAGGGGGCTTTTAAGTTAATTTTTAGAATGCCTCCTGCGTTTTTTCTTTAATTTCAAATTTTTGGTTAAAGGGGGTTATTCCCCCCTCTTCCCACCTCTGAATACGCCCCTGAATGTGCATACATGTATTTCTTTTACTTTTCAGTCGTTGCGAGTTTTGTTGTGTTATACAATTTGTAAGAGAAGCCCCATTTTCTGCTGAAGTTTCTTACATAGGTTCCAGTGATTGTAAACAGAGAATGTTTCTGTTTATGTATTTTTGTATTTATGTAAATAAATAAATAAATAAAAAACTAAAAAAATTATTTTATATATTATTATTATTTATTTTCTTTTTAGTTTCCACAGCTTCAAAAATTTTACGTTTCATGGTTTTATTTATTTATTTTTATTACTCGAAGGGAACCAAGTTACTTCATGTACGCAGGAAAATACATTTCAGGCGCGTTAAATTTGATTTCTTACATTAACTATTTTTTCCGGCCTTTTTCTGTGATTAATGTAAATAACTAATTAAACTTGTTGCTAATTAATTATAATTTATTAACAAATACTATATAAACGTAATTGTTTCTACTTCACTACACATACCTCCAAACGTAATATTCGCTCCATAATGCATTGCAATCAACAGCGCATGACAATAAACCAGTGGTTTTCAACCGGGGTGCCGCGGCATCTTAGAGTGCCGCAACAACATTCCAGGGGTACCACGTAATTTGGGTTTAAGTTACTAAACTTATTATTATTTTTTTAAATTTATGTTTATATGTTTATTTCATTATAAAAGGGTGTACAGTACCTTTTTAATTTTGCGTTGATCTATAATTGATGTTTACTTAGTACCTCTATATAAAGAATAAAATTATTATAAAGTATATATAATTTGTATTATGAAATGTAATTTTTATAATTATATTATTGTAATAACTATGATATATATATGCAGAGAGAGAATCGGATCTAACAGGCAGAAAATTGAGTAGGGGTGTCGCAAAATAAAATAAATTACTTAGGGATGCTGTTATTAAAAGAAGGTTGAAAACAACTGCAATAAACAGTCATTCTATACTATCAGCGCTTTCGCAATGCAATTTATGTACTGTATTCGCCCATTTTGAATGAGGACCTATTTTATAATCTCTCTTTCATTAACTAGCCTCCTCCTAAATGGAGTAATGTATTGGTTTAGCCCTCACGCTGATGAGACGAGTTAGATGTTTCGCCCATATCCACAAAATGACTGAGCGCGCATGCCCGAACCAAACATTCAGCTACTTACATTCTACATCTCTTCGCATGTTAAGATAACGGTCTTGAGCCCCAATTTGCTTGTTAAAATATTTTTAAATAAAAAAGGTTACAAAATAATTTATTTTACTTTTTTACTTACATTTTACTATCACAAGATAAACTGTATTTTGAATACCATATACAGACCTACAAAACATTCGGTTATTGCATTGTAGAACAAAAATAAACGGTTTTGTTCCTTATATGGTCAATACAATAGCGCTGTCTTCTCGCATTGTCTGCTATCCCTATTCGAGGGATTGATTGACCCAACAGTCATAACCGACATGTTCTGCCTGTCGTCCTCCGAAGTACACCAACTCATAACTTATTTCTATCTCTTTGTTTCCTTCGTTCAATTACCTCGGCACCCATTCTATCTCTTAGAAAGCTAACTGGAATTGCTTTGTTTCCATGGCAGCCCGGCTCTCATCTAAGTGGACAACAGCCGCCTTTCCTATTAGGTTCGGTTTCAAATTCTTCCCATTTCTTATTGGTGTCCATGCTTGTCATAAAGAACGAATGAGAAATACGATCAGCGATGGAGGCTGTCATTTTTGTTCAATGAAACCTGTCTGGTGCATTCTTTTGCGGTTGTCATGAAGGAGCCTGGAGGTTCTTTCTGTAATAAACACTGATCCTAACATAAAGAACGCAACTTCAGAATAATATCTCGAAAACAGACTTTTCGGAGTTGTGCGCAAGTTTTTCTGGACATCTGTTAAAAGCTCTGGAAGAGACTAAGCTAAGAAAGTGTGATGATTGTCTCCTGGAGTTTCTTTACGCCAGTGGCAACTAAAGTGTGGCGTTTATGCTACTTTTTCCACACCAAGCTGTTCCCTCTTTCATGGTGGGAGCCCGATCCTGCGCTATTTTTTGTTTATATTTTTAAACTATCGATTATATTTCTCCATATTTTATTTTGTAAATTATCGCTTTAAAAAAATCATTTTTTTAAGTAAACAATTTTAATTGGAGCCCATAATATGAGTGGTAAGCATCTTGTTTTTAGTTGGCTAGTAGAAAGAGAAAACCTTGTCATTTAAAATTTTTTAAATTGAATTTTAAAGGGTTAAAAGTTAATATTTGAATGGGAAAAATGTCCAACTTATTTAAAATTTAAATTTCACACAATATCAATATATTTACTGATATCTGGCCAAAGTGGCGAGGAATTAAAGTTTAACATTGATCCCAGAGGAACATAAGAACAGTGTGGCAGTACTGTTGGTATCATTGGTGATTACTTGACTGGTCCTTTTTTCCTACCACCGTTGCTCGATGGCCAAAATCACAGGCATTTCATGGAGGGACTTACAAGTTCCTCCTATGTCTCTGGGAGTAAAATCAACTCTCGACCGATACCGACTATCTCAACAAAAAAGTTTTAAAACAACCAACAAAAGTTCTTCCTGTGAAACGGTATTCAGAACCGAGTTTTTACGCATGGTGTGAAAGGACAGTGACCACAGGAGCTATATCTCATTAACGTTTTGTCATAACCTAATAAGTTTTTTTATTTTATTTTCATGTTTGTATTTGTTCCTTAATTTTTGAGCTTAGCTTTGAAGCAAAGAACGCGGATATGGCAATTTTGACAGCCTACGAAAAGTAAAGTTCTTTTACCATCATAATAATGATGGAAAGTCCTAAAAAATATATAAAACAGGTAAGAATAAAACTTCAGGAAACTGCAAAACACGAGTAACCCTGTAAAAAGTCTTTTAATAAAAACATTTCCTATAGGCGAAATACAATATTTGTGCCAACACAAAGTGACAACTGGCTTAGTTGGTATGATTTTCATCCCTAGTAATGGTAAATGAATTCAAACGTCAGTTCCTTGTAAAAACATATTCCACGGAAGGAAGAGAAAAACCATCTTGGCTGCAGTGTATCAGTTTCTCAGCACTAACCTAGTACCAAAGAGGCTGAGCAATGTGATAAAGCACCTAATTTTCATCCCTAGTAATGATAAATGTATTCAAACGTAATTACATTTTCTCTGCTGAATATTTCTCCAATCACTCAACCACGGCAAAGTTATTTTATACGTGAGAGAAGAACATTTCAATACCATTACAGATCATGCGTTTAGGGCATAAGCCTCAAGCTATGAAGGAGTCTAGACTATGTATAAATATAGTGCAAATGCATCAGAAATACATAGCTATATCTGAATAAATCAGAATATTGGTAAAACGGCATCGTTTTAAGTTATATCTCATATTGTGAATACCTTCACAACGAGTTGCCATGATATTGCACTACTTCGAATAAGTAACGCTTCACCTAAGGAGAAGACTAATGTTACTTATTCTCAGATGGATACCACCACCCAGACGGCACCGTTTCAGAGCTATTTGGCCCTTCTTCGGTGGGTGGGTAGGTACCCGAGTGATGCAACGATGGCAAAACAGTTATGAAGTATAACTCCACAATATGAGAGATGCCTGATGGTGTATCATGTATTTAGACTCAAGCGTTTAGGGCATAAGCCTCAAGCTATGAAGGAGTCTGCCCTAAACGCTTGAGTCTAAATACATGATACACCATCAGGCATCTCTCATATTGTGGAGTTATACTTCATAACTGTTTTGCCATCGTTGCATCACTCGGGTACCTACCCACCCACCGAAGAAGGGCCAAATAGCTCTGAAACGGTGCCGTCTGGGTGGTGGTATCCATCTGAGAATAAGTAACATTAGTCTTCTCCTTAGGTGAAGCGTTACTTATTCGAAGTAGTGCAATATCATGGCAACTCGTTGTGAAGGTATTCACAATATGAGATATAACTTAAAACGATGCCGTTTTACCAATATTCTGATTTATTCAGATATAGCTATGTATTTCTGATGCATTTGCACTATATTTATACATAGTCTAGACTCCTTCATAGCTTGAGGCTTATGCCCTAAACGCTTGAGTCTAAATACATGATACACCATCAGGCATCTCTCATATTGTGGAGTTATACTTCATAACTGTTTTGCCATCGTTGCATCACTCGGGTACCTACCCACCCACCGAAGAAGGGCCAAATAGCTCTGAAACGGTGCCGTCTGGGTGGTGGTATCCATCTGAGAATAAGTAACATTAGTCTTCTCCTTAGGTGAAGCGTTACTTATTCGAAGTAGTGCAATATCATGGCAACTCGTTGTGAAGGTATTCACAATATGAGATATAACTTAAAACGATGCCGTTTTACCAATATTCTGATTTATTCAGATATAGCTATGTATTTCTGATGCATTTGCACTATATTTATACATAATTACAGATCATATAAATCTCTCTCTCTTTCTCACTCCCCGTCTTTCTCTGGAATGTCTAAAAGTGACCATAAATATTTGACATTTTTATAGTCCATCCATCTATCCAAATATGCCCGGCTGATGCTTACGCACTCAAATACCATCATTTGTCAAAAAGGGTAGACACTGTCAGAAGCTCACCAAAATTCATAGTGTATGGTCATGGTCAATGAACCGCATGGACGTAATGTTGACATATATACAAGCAAACGGAAATTCCTCTCCCCCATTTCGTCTCTCTTTTCCATTCATTCGATACACCAGTTCTCTAACTTCCAGTGACGACCTGTCCAAACAACAGGGCACACGACACTGAGATATTGTTCGTTTACGGTTTGGAATTGCTACTGCTAGCTTTGCTCGTGGCTAATGGCGTGGAAATTCAGTACTGTATTTCTTTTTTCTTGGAGACTGATATAGATGAAACCATAGAAACAATTCCTCTGGATATCGTTATTGAATAAAACGTTCTGCGATTGGATGATTTGGTATCAGATTAAAAATGTATAATTCATTATTATATATTTTGTGTGTAAAAAGCAGTAAAGGAATGAATAATTGTTATTACGAGATTTTTAGTCTCCTAGGGGATTTCAAAAAAAAAATTTTTTTTCTTCATTCTGTCCTTTATCAAAATATTACCATTTCTATTAATAATCCGGAATATCTTCGAAGTATACACTGCCCTACCATTAATATTCGGACACCCCTCCATGGAAACATGTCCTGTGCATGCAACACGTCACAGAACCTGCTATAAATATGCACACTGGGCTTCGAACAGATAATTGCAGAAGTGGGTATGCAAGATGACACGTTCAACAGAATTACTTCCAACAGTTCAACAGAATTGATCACCTCAACAAATGCTAGACGGCGATTAACATGGTGTAAGAATCGCGAATCCTGGACTGTAGAACAGTGGAAAACAGTCATATGGACAGACGAATCGTGGTTCGCACTCTACCAGTCTGAGTTAGGTTAGGTTATGTTAGGTGGGACCTCACTCTCTCCCTCCTAGGATTGAACATCCATCGCAAATGATAGACGATCCGACACCATATATGCGGACTCCTACTAGACAATGATCTCTCTCTGGACGGGACTCTTTCTCCCATGTGCGACGCAACGACTGGACCACATGACCACAACAACTCTGCTGCAGCACGTTGCCTGGCGTTCTGAACTGGGCACCTTTTCCCAGTTCACTTTTAAAACCCTATCCCTAGGCAGGGAAGGGGAAAGAGATGGGCCTCTGCTCTGTCTCATCCCCTCCCCTGCTAAATACAACCTTCCTCCTGACGGGCCACGGCCCATTTAAAGCAAAACTGAACGCACTCGCAATAATAGAAGAGTCCACATGCACCTGTGGAGAATCTGAAACCTGGCAGCATATTATGCACGACTGTGAATGCTACGAAGAACACAGAAGTAGACTTATAACTGAGATTCAATACTTGCCGAAAAATCAAGAGTACCATCTACTGGATTCAGAAGATGAATACAAAGCCCTCAGCCGATTTGCACTTGACGTCTTCAATAGACGACGAACAGAAATAGCCATCCACAACGAATAGATGACCACAAATAACAAATAAAGGCAAACTGATAAAACATCAACACAGAGGAAAGGATCGCAAAATACTAAGGACAAACGGCGTAATATGCAGCAGAATAAATGAAACAGCATCGACCTAGGAACCAATGGGAGTGGCTCCAGCCAGAATGTCGTCGCTCCCAGGATGAAACCACACACCTAGAAAAGGACCAAACCCCACCAACGAGTCATCAACAGACTGCACTTGCTGGAGGGCACTGCAAATTGCCGCTATGGCGAACTGGGCAGGGCTCCCTTGCCCAGCCCACTTTCACTCCCTATCCCTGGTGGGGTGAGGGGAAGGACTTCCTGCCCCCTCCCCACCCCACCACCTCCTCATTTCCCTCTGGTGGGGCAAGGGCATGCCCCACTGATATACCTGGGGTCGCTTCCCTATTGACCCCATACTTCTGTCTTTTCCCCCCAGCCTTCCGTCTCTCCCCCCTACTCTACCTATATCGCCAGCGAAATGCGAATGCCCCACACAACGTAAAAATTTTAAATGCCAAACTCAACACACTTGCAACCTCTTTCGGCCTAATTAAATTCAAGCGTTTATCCCCCCCCCCCTTTTTTTTTTTTTATATATATAGGTCCTAGCCACTGAAATCTCAGGAAATTAGGTGGCAGGACCTGCCAGAGTACTTATCTAAAAATACTGGTGTACCTGGTCTGCCTCCACGGGGCTAAGTGTGGGCAACGTTGGGCCTCAGTAGGAGTCCAGCGGCTAAATGGCCAGATGAACAACAGAACACAACACTACACATGTACAATATCCATACACTTTTAAATCTCTGGCCTTCCCAGTGAACTGGTACACCCACAATGAAAGCAACGCGGAGATGGAGGAAACCCCTGGTGCCGTTAGACACTAAATACACTTTACACTTTTCCCCTCCCCTGCCCCCCTTTTCTCCCTGGTGGGGCTTGCTCCACTGACACTCCTGGGATCGCCTTCTCTTTCGTTCCCATACTTCTACCTGTTCCCCCCAATCTTCAGTCTTCCCCCACTCTACCTTTACCCACCGTGAATGTCCCACTGCAAGCTACTAAACTTCAATGTGGAAAATTAAACCTAACCTTCATTTAAAACATATCTCGGCCTTACCTAAACCTCTAGTGTCAACCCCATTTTTTTTTTTTTTTTTTTTTTTTTTACATAGGCCCTAGCCACTGAAATCTCAGGAAATTAGGTGGCAGGGCCTGCCAGAGTAAATAATGTAATACTGGTGTACCTGGTCTGCCTCCACGGGGCCAAGTGTGGGCAACGTTGGGCCTCAGTAGGGGTCCAGCGGCTAAATGACCAGATGAACAACGGTACACGACAGTACACATGTACAAAATCCATACACTTTTAAATCTCTGGCCTCAACAGTGTTCTGTTTCACATGACAATGTATACTACGCGGAGATGGGGGAAAACCCCTGGTGCCGTTTGACACGAATACACTTTACACTTTACTCTACCAGTCTGAGATCGCAAATATGGCTGCCTTACAGTACGAACGTGTTGTTTATCGCTCTGCAAAAATTTGTCTTTTCTATGTGTTTTAAATATAATACAGTTAAAAATTATTGGTTCTAGCTGAAGATCAACCAACAGTGGACTCATAGGGTGAGACTTTTTTTTACATAGGCCCTAGCCACTGAAATCTCAGGAAATTAGGTGGCAGGGCCTGCCAGAGTAAATAATGTAATACTGGTGTACCTGGTCTGCCTCCACGGGGCCAAGTGTGGGCAACGTTGGGAAAACGCGTAACACTGGGGTAATAATCGACACTTTCTAGGGAAATATAATCAGATTTTTACGTTCTTTATCTATTTCCTTTGTTGTGAGACAGGTCACCATGCCGCTCACAACGAGGTAATGGAGAGTGCTCCGATATAACGCGGCTGCCACGTTCAAATCTGATTCTTGACTTGGGAGGATTCGCAAGTTAGTGCTTTCTGGGCTGCAAGAGTGCCCCACCATTTTGTGTTACTTCTATCTTTGCGGAACTAAATGTACCATGTGCTCAGTGTCCCCCCCCCTCCATACACATTCCATGAAAGAGACAGATCTTTCTAATTATCGTTCCTGTTGTGAAACTGATTTCACCAGCGTGATTAGCGCCTCCGAAAACCGTAAGAGGAAGTAACCCCGTTTTCTAGGAGCACTTTCACACCTAGTTGTTTCTCCCCCCCCACACACAGCTGACATAGGGGATAGCTCAAAATTTCCATAACCAACTGTGTACCCTTAAATTAAGCCACGGACTTGTGGTAGGCATCATTTGCCATCATTTTCAGTGGCCTATCTTATTATCCTATCATACACCCGATAATCCGAACTGTACCGGTTATCCGAATTTCGTTAAATGGAGGGAAGAATAGGAAAACACAATGATCCCCAGGGCCAGAGTAACGACCCTGTTATTGTGGATCCACAGGACGAAGAGGAGGATCCCCGTTCTGGATCCCAACTCAACAAGCGGAAAATTCGCAATCAGCTGATCCCCAAGTTTGGGCGGGAAACACGTTCCCAGACAGAGACTAAGGAACAGCCTGAAATAGCTGCATCACAAAAAGACCCGAAAGAAGACAAACAGCAGGACTCACCCCTCGACCCTGCCATTCCAGAGGGTACTATATTTGAAAAGACGCTCTTCCTCAAAACCGCACTTGAGAACATTTTCAAAGAAAACTCAAATAGAGTGTCAGCAGCACTCAGATCTGAGATTGTCACAATCTTCCACAAGATGGAGACAATCCTACACGATGAACATCTTGATAAAGAGAAAGCAACCACCCGGCTACAGGCCTATATGGAATGCGGGGCAAGTCAAATGCCACAGCGCGCCCCGACATATTCTGATGCGCTGAGGAATCAACCTGCGACAACAAAGGCTATCACAAACACCACCAACACCAAGTCCGCACCCAGGAAGACGCTGCTCCCTACACCACATCTTGTGGTTCTTAAGCCAACCACTACTGACACTCTTAAAACTAGCGAATACGTCAAAAAGAAAGTCATTGACTCTCTGACGCAAGAATTCAAAACAGCCAAGATTAGAGCCATCAGGAAAACGCGTAACACTGGGGTAATAATCGACACGGAAACAAAAGACGATGCCAACTTGATCATAAATAATGCCAAGATACCGACGCTCGGGCTCTCTGCTGAGCTGCCTAGAGAAAAAGGCCCCTCAATTATTATATTCGGCATAGACCCGGATCTGACTCCCACTTCCATCTGCGAGGAGATATACACAAGAAACCTCCAACAACACCTACCAGACAGAGACCACGCAAGTCTACTAGTGCCTAAACACCAAACCAAGAGCGGGAATGGCAGCTCAATAAACTGGGTGGTCGGACTGGCCCCCGAGGCATGGAGGGTGATAACAAAACAAGAGAGAATATATATAAACTGGAGCTCCCACCGCTTCAGGGAACACATCGCGGTCCCAAAGTGCTTCCGGTGCTGCCGATTTGGCGACACCACCCACACGTGAGTCCAGCAGGAGCCTACCTGTGGGCACTGTGCTGAGAAGGGGCACAACTACGCAAGCTGCCCAAATAAAGAAAGAGACCCAGCCTGTGCAAACTGCAAGTGGCAAAAACTCCCCCACACACATTCAGTCAGAGATAATAAATGCCCGGTATATATTAAAGCAAGAAGCGCCCAACAATTAAGAATTCATTATGGGGACTCTGCCTAAAAGTTATAACACCACTTGCATTAAATTCCTCCAACTCAACGCTCAGCGAGCAATTGCCGTAGCGGGACAGATAAGGCAAAAGGCCGAAGAAGAAAACCTAGACATCCTCCTGCTGCAAGAACCCTACACCTGCGCTGCGGCTGTCCGGGAGTACCCACTCAGCTATAAGATCGTTCAGGTGGATGGAGCAACCCCATGGGCTGCTGTCATTGTAAGAAACCCGAACATAACCGTCACCAGGATCTCACACCTGTGCCACGAGTGGGCATCTTGTGCACACATCGTTAGTTCCCTAGGAGAACTTTACGTCATCTCCAGACCAACACCAGGCCACCTGAACCTGCCCACATCGCATGCAAGCATCGATGCATTTTCAACAACCCCTCAGACACCTTATATCATGCCAATATCTGAAAATAGCCAAAGCGCACCTGCGCGGAGGGACGAAGGGTGCCAAACCGAACCAGAAATTAACATCCAATACTTAAAGTCATCCCTAAAGCAAATCTTTGACAGCAAAATCAACGAAATAGTGGAAGTCCTCATAGAGAAAATAACTAGTTGCCTAACAAGTCACGAAATCCATGCCAGTCCGCAAGCCAACTTTCACACACTGGAAAGCATGACGTGCAAATGTGCTGATACATCAGCATCACCCCAACATGGCTGCACAGCCCTAAGAAACATCCATGATGCGCAACCTTCAGAGTCCCCCCGGGATAAGTCATACGCAGAAACCCTGGCCACCGAGGTGAGCAATAGTGGCAAAACCATCAAAGGTCAAGCTCTAACATGCACCGCGATAAAATTGCACAGTTCCCTCCAAACTTCAATCCCTCACAGTGACCTAAACCCATCGCTGACTTCCCAACGCAGTCAAGAAAATATACCGACAATCTCATCAAGCCACGTCAACGCCCAAGCGAGCTCAATCGACATAATTCAAAATCAGACGAATGGCAACCACGATAACAACACTGCCCAATCTGTAGCAGCTTCACTAAACGGCGATACCAGACAAGAAACCCGCACTCAGAGAAACTCTATAAAGTACGGCATAGCAATAAACTCCAAGCTACGAGCTTTCAGGACTCAAGACACTATCAGAAACAGTACAACCAGCCTTTTCGTATCTCGACTGGATCCATGCACAACCCCTGAACTAGTCAAACAGGTTATATATGAAGAGCTGAATCTACGGCCAACTGTACACAAACTACAAACTAGGAGTCAACAATATGCTGCATTCAAAATTGACTGTAGCCGACAGCAAGTAGACCTGATAGGAAGCGTCGCCATTTGGCCTGTCGGAACGAGGATCAGGCCATTTGTTCACTATCAATCAACCTCGAAACCTAAAGCGACTACTCAGATCCGACAAAAGTACTCCCACCGAAGTCCCAGCTGACTTGGCGAGTATAATTGCCTGCCAGAAAGGATTCCAGCACCAGAATCTTCCCACACCAACATACTGGAACAAACTCCGCCCAAGGTTGGTAATACCATCCTCCAACGCGAGAGAACCCGAGGTCGCTTCATCCCTGTCCTGATCTCTCATTATCGAGAGCCTCTACTTGTTCACAGCCGGGAAGCAAGGCTCCCTCCTGTGAGGATAAGCATTACAACCTCTCCTACCATCCGCGTAATGTTCCAGAATATCAGGTCCTTAAGAAATAAACTTAATACACTGGAAGAGATTCTACTCTCAAACTCACTAGACATATTGTGCCTCGCTGAAACGTGGTTAGAGGCGAACCAGACAGATATCAGCTGCTCCATTCCTGCAGGCTTTCATGTACTGGCTGCCTCTCGCGATAACCGCAGAGGGGGTGGAGTTGCTATAATTTTCAATACGACAAAGTTCTCCATCATACACTCTGTCTCAAATATCTCTCAAGACGTGGAAGCCTTAATGATAACTCTGGAACATCAAGGTACCACTATAGACGTCGCATCCCTGTACCTTCCTCCAACGCCAACTATGATGGCCATTGATGCAGCCACTAACTGGTTAATAAATAATCTCCACGCAGCAGCCACTCACATCGTATGTGGGGACTTCAATCTTCCGCCATCTACCCAACACCTCAAAAGTCGTCTCACTGAATCTCTCCAATCAATCCAAATATTCCAAGTTAACTACCAGCCAACGAGAGACCGAAACCTACTGGACATAGTCTATTCCTCGGCAACATGCCAAGTCGAAGAAACCACAGCCGACATGTTTCAATCAGACCACCAACCAATCATATTTACAGCTCTTCTACCCAAAAAATATTTCAATACCCCCAAAACCAAATCTGTGAAAAAGGTCACCGCCCCAAAATTTCTGAATCCAGCACTCTGCATTGAAGCCGCATCCACAGTCCCATGGAACATCTTAGATGGATGTGAACTGAGCCTCGCAATCGATTTAATGACCAAATGGATCAATACCATAGCCCTTCACACCGCTACCAAGACAGTCACCATTACTCCGCGCTCCAGAGCATGGTGGACTCCCCAGCTCAACCAAAGTTTCCACTACAAACAATTACTACACGCCAAGTGGAAAGCTTCCGGCGATGTCCAAGACCGCATTTCATTCTCCAAAGCCAGGGCCGAATTCAACAGAAACAAATCAGCTTCAATTAAAAAGCACCTCGAAAGAACCCTAAAAAGGGGAAAACCATTCTACAAAACAAAGGCTAGTTCTCCCAGCAACATCGACCCAATTGACTGGCTCAACTACGTCGCCAGATTTTCTAATCAACCTCCAGCTGTACCTAATCGGCCACTCCTCAACCGCTCTCATCTCACTGATAGTCTCGCTACGATCCGAATTTCCAAGCAACAACTGATGCAGGCCATTAATACTCTCCCTCTCACAACAACCACCGGTGACGATGGCATCCCCCAGTTCATAATCAAATGTTTAAGTGTCTTCATCATCGACTCACTCCTCAACCTATACAACAGATGCCTCGAAGTTCATTTCTTTCCACCCCAGTGGAACAAGTACTCTGTCTGGCCCCTTCCTAAGCACCAACAATCGACGCTCCCAAGCCAACATAGGCCCATTGCTTGCGCCTCTGTATTGCTAAAAATTCTGGAGAAAGCATTGCTACCGTCTGTCACCCATCAAATTCTCCGTGACAGTCCTCAGCAAATACACTATGGGATATCAGGAAGGTCAACTATAACTAACCTTGTAACAACCACTCTGCACATCTTAGATGCCTTCGAACAAAGACAGGAATTGTCAGTTATATATCTTGACATCCATTCCGCTTTTGATGCCATCTATATACCTAATCTCCTACGTCTCTTAGAAAACTACTTCAATTTTCGCGGCGATGTTCTCTGGTTCCTAGAATCTCTCCTATCGAAGAGGACCCTTGTTCTAAAGATCGGAACAAAGACCTTCACGCGCCACATAACTGCCGGTGTACCTCAAGGGGGGGTCCTGTCTGGCATTCTCTTCTCAACAATCATGGTGCCATTTGTGACCAATAAGTGCAATTGGATCACATATGCTGACTATGTCAAGCTCCTTACTAAAATATCGCCATCCAACTCGGCAGCCGAAATCACTCAGCAAATCACTAGCAAACTGCAGGACATGGCTGACTACCTCAATACCTTCAACCTCCAAATCAACCCCCTAAAATCAGCACAAATAACTTACTCTCTAAAGGGCAGCCCAACAACGTTGGAGCCTGTGCTTAACGGCTCCTCAGTTCCAAGTGTTCAAACACACAAAGATCTGGGGATCGTCTTCGACTCCAAACTATCTTTCAACGATCACATAAACCTCATACAGTCGAGGCTGAACTCACTACGCTGGGTCGCCAAACAACAGCTGCTCAACACCACCGACCCACAACTGGTAAAAAGATACATCGTATCAATCCTTTACCCGACAATACTGTATGCTTCAGAGATATGGGCCTCGGCCGCCGAATCCAACATCAAAAGAATATTCTCTGCCGAATTCTGGCTTCTAAAATGGGCCAACAGCAAACTCCACCTTCCCCCAGCTCTCAGATCAACGCAGTTAGCAGAAGCTCTTCAACTACGCAGGCTCCGGTCCTATATCACAGAAAGAAGGCTGCTGTTCACCATCAAGATGGCCACCGGTAAAATTACAGAGCCGAACTTCTGGGATCACTGCTCTTGGCGCATTCCTCCCCCTTATCTCCGGTCTTCAGCACAGCTGCTAGCAAACCGTAACCGGCTAGTACTAACCGACAGATTCCTGCCAAAGCAAATGCTGCCCTCACTGCAAGCCATCGACGGGGACCTCCAAGAAGTGGTCAATAATAAAAAATACAGGAAGGGTATCCTCGTCGAACTGAAAATGTAAAACTGTGCTTTGTTAATAATCTGATTTATCTTTTTTCTCATGTGTATCTCTTTTGTAAATATGTTTTGTTAACCCCTGGCACCAGCCGTGACGGGACTAATTGTATGTCTATCATTGCTGCAATTAAAGATTCTATTCTATTCTATTCTATCTCCTTGTACTGTCGTCCGGGGGCGGACATCCTCCCATATATCCAATATCTACACAAAGTGCAAACTGAACTAACAGGAGCTAAGATCCTCATATCAGCCGACCTGAACTGTCGTTCACCTCTATGGCACAGCGAGACCCAGGAGCGTAGAGGCTCTATAAACGGACAGCAGATGGAGGAGTTCCTAGCCAACAGCAGCTTTGTCGTCATCAATCGCGCCAACAATCTTCCCACATTTAGTTCGATACTCTGGGAGGCCACCCTGGACGCCACCATGGCCACTAGGTGTCTAGCTGGTCACCTCAACGATTGGATGGTGCAAGAGGATTGGACTACTTCCGACCACAGGTCCATCACCTTCACTATGCATAGGTCACTCCATCGAATCCAGATAAACAGCTACAAGCAGGAAAGATATGCTGTCAATAAAGCAGACTGGAGAAAATTCAAAGAGGCGATCACCAGAAACGCACACAACCTGTCATCCAACCAGCTCCAGAAACAGACCCCTGACCAACATCAACGCGCTGTAACCAATGCCATAGTCAACGCAGCTAATGAATCAATTAGGAGGAGGACCTCCCAGCCGGGAGCTGTCCCGTGGTGGTCGCAAGAGCTCGACCAGCTTAGAAGAGCAATGAACGAGAAGAGACGCGCCTTTCAAAGAGCCAGACGGACCTGGCCACCCCCTGAGACGGATACTCTCAGGCAACAGTACAGGGAGGCCAGGAACACCTATACTGCGATGATTAGGCAGCGGAAAAAGCTGTCCTGGGAGCATCTGGTCTCTACTGTCGGCAACTCTGATCCCTGGAGCATTATCTACCGGATAACCACAAACAAGCTGCCTAGGGGGGAGGTAACCCCTTCCACCGTAACACCACAAGGTGTCATGACCAACAACTGGCATGATACAGTTAATAACATACTAGACGCCACTTTCAAAACAATCGAAGGCAACAACACTCCTGAACAGCAACTGCTATGCCAGGCCAATGAAGTATACAAATCTCCCAGAACGGAGGAGCCCTTTACCCACCCAGAACTACAAACTGCCATAAGCAAGATAAGAAATAGGAAAACTCCAGGGCTAGATATGCTTGAGCCAGAGCTGGTTAGGAAAGTGGCTGAATACACCCCAGACCTGCTCCTGGATCTTTACAACCACTGTCTCCATTCAGGCTGTTTCCCTCTCGACTGGAAAGTGGCAAACATCAAATTGATCCTAAAAAATCCATCCAAACCACAGCATAAACCAGACTCCTATCGACCAATTGCCCTACTGTCTGTGCTCAGCAAAGTACTGGAGCAACTGCTCAGACAGAGGATTGAAGTGCACTATACCACTGCTAGCTTAACAGCCAACAAACAGTTTGGATTTAAGCCAGGAAATTCCACCGTCGACGCACTGGAATCCATCCTTAACATGGCGGAGAGCTGTCGACAAAAATACTTTCTCCTCATCTCTATTGATTTTGCAGGGGCGTTCGACGCCCTTTGGTGGCCGAGCGTCCTCGCAAGACTCAGGGCTGCCCAACTGCCGACAAACCTCTATGATTGCGTAAGAAGCTATTTGACCAACCGACGGGTCCTGGTACAGGCCCCCTATTGCAAGGTTGACCGACAAAAACACCGGGGATGCCCGCAGGGCTCTGTGTTAGGACCTCTCCTGTGGAACTGTGTACTGGACGAGTTCCTCTCCCTCGACTTAGGGGGCGTACAGGCATTGGCATATGCAGACGACCTGTCCCTAACCCTTACTGCAGATTCAAGAGCCCAACTAGAAACTCTCGCGAATGCAGCAGTAACCACACTGCGAGAATGGACGGAAAGGCATCGACTCACCATATCGGCCACCAAGACCAAATCCATCTTACTTAAGGGCTACCTAACCCCAACTAGACCGCCGCAAATAAGAATCAACAATAGAACAATTCAGCTAGCCACAGAACTAAAGTATCTGGGTGTTATCCTGGACCGTAATCTATCTTTCACCCCACATCTAAAATATATGCAGGCTAAGATGAAAAAATATGCTGGCATGCTTGCGGGAGTCACACGTCGCGACTGGGGCCTAAAAAGGCGCACCCTTGCGATTCTTTATAAAGCAGCCATTATTCCAGCAATCACATACGCCTCTGGTGTCTGGTTCCACAAAGCCTCAACAGTGGTAAACCGCAGACGACTGGATATTATACATAGACCCATCCTATTGACCCTCACCCGAGCATGCAAGACAGTCTCTACCCACGCACTACAAGTGATCACGGGTGCTCTCCCTCTTGATCTTGAGGTGACTCGCACCGGCATGCTTCAGCAACTCAGACGCGGCAAAGCCACAACCTTCCAGGACCACACCACGAACCCGGCAAATAATTGTAAAGCTGAAAAGTATAGGCTGCAAACCTACTTAACATCAATATGGCAACAACGCTGGACGATGTCTGACAAAGGAGATGTCACCCGAAGGTTCCTCCCAAACTTGCAACGAGTATACCCAAAATATCCCACATGGCTCTGCCCTGGTCTCCATGTCACCTACCTTCTCACTGGACATGGAGCCATCCGCTATAAGCTTAACCTCTTCGGACTAACAGATAACCCAGCATGTGCGTGTGGCTCCCTTGAAACCTGGGACCACCTGATGCACGAGTGTCAGTTGTATGAAGATCTTCGGGGTCACTTCATCACACGAGTCCGCTTCAACCCTAAAAACCAAGAGCACCACCTACTAGAAGACGAGGCAACCTACAATGCCCTCACTAACTTTGCACAGTGCTTATTTGCAAGACGACAGACTATACCTATGCCACCAAACCCAGAACAACCAGAATAAAACAGCATACATACTGAAACTGAATATTGATCCATGGACGGGACATTGATCCCAGGAGAGAACTGAACCAACGAATGACGTAACCTGCATGGACCGCCACCAAAATCCTGGCTGACTGTCCGGATTTCCTACTTGCCGATCTATGGACGGAGTCACCACCGACGAGGACAAACTCGCTGAACAACGGACGGGACTTGTATCCCATGAGTGAATACGTAACCAGAACTTACATAAATCATTACCAAACCTAGACCAAAACCTTGGATGGAAACACCCTCACTGGGTTCGCGGATGGCACAACCGGTTGCCTCGGCACCTGGCCTGTGGTCTCTTGCATCCATGCCCTATTGGCGATCTGGGCCAGTCCCCTTGACTGGCCTACTATTTTTCCCTCTCCCTGAGTGGGAGGGCTTCTCCCCACTCTATCTGACAGCAACGTGAACACGCCCCACACAATCTAAAGTGACCAATCTAAATTAATTTCGCCGAACATTCTGGACTTCTCCCTAGCGCTTCTGCGACGCGTATGCGATCATTTTTTTTTTTTTTTTTTTTAGGTCCTAGCCACTGAAATCTCAGGAAATTAGAAGCGAAAGCAGAGCTTTCTGTCACCTACATCGACCTGGAAGCTGCCTTCGACTCCATCAGTATCCCCTCACTTGTTCACCTCCTAGAAAACTACTTCTACATAAAAGGTGACATGTTGTGGTTTATCACAGCCCTGCTCTCTGACAGAACCATTCTTCTCAAAGTGGATCAACACACAATCTGGAGAAAGATCACTGCGGGAGTTCCCCAAGGTGGAGTTCTCTCCGGAGCATTATTCACCGCAATTATTATTCCGTTTGTGCAACAGAGAGAAGACATACTCTGCTATGCCGATGATATTAAAATATATACTCAGATTAACCCCGGCGAACATCTCTCAAACATCAATAAAAAGATCTGTGAAAAGTTACATAACCTAGGATCCTATCTCCATCAATTTGGCCTCCTCATTAACCCCGCCAAATCAGCCCAAATGGTCTTTTCTCTGAAGCGCCAACCCACTGAAATCCAAGCTTCACTAGACGGCATTCCCTTCCCAGCGGTCAAGATGCATACAGACTTGGGCGTCGTGTTCGACTATAAACTGAGCTTCAACCCCCACATTGACAAGCTCATAGCAAAATTTTGTCAAATGCGCTGGACCACAAAACAACAACTGCTCCACGTTAGGGATCTGGATGTGACTCGTCGGTACGTATACACCTCAGTATACTCCGTCGTACTGTATGCCTCGGAAATTTGGGGGTCCGCGGCCCCTACCAACATCAAGCGCGTGTACTCCGCCGAATACTGGCTCCTTCGTTGGATCACGCAAAAACATCGTCGTCCACCCCAGCAAAGGACAACTGCGATGGCGACGTCACTTCACTTTGCCCGACTTCCAGATCTTGTATTAGAAAAACGCCTCGTTTTCACTGTTAAGATGACAACCGGAATGGTCTCGGAGCCAAGCATCTGGGAACTGTGTGGCTGGAGGATCCCTCTACCCGGACTGAGGTCAGCTCCCATGCTCACAGCTCACTATAACAGACTATCGCTCAGTGACCGCTTTCTCCCCAAGGAGATGCTTCCCACAATCGTTTCAATTGACGGCGACCTCTGTAGGTTTGTGAAGGATCGGAGGTACCGAAGACAGATCCTTAAGAGCCTGACCTTGGCCAGGCAAAGTGCACATTAATAAGGGCAGCATAATAATGCCCAATGTGTTGTACATAATGTTCAAAGCACGATGTCTTTATGAATATAAATATTAATATAACATAATGTAAATACGAATATCTTTATTATTTCATTGTAAATACTGTCAAAAGCATATATCCTGTAAACAATCTGACACTGATTCTATTTTATTGTTGGCTCTGGGGGATGAGCCCGAACTTCGATGTGGGCCCCGTCTCCCCAAGGCTATTATTGTCCACCAGCCAATGTAAAACCCCTGGCATTACTGCTGTGAAGGGTCTATTGTATATACCATGTTTGTATACAATAAAGATTATATATATATATAAAAATTAGGTGGCAGGACCTGCCAGAGTGAACTATATACTAGTGGGTACCTGGTCTGCCTCCACGGGGCGAAAGTGGGGCAACGTCGGGCCTCAGTAGGAGTCTGGCGGCTAAACGACCAGAAGAACAACGGTACACAACGCTACACATGTACAATATCCACACACTTTTAAATCTCTGGCTTTTCCAGTCAACTGGTTCACCCACAATGTAAACTACGCGGAGATGGGGGAAACCCCTGGTGCCGCTTGACCCTAAACACACTTTACACTTTACACTCTACCAGTCTGATGGCCGTTCCGAATTCCAGGGGAACAGTTTCTTCCTGATTGTACCCTCCCAACAATGAAATTTGGTGGAGGCAGTCATGGTATGAGGCTGCTTTTCATGGTTAGGCTTAGGCCCATTAGTCGTTATCGACAAAACCATGAATGATGTGCAATGCCAAGACAAAACTGCACAATTATGCATTTCCAACATTATGGCAATACAGTACTTCGGGGTAAGGCCCATACCAGTATCAGCAAGACAATGCGCCATGCCATATTGCTCTGGTCGTAACAGTGGTTTGAAGACATGGGTGTAGAAAAGTTGGATTGGCCAGTCCAGAGTGCTGATTTGAACCCTATCGAGCATCTTTGGAATGTACTGGATTGTCGGGTACGTGCACATCGAGATCGCCCAAAGAACAAGGCTGCGTTAAAAGCCGAGTGGAGGAACATGTCAGCTGACATTTGTAAAACGCTGGTTGAGAGTACGCCGCGAAGATTGAAGGCCATCATAAAAACAAAAGGTTTCAGCACAAAATATTAAATGACACAATAAAAGCTATTTTTTTTTTGTCTAAAGGCAGGTGTCCGGATATTAATTGTAGGGCAGTGTATATGTATTAGTATGGCAAATGAAGTTTTTGATGTTTTTCTTCTGACTTATTTACTAGTGACCTGTTTAGATATTAAGTATTGAACGTCTCTTTGGCATTGCAAAAAACATTATGTGGATTCAAGGTCTCGAAAAAACTCCATATTACGCACTGCACTAATAAAACTATGCTGTCTGTCAAGTACAACTGCTGTCACAATGAAACTGTTATCTGTCACCTGTCTAAAAACATCTCACTCCATATCCAATGGAATCATATGCTCTGTTACCATAGTTACCTCGATACACACCGTTGACCAATGGGGTCAGGCGATAAATGGATTATTATTTAATTATTTTGTAATACTAAGTGCACGGGAGGACGAATAATGTTGTTTTTATTGCTGCCTGCTGTACTGTCTACGCGGGTAGCACAGTGGTATCGTCACGTCCTCCCCACCGGATGGAAAAGGTCCAGGTTCGAACCTCATCGATGACGCGAGGAACTACGAGGATATAAAGGTTTTTTCCTCCCGGAAAATCGGGTTTTTCGTCCAGAAAAACAGAAAATCGACCTCAGAACACATGCAATTTACAGACAATATACTCAGAGCAATATGGCATTAGTCACTGATGCTCCTAAAACCATACAACAACCAACCAACAGTTACTGAGGTAGGTTAAAATAACGATTGCTGATATTTGGTGTGCTACATGAACAACAAAATTCTGCACTTTAAAGACGTTAACCAGTTCCAATCACCAATATGCAGCAACAATCTTTCTTTCTTCGAATCGATTTGGAATACTGAGAAAATGATGGATGGTCGCACCAGGTCAGAGGAGGCAATCCCAACTTCGCAATGGCTCTATACGATGTGAATGAGAACTTCAATTATTTGAATCCAAAGTTTTCTAGTTGGAAAATAAATTTGTACTGGTCTAGCTGAATCAGCTAGGATCCATATATCGAAAGATAATCAGCAAGGGCTACAATTCACTTCGCAGCTGTGTAGGAGACTGTGGATACCACAGCCTGGTCTTTTGAGAGGATAAACAGCTTCAGATTGGTAAATTATATAATAATAATAACAATAACAACAAAAAACTAAAACCCAAAACCATCCCCACTGCACAAAACTAAGGGTAGTGAAATCATACGTACTCCGTGCCCTCAAAATATGCATTGATCACATCCTTCTTCAAAACGAACTCTCGGCCATAATTGAACTAGCCCTCAACAACGGTTACCCGCTCCATGTGATAAAGAAATCATAGACCAAGCCACCAAAGAAATCAACGACACCAGAAGTAAAATGAAGGACCGCCTACATATCTGTATCCCATATCTCCGAGACATCAGCGAAAGTTGCCAAAAAACAAGGTGTGGCAACATTCTACAGCAGTTCACCATCCCTCAGACGCCTAAAATTACTCGAAGACAAACCCAGAAGGCCAGTATACCACATAAGATGCGGTTGTAGGGGGAGGGATCAGCTACAATGGAAAATCCTATGACGGCTTCAATCCAGACTGAATGAACAAAAGAAAGATGTACAATGTGGTAAGTCCACAAATCGAATACAGCCTACCATGCCTTCCAATGCGAAAACCTTTGGGAATTTGGAGGCACAAGTCCTTACCATTGATCAAAATTACAAAAGAACCTTCAAGGACGCCGTCAGGCGTTTTAATGACCTTTCTATCAAGAGAAAACAAGGATAAAATTTCGACATTCTGTACTTCGACATCTTCAAAAGAATAACAGGAAATGAAGCGAAGAAAACGTTACTACCCATAACTCACAATAACCCATAACCCCAAAATGAGAATTCCACCCACCAGATGTTACCACAGGAAAAGGAATAAAAACAGCCCGATACTGTCGGAACCAATTGGATGTAACGCTCTTCGTGTAAGATTTCTGGTTCGAGATCATTCTCCCAGCCGAACTACCGGTTCAGGGATTTAGTCTAGAACCAGCAAGGTCCTCTTACAGCCTTTGCCCTCAGGATGTTCCTTATTCATGGATAGTCTCGTACCATAATCTTACTTCTTATAATTTATAAAGCCCCTGCACTAAGCGGGCATTGTTGTAATTGAATTGCGATGTAGAAGTAAGAGGACCGCATCCACAGAGCCATACAGTTTTCATGGTAACCGCTTTATCTTGGTTATAGTTTCTAAATCCCTGAACGCACATCATATTGTCATAAACTAAAATTAAACAGTTTTAGTTGTAATTGCTTCTGATTAATTACCTATCAATTTATTTTAGATGGTTGTTAAATGGTCTTCTATTTTCTCCCTATAGCATTTATGGTCTGATGATGGGATTAGGTAAGGATTCTGAAACGTCACCTGCTAACAATTTAGTGCAAAATTTGAGCTTGTGTTCCATACGAGTTCAATAAATTCTGTTTTATTAATAATTTCACGCGGTATAAGAGTGCCATTTATTATTATTATAAATATGATTATATACAGTATATAATTTACCGTATGTATAAACCACGTGATGTCCTTTCCCATCCCAAGTATATTATAAGCTTAAGATTGTCAACTTAGAGAGCCCTGGCTGCCACGAAAAATGTAGCTTAAGCTACATCCTTTTATGGACCACCATGCTAATATACATTTTTCAGAGAAATTACCTTGCTCTCTCGGTAACACAATGCATATAAAACCGCCCCCCCCACACTGGGTGCAAACCGCCAGGGCTCGAATCCCATCAATAACGAGAGAAATTTTATGAGCTTTTTTTCTTATTTATACTCCGGCACGAACACCGGTCAGAGGAGTTTACAATAAATTATGAATACAATCCTTAATCTATGGCCTCCTCAAAGAGCATGCCCTACTGCACTCTTGCCCCTGATCACTCGGCCACGTCAAACGAACGTAGCTTGGTTAGTAGGTCTAGAGCGAGGGCTGTATGGTGTTTTCCCTCGGAAACTCGAATTTTTCGTCGAGTAAACAGGCAAATTGACCACAGAACACTCGCAATTGACAGACATTATATACAAACACAAAATGATCGATGTCACTGATGCGCCTAAAATCTTATAAAACCAAACCAAACAACCCTTTATGGGATTGATGAGGCAGTCTTTACTCATACGACTTGCTTCATGGTTTTCCAATCTGCTGTTATTGTAAAGGCAAAAGCGTCTCATAAGAAGCTGTGAATATCCGTCAAAGTTCATTTACTCCAAAAACCCGAAAGGCTGCGCTATTTTGACACAGTCAGTCATGAGCTGGATGTAGGGAACAATTTCAACACAGTTTATTTGGAATTTATCAATGCATTTGACTCCGTCCTTCATGAGAGGTTTTGTATAAGCTTGAACAGGTGGGGATTACTGGTAAGATTCTAAGATGGATGGCTGCAGGGCAGAAGACAAAGGGTTGTGATTAATGGATATTCTTCAGATTGGTGTAAAGTCAGAAATAGGGTCCCTCAAGGATTAGTTTTTGGGCGACTGTTCCTCATTTTCATATATGACATCAACGAAAGGATAGAAGGCGTGATGTCAAAATTTCCAGATGACGTAAAGATTGGTAGTCGTTATTGATCATTGCCAAGCAGCGCTCTTTCAGGATGACTTGAACAGACTTCAAAGATAGTCAGAGAGGTGGCAGCTATGTTTTAATGCTGTTAAATGCAAGATCTTACACTTGGGGAACAGCAACCCACAAATAACTTAAACACTTGATGGAGTTGAATTAAAAACAGTGGAGGAGGAAAAGGATCTGGGAGTTACAAGATGGGCAGATATGAAGGTTTTTGAACAGTGTTAGCTGGCAGCCAGGAAAGTCCATGGTGTCCTATCGATGATTTATCGAACAATATCTTTGTAGAGATATGGAGGCCATAGTCTCACTGTATAAGGCAATTGTAAGACCACATTTGGAATACTGCGTTCAAGTATAGAGACCTCATTTGAAAAAAGAAAAAGGATCCAAAGAGTTGTGAAATCGGAAAACGGGCGACTGTACAAGGAAAGAATCCGAATATGTGGGCTACAGAGCTTCACAACCAGGCACCTCAGAGGTGACATGATTGAGGTTTATAAGGCACTGAGAGGGATTAGTAAAATGAATGAAGGTGGAATTTTCACTGTTATATAGAATTCCAGAACTAGGGGCCAAATATTCAAATTACAGGGGTTGAGGTTTAGATTAGATTGTAGGAAGTTTTCTTTTAGCCAGCGAGTCGTTGATTGTTGGAACAAGTTGCCCTCGCGGGTAGTTGAGGAATTTGAAAATCTGCATTTTCTTATCTACCTGGTAGATTTTTTTTTCCCTAGTGCAGGAAAAGCCTGTCACTGAGAGGGATTAGTAAAATGAATTAAGGTGGAATTCTCACTGTTATACAGAATTCCAGAACTAGGGGCCATGAATTCAAATTACAGGAGTTGAGATTTAGATTAGATTGTAGGAAGCAAAACCCTTTGGCTTTTGCTTCCTTGCACTATATGGCGAACACTATTACTAAAAAAATTGCATTATTTTTAAGTTAAATGTTAATAACGAAATGTAAGTTAAATTTTTTAATCTCAATACTTATAAAACCATTTTCTAAGATGGCGCTTCAAACAAATAACTGAAAGCAGCGCTGTAATTAACTGAGGTTCGTGAGATTTTCTGAAAAGCAGCCATAAAGAGATGTGAAACGTTGAAAAATATTCGTATAATGTGCACCGAATTAGATACTTCAAAATGAGCGAAAAAATTAGAAAATGAAACTAAATGAAACGAAATAAGAGAAGCCTGCGACCCTTCGTTTGTTAAATAAAATTATTTTTAAAATAAACAAGAATTCTCTTGCAAAATAACATTTCTTTTACAATATTTTCTTTTAATCGCAAGAGTTTTGTGAAGTTTCTTTTTAAACATTTGCTTCTTATTTATTTCTTTTTCTTTTCCTTAACTTTGCGTGACTTCCCTCGTCCCAAGAAACCATTTCTCGATAATAGACACGCAAATATTTAACCACTGGTAAAACTGGAAATTCAATCTTTCCCACTTCATTCCAAGTAGATAAAACCACTTCAGGTATTTTTCATTCTAACACTTTCATTCTATCAGCGATATTTATATTTGATTTAATTACTTGGATTCTGGTAAATAACGTATTCTTGCAGTCAGCCTACGCTTTCATATTAATGATAAAATTCCGAATAGTAAACAAAATCGTGACATCATTATCTTGCACCAAAGGAGAGTAGAAATACGTATCACGATTAAGGAATGTGGAAGTGGTTGAGGACACAATCTAACAGCGTGGGATGCCACGAGCTATCACATCATCATGATTGTTAAGATGAATACTAAATGAATCTCGTAAATCTAGGATGAATCATGTAGCTGTCAAACCTCCCACTGAAGCATTTTTTTTTAAATAAAACGCAGAATTTTCATTTTTGGTTTAATTTTATTAAGGTGTTAATAAATAATAATTTATAATAAAAAAGAACAAAAAGATGATGGAAGCAAACTAAATATCCAATATACGACACGTATGTGACATGTATGAAAAAAAAAAAAAATAATAATAATAATAATAATTGCCTGTTTTCTATTTGTTCGATTTGAATGAAATATGGAAAAGCTCAATAATTAGTTGTAAGAGAGAGAGAGAATGTATATAATTTAGTGAAAATTCCAACGTTTTTCACTGGAAGTCTAGTTATTACATGCGGACGGACGGACGGCAAGACAAAAAATTACAATTGTCAGATTGCTATTCAACCGATTTTAATGGAATTTAGGATGGCTGTACAAAACTTTCTGAAAAGACTGAATATAAAATTTCATGAAAATCCACCCACTAGAAAATGAGTTCTATCATATGGACAAATGCAATTCTTGCATTTGTCCATACCAAATTTCATCCTACGTTGCTAAATTCTTCTGTGACCCGGGGTAGTTGCTGGAGTTGTTTCTCAGTTTCCGCGCAGAGCTTGATGTCATTCATATACATCAGGTGGGAGATAGTGTACAGCTTTTACCGTCCTTCCTTGAGGTTATATCATACCTGCTGTTGTTGAGCATGGTGGATAGTGGGTTGAGTTCTAGACGGAACCACAATGGGTTCAGGGCATCTCACTAAAAGATTTCTCTCCTGATGGGGATCGGCCTGGTTGTGATGTTTTCGACCTTGATGGTAATGGTAATACTCCATTTTGCCATGGTTGCTTCTAGGAAGTTTGTCACCAAAGGCAAAGACAGAGTGAAGATCTATAAAGTCAGAGTGACTTTATAGATCTTCAGCGTTACTGTTGGCTAGATATGAGACACGAAGTCGAAGGTCTTGCGGTAATCGATATAGATTGCCACGTTTCTTGTAGTCTACCCATTCCCAAGCCTTAGGGCCAATACAATCGTTCAGGCTGTTCCAAACCGGTTAGCCTTAATCGGGTCGGTTCTTACACGTGCAAATGCTGCAGGACATACACTCCTTGGACAACGACCTCTACAAGTTCGAAGTCGATAAGAAATATAGGCAGAAAGTACTCGGTCGACTTCCTGCCCAGGACCACGTCACAGAACATTAGAACCTGCTCCCGAGGACCTGTCCATCACTGACATGGATCCATCGCTCCAGTGTTCAAACCTTTCTGGAGTCATAATGCTTCTTCTTTTTTTTTTTTTTTTTTTTTCATCTTTTATATTATATTGTATAATTTCTTTTATGTAAACCCCTGGCTTGTAGCCGTGAAGGGAGTTGTACAGAATAAAGAGTTATTCTTCTTTTGCTTGCTTTATAATTATGGGAATAATGGTTAATTGCCCCTTGCATCCTATTTACTTACTTCTTTGTGCAACGTCCTATCCATATACTTACAAAACTTCTTACATATTTACAAAATAATTGAAGTAACTTTACTTTCATTTTTTAGTCCCCTGATATGCAAATAATATAATGGAGAAAAGAAATGTATTTAATGTCAAAAAATAAGTGCTTTTTATTGAAAAAAAAACTCAATTTAAAATTTAGAAATGCAGAGAATTCTCTTTCTCTCTCTGTCCTTGTATTTTGTAAGTCTAGTTATCGAAAATGACTTTGTGAAAGTCCTACACGTATAAGTAGCTTTATTCAAATCTAAGGCAACGAAGTCGAAAGTAGCCTTTACTTCCTCTTCCGGTCTTATATTTCCATTCAAAAAAATACTCGACCTATTTGACTTGTAGGGAAAATTTCGGTACAAGCATTACAAAAAAATAAAAAAATAAATAACAATAATAAAAATAACCATGTGAAATAAATTTAAAATGTAAGCTGTCGAAAAAAGCTTTAAAATTCATATAAATATCTCTCAGTTGCTACTTTTTGATTCCTGTTTTAATTTTCCAAAAAAAAAAAAAAATGCCATATTTATTATCTAGTATTCATTCCTGGTAATAGAAAAATAAAACATTAAATATCTAACTTACGCTTTCTTGCTTTTCAACAAACTTAAATTTTTCCATTATCCGAAGTGCTGCTTTCGTAACTTATGTTGGCAACTTGCAGTCAATGTTACTTTTATTTCTCCATTTGATGCAATCCTCGGGGAATATCTCAGTTTAAGATAAAGAAAACTCCATTCAAGTTAATCTAAAATTCAAGCAGTCGACACACACAGGACAAAATGGTTACTTAAGGCTTATCCAAATGTCGTTTGCCGCTAGAGGTCGGATCGGGTTACATACAGCAGAGTAAATAATGATGGAAATACTTAATTAAATATAATTATATAAAAAACATTATCGAACCAATAATTTGAAGGAAGAAATTTAAAAAAAAATGCCAACTATTTCAGAAATTTTAATAAAGTTATTATTATTAACAAAAGGAGACGTCGAGCAAGTGATAAAGAATATATATTTATACATATTTAAAATTAGGCATAGGTATATTTAATATGCTAATTTGTTCAAATATTGTTTTCCGCTAGAGGTCGGGTTACATGCAACAGAATAAATAATGATAGAAATACTTTATTAAATATAATTATATAAAAATATTATCGAACCGATAATTCAAAGGAAGAAATTTAAAAAAAAAATGCCGACTATACTGCTCGACAAAATTAACAGAACACAACGTTTTTCATGAATATTTTATATTTTATTTTATTGTGAACAGTGTCGCCTAAGACACTGTTCACAATAAAATATGACCCCGTTTTAGCCTAAAAACATTCTAGACGTTATTTCATCTGGAGACAATGAGGAATGCTCTACCATTCCTCCAACATCAGAGAAAGGGACACTTACGGTGGAGGCGGTATTATCTCAATTGGAGCGGAATAATGATAAACGGCCGAGCTCTTCTTCATGTTTTTGATAGGGGGTTGTTGTGTTTTTAGGAGCATCCGCTACTTAAGCCATGTTGCTCTGTGAAATGCGTGTTTCCTGAGGTTAATTTTCTGTTTTGCTGGACGAAAAACCCGAGTTTCTGGAAGAAAAACCATGCTACCCTCGGCTGTGACCGACTAACTCAGCCACGTTGTGAAACTGCAACTACGCAGATGTACCGAAAACAGATCCTCGAACCCCATTTGCGACTTTTTAGAGGTGCGATTGGCCTAGATTTTCTTTTCATGCACGACAACGCAACTGCACATAGAGCTCAAGTGGCAGGTGAATATCTTAAAACTGAAGATATCGAATGACTTCCGTAGCCAGCACGATCACCACACTTAAATCCGATAGAACATGTGTAGGACACCCTTAGGGGTGTCCTACACATGTTCTATCCAACAGCCAACCCCTCCGTCACTTGGTAAGTTATGGTGGAAGAATTGGATTTGTTGCCACAACCTTATACATACCCTTATATCTAGCATGGCTAGATATAAGGGTGCCTATAAGGTTGGGCAACAAACACCGCTGTAAGGCCTGTTTAGCGGTTGGAGGTGATGATGCGCCATGCCAATGTAATGTGACCAATTTTTGAGCATCTTGTATTGTGACCTTTTTGGTAATTCTTATACAATCCTTATAAATGTCCCTTATACCTGTCCGAAGTCTCTCGCTGTCTCCTCATTTCATTGTTATTCTGTGGTACACCACCATATCATTTTTTGTCCCGCTTCACTGCAAGCTGCACGAGTAACACCAAATCTCACTGCAAGCTGCACGAGTAACACCAAAATTAACAGAACGCTGTTCTGTTAATTTTGTCGAATAGTGTATTTATGAAATTAAGTTATTATATTAAGTTGCAACAAAAGACGTCGAGAAAGAGATTAAGAATATATTTATACATATTAAAAACATTAAACTGGGCCTAGGTGTAATATGCTAATTAAGAAATGAGAACGGTATAATTTTCAATTACCAAATGCATACTTGAGCAGATAACGGAACCCATTAGTACAGTTACCAAATGATAGAAAACAAATTAATGCAATAATCAGATATTCAGTATGTAATCTAAGTTGCATTGCAGAAGCCAGGAATGTAGGAAACATAGAATGGTTGAAAATGTTATCTGTTTCATCAGTGGTGCATTGGAAGAGTCAGTGAATAACTGGAATTTTTAAGGAAAGGAGAACATCAACATTTAAATTACGTTTGTAAAGTTAAGGAAAATATTAGGAAATATTTAACAACATTAATTATAAGACATTAAATTGGTCGAATATTTATGAAAATAAATGATTAATAGAATTAAATGTTTCAGTTCTAAATATGTAATTAAAAAGAATTGGCACTGTATACAGAATAGAAGTCTGAAAATTAAATTCTGTTTGTCAATCAGGTCCAGCATTCTCTAGGCCTGATGAAGGGATTTAATACTCTTGAAACGTAGCGAAGTTTTTTTAAGAGTATTGCTTTTGAAGTGGGTAATGCTTACTTTGAAACATTTCAATAAATAACAGTATTTTATATCATATGTGGTAAAAGAGTGTTTAATATTTAATTAATCTGTTAAGATTAATCACCATGCATTCTCTCTCCCTTTTAACTGATTAAACATTCAGGGAAGCTGTTAAAATTTGTTGTATAATGGGACATAGCCTGGTTTCTACGTACCAAATGAGCAAACTAGGCTTGCTTTCAAGTGCATCGATTTCATATTTGTGGAGGAATTTCATCACGAGTAACTTTTGTATTGCACTACACACTTTATGTGCCTGTAGCATGGGATCGATACACTTTGTAACGCAGCTAGCCTTCTCAACATCGAGTACAAACTGAGGCTATACTCCATTTGCACATTAATCCATAGCATAAGGTTTCTAGCTTTAAATTAGTTGAGCTTTTAAAACTCCATCAAGCATTTCTCATTTTGTGGATATTTCTCATCACAAATCCTCAAATCGTTCACTTACATTGCCTACTTACAGACCGAAGAAACCCCAAAGGAAGAGGGGTTGAAACTGTAAACAGACCCGTCACTTGGAAAGAAACTGAGATTGTAAGATTTATAAAGTTTGGATTCTTTGTCTTAATATTTTCTTGTCTTGTGTACTCTCGACGATGGCACAATGCACTGCCCTCCCCCACAACGGATTGAAAAGGCCGCATTCGAAAGCCAACACTGGTGCAAGGAATCTGAATGGACATTTTTCACAAAGTAGCTGAGTTAGTCAGTCTCAGACGAGAGTTACATAATTTTACTCCCGGAAAAATTACTACTGTTTATATAGTAGATTGGACCTTCCAGGATTAACAGGTAACTGAAATCGATATATAAGGAAGATGTATGAGCCACATAAATTAATTGTTTTCAACATGACACGTAGAGTTGAGCTGAGTTCGAGAAGGTTGTTACTGCCGGATATTACATAACTGGCTTATCAATTCATACAATTGCTAGCAGCCTATACCATCCAAATTCGACTGTTTTGCTGGACGCTACCATCACTGTACTCTAGCACACAGGAACACCATAGAAGTTCACATCTCGTGACCAGAGAGTATGACAGTCATGCTTACAAAATATAAACGGGGAGTTTAAGGCGCAAATAAAGAATGGAATGTGCACAAATACACTACGGAAGCAGCTCCATAGCCTCAGTTATCTTGGGAGGACGGCGGATCATAAGGCAGACATCGTCAATCGCAATTATAGCTTTCACTTTGCATGTTGAAACAAATGCAGTAATTAGTCCATAAAGCAGTAAAAGTCGGTATTATGGACTGATGAGTCCAATTACATTTTATTCTAATCAGATGAACATCTGTGGAAGATGTCTAGAGAATGGCTGCTGCCAGAGTGCATTGTGCCTACACTGAATTTCAAAAGAGGTGGGGTTTATGGTGTGGCTCTGTTCCTAATGGCATGGCCCAAAACCTTTGGTGGTAATGCGGTAAACCAAAAAGATCGACACCTATCTTAACATTTTAGTCAATTTCATGCTCTCTTCAATGTGGCAATTTTTTGGCTGAGACTCATGTTTGTTTAAACAGGATAATGCCTCATGGACACCGCCAGCGGTGCAGCATGGACATTAACCATGCTATATCGCTACTTCATGCGCACCAACATATTCCACACAAATTGATCAATTCACTGTTCCACCAATTGTCAGCTCACCAATTTACTGTTCCACCAATTGGTAGCTCACCAATTCACTGTTCCAGAAGGAACAGAGAGCTATACTCAATGAAATCGAGCTCGTTGTTCGAAAGCCTACCCAGGAGGGGGTCCACTGTATCATAGTGATCAAACGGAACCTTACAAGTCATTGAATTAGTGGCAGCGATGTCAACGTAATAACGACTTGTGTCCATATACACTTTGGTGGGTAATGTACTTAAATAAAGCTGTTATCTTGTGGACTGTGTTATCCTGTGTTCACTGGGTCACCATTCCATGCTTGTCTTCTTCGCTCCTGTTTATAAATGGCTAATCGAAAATATTCATGGAAAGTTTAAACTATTACTACGAGAGGAGAGAGAGAGAGAGATGTTTTTGCACCGAAAACTTGGCCAATTACTAGAAAGAGAATTATTAGAAACAGTACGGCAAAGCGGTGCAAAAAAGCGAACGTTTTCTACATCAGCCAAAAGAAAAATAAAATATAATATTCATAGCTGTTCCTGAGCCATCCAATTGTTCTTTGAATTTAACAAGATTCATGTCTCTGCCACGATGGAAGGTATCTTATCCAATGTTTGACAAATGATTGATAAGTGAACTTAATGAGATTTAATCTTCTATCAAACTAGCGTCTTGTATGGAGAGATAATGTCGTCCTATAAATCATGGATAGGATACCCCGTGCCTTCCTAACCTTCTGTTTACATAGAAAATTTTATGTCAAGTTGACTCTAACACCCAATTTTTTTAGAAACTTATGTGGAAAGTGTTTTTTAATAATAAAGTTAGACCGGTTGAAGAAAACTAATTTTTCAACTGGGTATGGAGGTTAGCAATGGAATTTTAAATTAATAATAAAAATTCCTGCAGAGAATTTCAAGACGATGTGCGCATTTAATCCAATAAGTAGCTTCCATCATAATACCACTCAAATTCTTTCAACACGAGATTGAGGGTTGGCTTCTTACAAAAGTCTGGGAATCTCATTTTAAATGAGCGGTATGTGATGTCATTTAGATGGCAGGAGTGCGCTGTCGTTAATTTTTATTTTGGATGCGACAGAATGCCATTGCAAATGCCATTAGCATCTTTCTCTCCTTTCTTCTCCAATTGTCTGGATTCACGAAAATCTCATAATGCAGTAAAATGATTTTGAGTAATGTCTAGAGATCAAACGTGCAATTATGTGGTCTCGTTGTATATATAAATACACTAGCGCACAAAATTTAAGGAACAGTACAGTTTGCACACTACCCCTTTATAAATCGAAGTTAAATATATACTGTTGACCAAGTAATAGCCAGAAATGCAAAAATTAGCCTGCACGTGTTCTGACATTCAAACATGGGCGGGTCTGACTGTCGATTGTACAGAAACACCAAGGGAGTGTGAACAAAGTTTCATGATCCAGCGGGGTAGAAACGCTATGAGTAATTCATTACGGTGGAGAGCGGTCGGCAGGATGGAAGGGAGCCGATCCAGTGGAAGCAGCAATGATCCCGAATGTGTATCCAAATGTGATATTTCAAAATTCAAAATACTAGCAGATTAGCGATATTAAATCTTATCCTAACTTGAAGATGACTCTCTTCAGGATGACAATATTTTTCCGGTGGGGTCCCACCGAACTCTTCAGATTTAAATGCCACTGGATATACATAGCAAGCATAGGGGAGATTAATTTGAAGTCATCAAATTTCGAGTCACCCCAAAATATCACGATGATGTGCTCCCTAGATTATCTATGGGATAATCGTGCCTCCCCTTAAGGTCTACATTTCCCTCCTCTGCTAGATTTTCACGTGCACATAAGTTAATTTTCATATTTTCAGAAATAACACTTTTACATGATAATCTAATAATGGGACAATGAATACCAAATTGATTAACTTTTGTCACTTATACCTTAACTTTTATCTTACCAGTGAAAATACAAAAATCAATAATGGGCCACTGTTATTTGTTTTGGGCAAATCAGCGATTGAGGCCATATTGCGCCGTATGTATTATATCTGTAAACTTGTGTTCTGTGTTCGATTCATGTGTTTTCGGGAGGAAAAACCCGATTTTCCTGGAGAAAATACCTTACTGCCATCGCTTGAGATGGGATAACTCATATACTTTGTGAAAATGGCCCATAAAATTCCCTGCGTTTTTGACAGAATTCGAACCCACACCTTTACCACCCAATGTAGAGAGACGGTGATTATCTCCACTGAACTACCCACCAGGGCATTTCCATTCTGCTGTATTACATACGATAGTCGAATATCTTTGATATGAATTGCACTGTTTTGTGTTTCATCTTGTGCTTTATGAGCACGATACTTGTCTTTGGTGATTTTCTACTGAAAGCGGCATTTGTTTTATGTGGATCAGTCTAAGTTGCTGATGCGTTTACAACCCTACAACGACCAACCAGCCGATTCATGACTTCGGGAGCACTTGTTTATTTCTCTTCATGCACGTTGCTCTCTAAATGTAGAGTTCTTAAAACTATATGAAAACGAGGCTATAATATCGAATACGACATCCCAAGGTGACACCCCAAGGATGATGGGATGTAGACTGTTATTAAAGATAGTCAGATTTCAGTAAACATTAATAATATTCTACCTCATCGTAGCCTAAAGAAATGCAGTCTTCAGACATTGATATTTTTGTTTCCTCCGGACCAGCTGAAATCGATGACATGTCATTTCCCAAACACGCAACCAATCGACATTTTTAAAAGAAACTTTCCAGTAAGAAAATTAGAATATGTTCAGGAGCCAAGGCAGCGATGGCTTTTATACTTAAAAAGCACCGATAAGGTTTCTATTTCTGCTGAAATATTTGCAAAGAGCCACAGCCCTGCTTCACAACTAGCAACAATTGGAAGAGAAGTCATGTCAAGACACGTTGCAAATAGGTTGCAACTGAATCGAGACTTCGGGTGAATCGGGGCTTTGACACTCAATAGCAATAATTTATTAATCAAGAATTTCATCAATGGAGAAGCATTCACGAACGTCTTATATTAATTACTTTTTACCTGATCGTAATTTGGCATTCATGCAAACTTTCAAACAAATTTTTCACAGGCAATAATGAAATCTCTTAGGACTAGTAGAATTATTTGAAAGATTCAATGATGTACTGGGCTATTGCTTACAGCAATAGTGATCAGTATAATGATCATTGTAAGCAATGTCGCTATTGCTTACAGCAGTAATGATCAGTATAATATTTTGCAGGTGCACCTGCAAAAGATTGTACTCATCACTACTGCTGAAAAATATACAAAAGTAACCTTTTAGGCAACAGACTAAGTGAAAGTATTCAGTTGAGGCCAAAGAAAGCCAAATATTATTCAGTCATATTGGATTGCATTCCGATATGAGTTATTCCGAGATGTCATTTACAATTATGTTGTTGTTGTAGGGTTTTCGGCGCATCAGCAACCTTAGGCCATATTGTGGCTTATAAATGTTTGTAAATTATGCGTATATTCTGTGGTGGATTTGCGTTTGTTGGATGAAAAGTTTCCAGGAGGAAAAAACTGTATTATCCTCGCCTGAGACCGATTAACTGAGTTGTTTGTAAAAAAGATCCATAATGATTCCTCGTGTCAGTGATGAGATTCAAACTTAGATCTTTTCCACGCTGTATGGGTAAGACGGTGATTATACCAACTTGTGCTACCAACCAACGAGGGCTCATTAATTTGTACTTGAAAGGTTAGTCATATTGGGACAAGGACTAAACGTTATCAAACAAAAGCGTCCCTAAGAGCCACTCAAACACTTCCATCTCCATGATGGATATGTTTGAGTCGGTTCGTGGAGATGCTCCTATTACATACGAAGCATAGTGTCTAGTATACCTTCAAAGTTCTAATATCTATTACTTTATGGTGTGAGAAATTTATTTCATGCAAATATTTTGATATGATGATCGGCCATTAGTCGTAAGAACAAATCAATCATACTCCGACATTCATTATTTCTCCAGGGGAGCACCTCAAGGTTCACTTCTTGGACCTATCCTATTTGTTCTTTACATCAATGAATTTCTCTCTTCTTCTATCTTCCCACCTAGTAGCGTATGCCGATGATATTTCCATCCTGATCACAGATACAGAACCTAAGCAGCTTAAATTCAAAATCTCTGCCCTGCTCTTTGTAATGCATAGTTGGCTTCGAAAGAATCAGCTCATACTGAATCCAGAAAAATCCAAATATATGATGTTTAGAACAAAAAATAAACCATTAAATATTGATTTCGAAATAATGCACAAATCAAAATGGCTTGAAAGGGTGAATGAAACCAAGTTCCTTGGAATCTGGCTAGATGATAAGTTAAGTTGGGATAAACAGATGATTACTCTACGAAAGAAAACTTCGTCACTAGCAGGAATACTCGTAAGGGACTCTGCCTAGGTTTCTCCTTCCCTTCTCAGACTAGTATTCCTGTCTTTAATTCACCTATGGAATCATCTTATGGGTACCACTTGCCAAGAAAACTTTGCAATAAGCTTCCATCATAATGAGACTCCTAAGCATCTACCAACTGCTACAGAAAACCGAGGCGGTCTTTGTTTACAATGCTTTGAAAACACTAGGTTTCTCCCTCTCTTCAGATCCTTTTTCATAACCATAGAGGAAGAACAAGAAATATCGTACAATCTAAGAAATGAAGCAAACCTAAAGGTTCCACTCTTCAGAAAAGCCATAGGTCAGAAAAATATAAAATATAGAGTCGCTAAAACCTGGAACAATCATCCTGAAAATCAAAAATACCACTTCACTAAACAGATTCAACAAACTCCTAATTGAACACTTCACCAGGGATGTTTTGAGTCAAATTACCTTGCGCTCAACTCCAGGATTTTAAAAACTTAGAGGAAATCATTACCAATATGAAAATAATGTACAATTTTAAAGGAAACAGTTAACAAACAATTTGCAAATTTCTGTGCAGACCTCACATTATTTTTCTTTTCTCTCATCATTTAATTGTAAAAATGTTCACAATGCAATTATGAATAGAGATGGTTTACGAAGTCTTCTCTAAAGAAATGTTCAAAAAATTCAAATTTATTTATATCTTATCTGTTGAACATTACCCGTACAATTTCAGAACTGTATATTTTTATTGTTATCTTTTTCTAAGGGCTTTGTCTTGGCGCATTATGGCCTTAGCTGTCAATGCGCCATTAAAAACCAAACCAAACCAAACCAAATTTTCTAAGGGAATACCCTTAAAAAGCCATTGGCTTATGTGTTCTCCCTCCCTTTTCGCTGTTATCTCCCAAAAAAGTGTAACATAAAATAGGGATAAATAAATTATTATTATTACTGTTGTTCTTATATTATTTCTCCCTGATTGGGGGATTCCACTCCGTGATGGGTACCGCTACCAAGTACACAGGGTGGTTGTAATGTCTGGTGTTACTGGTGGTCGAGGAACTCTTTGATCACAGAGTACTCTGTGTCTCTGACTATGCTACAGGTGTTCAGGATTGCGACTTTCTTGAGTTCCTTGTAGTTGTTCTCTGGAATACCTATTGCTGCTAGGCTGCTCTGTAGAGTCTTTGGCACCAAACCGGTGGTTGACACGATGATCGGAATGGTCGTTACTTCTTGCATATGCCACATCCCCCTGACCTCATGTCTCTAGTCTGCGTGGGTAGCACAGTGGTACCGCCACCGTCCTCCCCACACCGGGTGGAAAAGGCCCGGGTTCGAATCCCGTCGATGACGGGAGGAACTTTAGTGATTTTTTTTTCACTCCGTGGCTGAGTTAGTCGGTCTCAGGCGTAGATAGCAAGGTTTTTTCCCTCAGAAACTGGGGTTTTTTCGTCCAGCAAAACAGGCAAATCGACCAGAGAACACACGCAATTTACAGACACGAATACGGGATAATGTATTTAATTACGGGAAACCCTAAAATAATAATTTAAATTTAAATGACCTCATGTCTCAGGTTCGTGTTCTTCCTAATTTTTTCCTCATGGGTTTTCTGGACATTGCTAGTGTTGGGCACCGCTATGGCAATCAGGTAGGTAACCTTTTCCATCTTGTCCACAAGGGTTATGTCCGGTCTGTTGTGCAGGATGGTCTTATCCGTTATTATAGCGAGGTCCCAGTACAGCTTGTGGTTGGGGGTCTATAGTACTGCCTGGGGTTCGTATTTGTAGTATGGTTCACTTTCTTTGTTCAACTGGTATTTCCTCTCTAGCTTCTGATGTATTATCCTGGCTACGTAGTCGTGTCTACGAGCATGCTCAGTCTGAGTGATCACCTTGCATCCCCCTGTGATGTGTTGGATCGTTTCTGAGGCCAGGTGGCATCGTTGACATGTGTCATCCGACATTCTGGGCTCCTTTGCGATGTATTTTCTATAGTTTCTGGTGTTGATTACCTGGTCTTGGATGGCCAGCATGAATCCTTCAATCTCGGGAGAAAAGCGTCCCGCTTGTGAGCCATGCATTGGAAGCAATGTTATCGATGTTATCTTCATAGAGGCCATTGTAGTGTCTGCCATGGAGTGTCTTCTTTGCCCATCTTTCTAGCTTCGTTTCTTGTGCCGTCTGGGCGGGAGGGCGCTCCTCGCTTAGGTTGAGTGGGTATACCACTTATCTATCTTACTTATGGCCTGGTGGAGTGGTGTTGTGTTGTTCTCGAAGTAATCCTTCAAGTTAACTGTCGATGTTTTCTGTTGCTCTATCAGGCCCCTTCCTCCCTCTTTCCGAGCTATTGTTAGTCTCTCCACTGCTGACTTCGGGTGGTGTTGGCGGCTCTTGGTCATCATTGTCCTTGTCTTTCGCATGATATCCTCTAGCTTGGTGTTAGTCCAATCTATGACCCCAAAGGAGTATGTTAGTACAGGAGCTGCATATGTGTTTATGGATTTAACTGTGTTCCTTCCGTTCAATTTTGCTCTCAGCAGGCTTCTGAGTCTCTGATGATATAATTTTCGGTCAGACACTTCTTCATTTCCTTGTGCTCTAACTGCTGAGCCTGCATCATCCCTAGGTATTTGTAGGTCTCTCCTTCTGTCAGAGCTTCGATCTCTTTACCAGTCAACAGCTGGTAGTTTCGGCCGACTAATTTTCCCTGGTGCAGTGTGTGGGTCTTGCATTTGTCTAGACCAAATTTCATCCTGATGTCTTTTGCTGAATTCTTCGGTGATCCGGAGTAGTTCCTGGAGTTTCTTCTCGGTTGTCGCGTAGAACTTGATGTCATCCATGTACATCAGGTGGGTGAGGGTGTACAGGTTCTTCTTTCCTTCTTTGAGGTTATATCCGTACTTGCTACTATTGAGCATGGTGGATAGCGGGTTGAGTGCTAGACAGAACCACAGTGGGCTCAGAGCATCTCCTTGAAAGATTCCTCTTCTGATGGGGATTGGTCTGGTTGTGATGTTCTCGACCTTAATGGTGGTAGTCCATTTCGCCATTGTTGCTTCTAGGAAGTTTGTCACTATCGGATTGACCTTGTAGACCTTCAGGGTCTCTAATAGCCAGCTATGAGGTACAGAGTCGAAGGCCTTGCGGTAATCGATGTAAGCCGATGCACCGCAACCTACAGGTTGCGGTGTTTCTTGTAAGCTTGCTCCATAACTGCGGCATCTATGGTAATTGCTCCTTGCATCCTTTGCTCCTCCGCTTGCATCCTTTCTGCTGTCGGCCATTATGTTCTGACTCTCTAAGTGGTCTGATATCTTCTTGGTTATGCAGCTGGTCAGGATCTTGTACATCGTCGGGAGGCAGTTGATTGGCCTGTATTTCGCCGAGTTTCCTGTATCTTCATTTTTAGGCTTCAGATATGTGACTCCTTCAGTGAGAAACTTCGGGATTGTCTCCGGGTGCCTTACCATTCGAGTGAACTGCTCTGCTATGTGCTTGTGTGTGCAGGTACCAGTAGTTGTGGATGTTATTAATTCCTCAGGTTCGCCAGTTGTGGGTGTTCCTGATCGATTGTTTTACTTCTTCTCGAATCTCCCACTCTATCATCTCTTGTACGTCCTTGGTTTTCTTACGTTCTACTTCTATCCAGGGGACTCGGCTGTTATGCCTTATTGCTCCAGATATTTCCCCAGAACTCCTCGATCGTCTTCTTCTCGGGTGGTCCGTTTCCTGCTTTCCCATCTTCTCCCAGTTTCCTGTAGAAGACTCTTTGATCCTCGTCGAAGATTCAGTTGTTTATTTTCTTCTGGGAGCTCTCTTTGTATCGGCGTCGTCTCTTGCTGAGCGAGAGGAGGTTCTGCTTCAGTTATTATTATTATCTTTCTATACATTAAAATAAGCTTTCTCCTAATGATATTTATTCAGGGAGAAGAGAGATGGGGTTACGTGGTAGCAAATACAAAAATACGCAACAGAAACTAGTTTTACTGTGATATATAAGTTTCTGTTAAGCGTGGTCACGCGCTATGTTTATCTAACATGACCACGCGGTACCATTCTTGATTTCCATATATAACCTATTTATTTTAATAAACTAAATGCAACAAGGCATAATATTTTAAGAGTTTAAGATTTGATATCTATATAATACCGGTGTAGTGTGAAAGGCATCCACTGATGAAAAGCCAACTAGTTTTGAAACGGTGCCGTCTGGGTGATGGTGTCCACCGAGAATAAGTGACAAAGTCTTCTCTATTAGCCATAACGTAGTTTTTTTCTTTAAATTTCGTTTTAAAGTCCTGGCCCTGCTCTTGAGAAATGCGACTTGATTAGAAGGGACCGATCTGGCAGTCTTTCCTGCTTTTCTTTCTTTGGCCACAATGTGCAGCATTGTTTTCATATGGTAATCGATTTGGAATTCAATCCAGCATTCAGAATCTAATAGAATCTTCTCCGTAACTGAAGACCATAAATTTACTAGCAGAGTTGATACTCACTATTCTGTAAATATTTTTAGGAAACCTGAACTGTTATGATATCATTCGAATAATGTACTTTCATCCAACGTCATTGATTGCACAAGATTTGAAATTACGTTTCCGAGTTTAATGTCTGAAAAAACTATTCGAAGTCTAGTCACCATATTGAGCTGTTCATTAAAGTATGCTTGGAATTTCTTGGCACATGAACAGAAATATAAAATGATACCTATTATTCTTAATGGTATCCTTTCTTAAAGGACATTTGAAATTAAAACCGTATCCATTCCTGTTTCCTGGTTATTTTTATATTGTTTCCACGACTAACTGCTCCATTCCAGAAGTAGGAATGGAGCAGTTGCTAATTCGTTATAAATATTACTTAACTCATGAAATACCATCTATATGCAGTGGCAGAATCCTTGAATTTTATTTTTACACTTTGTTTCCAGAAGCCTTCGAAGTGTGGCAAATAATTGCATGTTGGAAAGAAAAAGAAAGCCTTGCACGGTTAGTACCAGACCAATGTAGGAAATAAGATATATAAAAGTGGCCATTATTTTTCTATCTCTCTTTTATTTACTACAATTGAACACGAGCATGATTAGTAAACCTTCACGAATGACTTTATTGACTTTTGTTTCTGCCTCCTATTTTCAGAAAAATGCAGTTGCACAATAATCGAGTGAAAGAACAAAAAAAATTGGAAAAAAGTACGATAGAGAATGATAAATTTGACAGTGTTAAGGCTTAGAAAGAAAACCTGAAGAAACTAATGTTTTAGGAGAGCGCTACTCTGATCTATCGTAATCCTTCCAGTTAAAAGACTGAGTCTGGAGTGAACTGAATGTGAAGTAGCCATTCTGATATCTCTCAAGCGTGCACTAGACACGAGTCAGTTTTTCTACCACATACACTTAGTAGATACTGTAGGTAAGATACAACAACGAGTGTGTGTGTGAGTGTGAGTGTGTGGGGAAGGGGGGGAGGGTAAGAAGTGAGTGTACGTCAGAGAGACAGGATGTGAGCAATCTAAGTAATGGTCTTGTAGGTTTCTACCTTAAGAACAAGTAACAACATGGCACGTATTGTGCAAAATCTTCAATGCATCCGAAGTCCAGGAACATCGCAGCAATTTAAAAGCAACAATTATGAAACCACAGAATATATAAAAAAGCAATTGGAAAGCTCAATACAATAATTTTGGTTTCTACTCTCCCATTTAGAAGATCGAAACAATGTGGCAGAATATGGAAAAAACGAACAGGTAAAATGAGAATTGATAAGTGAAAAAATATATATTAAATAAATTTTCTGTTTATACTGCAGTAGTTCACAATATTTAGATCTCCAATATTTAGGGAAATAGCCCACAAAGGCTCTTTGATGAGAAGTAACTCCCAACTGATGTATAGAAACTTTGCTAGTAGGGATAAGGATGTGATTGGTGATTATCTCTTTGAACAAGGACACGGTTAAGCTGGATCTTAAGTACTGCATGCAAGTCTGGAGGCCTTCTTTTAGGACGGATGTAGATCTCCTGGAAGGAGTACAGTGAAGGACAACGAGATTGGTAAAGTGAATAAATGAGTGCTTTTGCCAAGAAAGGCTTCAGTTCCAGCGTCTGGAGACAAGGCGCCTGAGAGGAGATATGATTGTGGTGTTTAAAGCCTTGAATGCTTTGAGTAAGCTCAGGGTTGATGATATTCTTCCTCTTGCTGAGACCACACACACATGAAGGGTCATAAATTCAAATTGAGAGAGTCTGGTTGCAGGATAGATGTGCGGAAGTTTGCCTTCAGCCAGCGCGTGGTTGATAGTTGGAACAAACTTCTGTTGTGGAGGTGGGAAGTTTGAATTAATTCAAGGAAGAAGTAGAAAAATTCTTGGAGGGAGATTGATGGTTGGGACGGGTAGGTTTCTTTTTTTTTTGGTTTTATTTTGGCTGATGTTCTATAAGTTTTAATTAATTATAAAACACTTTGGAAAAATGATTTGTAATTTGATATTTATAGTTGTTGGTATTGGGTGTTAGGAGCATCGCGACTAAAGTCGCTCGGTGTATATTGTGTCTCAATTTCGTGTGTTCCGAGGTCGATTTTCTGTTTTCTGGACGAGAAACCCCAGTTTCAGGGAGAAAAAGCCACGTTATCCTCGCCTGATACCGATAAACTCAGCCACTTGTAAAAATGACCCAAAAAATTCCTCCCGCCATCAATGAGATCTGAACTTACTTCTTTCCTATCCCGTGTGGGAGGACAGCGATCCTACTAACTGTGCTATCCACATGTACAACATTTTTAGTGTTTACAATATTTGTTTTTCCTTTGAACTGTACCCTTTGTAATCTTCAATACGTATCGATTTTTCCATCTAATTTTCTCTATCTGTCGCGATTTCATCCTTCGATTGATTACCTGTCCGAGGATCTATTCTGATAAACAATCAACTTTAAATATCTTCCAACCTCAAATCGAAGATTCAGGGCGGACTCTAAACTATGACATTTGTCTGAATGTTTTCTCTGACTACATATACAAAATTCAGAGGCGCACCATTTCATTGATGTACGAGTACTTTAGAAACACGCTATCGAAAATGTTTATTACATAACCGACCATCAACACATTCTCCAAGAACAATATAGATTTATAACAGATTTACAATTTCCCAAAAGAACTGTTCACTCACAATTTGTGAACACTATAATTATTGTGTTTGTGAATAAATCCATTCAAACAATTAAACCAGATTATAATTTGTGTAGGCACCAAGAACTCGTTCTTTAAAAGAACTATGGATCTTATGAACAAGTATGATCTGGATATGGCTGTGGACAGGAAAATACATAATTAAAACATTATGTTTTTATTATATCCTCCAATATACACTCAGTCTCCACTGTATTAAGTGGAGACTGACTCCCTTTAGCCCTCAGAACACCTTGGATTCTTCGTGGCATAGACTCAACTGGTCTATGTTAATCCAATTTCTTTTAATGGTTGTTCTGCATTGTTGGGTACAGATGTTGACACTTCGGTGGATGGGCCCATGGACTCATGCGTGTTTATGTGTTAAGTACCCAAAAAAGAAATTGAATTAAGGCTATGAGGCAAACGGCAACTAAGGCAAGACCATACCTGAGGGATTCAAACGAGGGCGCTTTCCAACCAGTGTGAAGAGCACGATGATTTTATTAACTGAGCTAACCGGGAGTGAACGATGGATGCCACTGCGGAACGAATGCTCCATTTCATGAACGTGGTGTAACTGCGATGAAATGGGACAAAATTTGATATGGTGGTGTACCATAGAATAACGATGAAATGAGAATACAGCGAGAAACTTCAGGCAGGTATAAGGGGGTTGTATCACAGTACCAAAAAGGTCACATTATAGAAGTCGATACAAGATGCTCGAAAATATCGTCACATAACATCAGTACGGCGTATGATCCCATCAATGGCTAAAGAGGCCTGACAGCGGTGACCCAACTCAATATAAAGCTGTCTATAAATTTCTGTGCCAACAAATCCCATTTTTCCACCAGCGCAGACCTTAGCTCACCAGCATGTCCGTTTGATATCTTCAATTTCACACAATAAGTCGCACATAGGGTTCGAGGATCTGGTTTGGATACCTCTGCGCAGTTACGGTACCCCTGTCAAACACATGAAGGGGTTGCAGTTGATCATTATTCTGTCCCAGAAGAACACCTCCTCCACCGTAAGTGTCCCTTTCTCTGATGTTGGAGGATGGTACCGCATTCCTCGTTGCCCCCAGATGAAATTACATCTGGAATCTGTTTGTAGGCTAAAACGAGACTCCCATTTTATTGTGAACAGGTTCTTTGGCGATACTGTTCACGATAAAATATTCTTGAAAAACATTTCGTTCTGTTAATTTTGTCGAGCAGTGTATAAACAACTATCGAGTACACAAACCTTTACCTAATCTCAATCTCATGCGTAGATCGCAAGGTTTTCCCACCTGTAAAACTGGGGTTTTTCATGAAGCAAAGCAGGCAAATTGGCCAGAGAACACACGCAATTTACAGACACAATACAAGTGAGTAGTAGAAAGCAGCTTTCTAGGTGAACCTAATATAATAGTTTAGTTTAGTTTTTAAAACCTTTGCCTAATTTGAATGAAATATTTAAAATCTGACGCGTAAACTCATTTCACTAATGGTAGAAAAATATTAGTATTCAGTCATGTTTCGTGACCTTCACACAATATTCAGTTATTTCCTACTAGCATATTTTATATATTCATTTATCATGAATATAGCAGCTTTAGATGTACTGCTCTTCATCATGTATGGTACTACCGTCGTTGAAGAGGATTAATCTTCAGTATAATTGTGATATGAATGCAGTTCTTTCAGCGTTTAGAGAAAAACAACAGAAATCCAAAATAGTGTACCAACAGCCTTACAGCTTGTCACATAAATACGCATGTACTGTTACGGGCCAATCTACATGTTTTTCGAGCTGAAAATCCCGGAATATCTCAGAGAAGAAACCTTAATCCCTTCCCCTAGAGATTAGCTGGTTATATTCTGTCTTCAAGACGGATTTAATCGAACTCGGACCACTCCAATCGAGTGACATCCAGCAATGTATCATTCTAAGTTGCCATAGAAGATAGTTTACAGAAACAAAAACAAATTCAACCTTGAGTTTGAATTCCATTGATAACGTGATGAATTTTTATGGGCCTTTTTCACAACGTGGCTGAGTTAGTTGTTAGCATGGTTTTTCCTCTGTAGACTTGGGTTTTTCCTCCAGCAAACAGCAAATCGACCATAGAACACAATTCAATTTACAGACATTATATACAGCACAAAATGGCCTAAGCTGCTGATGCGTCTACAACCTTCCAATTCTGTTTGGCTGTTTTCTGAAAAAGCCATGCACCTCTCATTCGAGACTGACTTATTCTGCCACAGTATGAAAAAGCTAATAAAAATTCCTCCCGTCATTAACGGAATTCGAACCCCGGGATTTTTGACTTGATGTGAGAGGACTGTAATTGGCATTGATTCTAATAGACTTGATCATTCTTCTCTCAGGATATTTGTTAGCTGTTGTGTTGTGGTTGGTAGAGAAGTGCGAAGCCAAATTACTCTTCCCAACAGATCCCAGATAACCTCAATTGGTGTCAGATCTGGAGAACTAGGCGGTCAGCGTACATGTTGGAAATCTTAAATGTTTCTCGAACTATTCAGATAGTGTTTGTTCAGTAGATAGTGGTCTTGAGAAAGTTGTGTTGTAGCCTTGAGAAAGCATTGGTTGCTTTAAAATTCGTGTTGCTTTCCAGACACCCCCAGTGATTATTCCTGTTTTCTCAATTACGGCTCCTGCTAAACTTGCTCCAACAATAACAGCTTTCTGAAAATCGGAACGATAACTTGCTTTCCCCATGACCAGATTGGCTAAGAACCCCGAGGAAAGACTAAAATATTTGATATCAAGGTATATGTGATCATACCAATTGATAAGTTACATTTGCATACCATACGTTTAATTATCTATTGACGCCAATTACAAAAGGTTTCCTATTTTTTGGACTCAGACTATAGAAACTGTACCCCATCCGTAATGGACTATGCTGCATAGCTCGCTATATAAAAAGCCGAACAGCTTCCAACGCTACAACAGTGGTAATTTGCATCTGGTTGTACAAGCAAAAGTGATAAAGTAGCAGTTATGGGAGAAGTAAAAATGTCGCGGAGTTTCAAAAGAAGATTGTGGGAGCTCGTGCGTCGGGTTCCTCTACATCGGAAACAGCAAATCTTGATGGCCATTTTCGTGAAAGTGTGCAAAGAATGGTTTCGAACTAGTCAAACCACCCTCTTACCGACAGTAAGGCATCCACATTGCTTAATCCCTTACAGAACTGTAAGGGATTAAGCAATGTGGATGTTCGTTGTAAGTAAAGGGTGCAGAGCGTTGTACAGGCTCAACGGCAGGTGACTCAGCGATAGAAGACATCGCAGTACAATATAAGAACTGAAAGAACAATGTCCCAAATGATGATGCGCCGCAAACTCAGACGTATCGGGTTCCACAGCGGACAACCCAAGAGACACCCCTCCTCACCTCTTGTCATCGTCGACGGAGAATGCTGCGGTGTCATCAACATGCTGCTTGGAAACTAGAGGACCAGAAATGAATGTGCTGGTTGAATGAATCCAAATACCTGGTGTAACATGCGCCACAAACGACGGACGTCTTCGTCTGTGTGCAACAACACGAGTCCATAAATCCATCGTGCATAGTGCCGACTGTCCGGGCAAGTGGTGACTGTGGTGGTTGCTTATTACGGGGCATGTTTTTTCCAGCAAGTACTAGAACCCTTGGTGCGTAGGGACGAACGTTTCCATAGTGAGTTCGTCCGGGCAGCTATTAGGAAACAACGTATACCTTACCATGTCTCAGAATTTTGCGGACAAAAACGAGATCTTCCAAGATGATAAAGCGCCGTGTCATCCGGCTCGCACAGTGCACGAGTGGTTCAAGAAATATGAAGATATCATCCATCTTGATTGGCCTCCAAATTCGCCTTACCTCAGTCTAATTGAACACCTGGGTGATGTTTTGGAACGGGAAGTGAGGCGTATGGACACGCAACCGTTCATTTATTCCGACACTGCGAAAAGCCTTGCAGACAGTATGGCTGTAGATCCCTAGGTCTTCAGCCATCTAGTGAAGTCAAAGACTAGGCGAATAGCGGCTGTTATCCGTGCGAACGATGGCTCATGGTATTAGGTAGATGGTCATTTGGTGATTATTCAGTGTATAATACAGATAATTGATCCTGATGCCTCACTATGCTCTGTCTGTATAACCTTAGCTAATCTGGTGCTAAAAATAACAACTAATTTAACCCTATTACGAAAATCTTCAGATGCGACTTTGTAACTACAGATAAGAGCGTTTCCTTTCTGATAAGTTTGTTGAGTTTGTTGTCTGTATAACAGAAGTTATTGGTGTTTCATCCCGGAGACAAAAAATTAACTGGATTAAAAACAGCTTCTTGACAAGGTATTATATTTTTGGATACATCAAAGCTTCGGTTTCTTCGAACTGTAAGGTAAGAAGCTGAAAATCAACTTCCGCCTCCTAGAAATCTTGAATCCATTGTAATGAAGCAGCTGTTTAACTTTGTGAAACTTAATCTGTCTGAATTCTCTCACGCATTTATCAAGGGACGTTCCAATTGCACTGATATGATCTCTTTTGTATCGAATATATCCCAGGCGCTTAACGAAGGAGAACAAATCGACCCCACTTTCCTTGACTTAAGCAAAGCCTTCGACAAGGTAGTTCATCAAAAATTAATTAACAAACTGGATCGTTATGGGCCCAGAGGACAGGCTCTTGACTCGATAACAAACTACTTGGAAGGAAGAGAAATGTCGGTGACGTCTATAGGTAAGATCTCACATCCTTTATAACCAGAAATGGGTGTCCCGCAGGGATCATCCTTGGCCTGCTGCTATTTCTGATCTACATCAACGACCTGCCAAGTATTCTTGGAAACTACCAAAGTAAAATGAACATATTTGCAGGCGCCATAAAAATTTACAAAGCTATTCGCAACCACTCTTAACGAAGCTCTGCAGCGAGTAATCCAGTGGCTGAATCAGAATAAAATGGTTGTCAACCAATATCTGCCAAAAATTTGGGTATTTTCATTAAAGAATCACTTTTCTTTGATGTCCACGTATCAAACATTTGTGAGGGCAGCTAGCAAAAAACTATGATTTCTTAAAAGAATGAACCGAGACTTCAGTCAACTGGCACTATTCATAGATCTACACCAAATCTATGTTAGGCCAGGCCTAGAATATGCCTCCCAAGTCTGGACCCCACATCTAGCTTACCAAAACAAGAAATCGAAAATATCCAAAAAAAGACCAATGGAATACTTCTGTTTCAAAAGTGGATTACGATGGAATGAGAAATCTTACCAAGAGTGGTATACTCTTTCGACTTGAAACGCTGGAAGAAAGAAGATACAAAGCTGAACAACTCCTGTTTAACCAGCTGGTAAATGGGACCATAAATTGCCCTCATCTCGTCTCACAAATTAACATCAACGCACAGAAAAGAACTTTAAGAAACAATCCACTGATTAAACCATCCTATGCAAGAACTAATCATGGATTTTACAATTACTACAACAGGACTGCAAGATCAATTAACAAAGCAAATATATTTGATACCAATGGACACTTGAAGAGGCAAATGAAATCTCCAACCGCATCACTTACCTGAGTCTTTAAATTGTGTTTTCTTCATTTATGTACTTTTGCCGTTTGTAACATGATGAAATTTGTATTCCAAATCTGTTTTGGAGCTGTGTAACTTTATTTTTGTTGCTGCACACTAAAGAATGTTTGTTTGCTGTTTTGTAGCTGTTTAAATAAATAAATATACAATTAATTTCAATATTTTTAAAGGAAAAATGAAATAAATAAATGAATTAATGTTTACGAGCGAATAAACTTCAAACAGTGACGCCAAATTTTGTATCTTCTCTTATGTTTATCACTACATACAGTTAATATGTAATTCGTCAATCCATTGTCCTCATTCTTTATTAAAGTTGATTATTCTCTATGCATTTTCCTTAATTAGGTCATCGTTAATTAATAATAATACAAATTAACATGTACTCTGTGCATAATTATGCGCATTCTTGATTGTGACTGATGCAATCAAATGCCCAAAACTTAATTAGTCTTAATCATTCATAAAGTTGAATGTTTACGCCTTAGGAAAAATAAGAGTCAGAAATATCAGAAAATTAATAATCGGCAAATCATAAGGGTAAAGGTCAGTAATTGGCTATGGCGAAAGAGCAGGCTATGGGAATTGAATCTTAAAACAGCAAAAAACAAAATTGCCCGATAGTTGAATGAGCAAATTAAAATACGAAACCGATAATAAAATTTTAAAATTAGAAGTTTGTAGTTTAAGGAAAGTGACATATTTTATACATTTAGGGTGCACTTTATTAGGACCTAGCTTTCTTGAAATGGAGCGCTTTTCGGTAATATCAGTAATACCAAATGCACGAACTGCAAGATGAAATATTTAAGCAACTTGGACTTGGGTGAAATTGTCCTTTTACTCAAGTTGTTGATGTTGGTTTTAGGAGCATCAGCAACTAAGACCATATTGCTCTGTGTAGACTGTAGACTGTGTAAATTGAATGTGTTCTGAGGTCGATTTTCTATTTGCAGGACGAAAAACTCGAGTTTCCGAAAAACAACCTTGCTACCCTCGCCTGAGATCGACTAACTCAGCCATGTTGTGAAAAATGTCCATAAATATTCCTCTCCTCATCGATGGGACTCGAACTCAGCTCATTTCCACCCCGTGTCGGGAAGACGGGGATCCTACCAATGTGCTACCCAGGAGGGCCTCACTTAAGGGACTCTGACTTGGACAAATGGTCTCAGGGAAGGGTAGCACGATTTTTACTCCCGTTCAGGTCCATGTTCATATAGTAATGTGCACTAATCCTGTATACTACAACTAAATCTCAGGATCGTTTCATCTAAGTTTGATGATGTCTAACAAACATCATCCTTTAGAGTTTTGATTCCTTCGGTAACGATTTTGCTATTCGTACACATGTAAGCGTGACACTGCGTTCCGATAGCTTGGATGCACCCTTCTCTTGCAAGGCAACCAGTGTTCACCATCGTTCAACAGAAATATTAATCCCAATACCTAAATTACACCCTCTGAGCGAGGAGCTAATTTAAATTTAGGCAATCAAAATTTAAATTAAAACCGGAAATAATATCATATCGTTGACATTTAATAACGACAAGTTATGTGAAAATATTACACCTATCTCTTGAATTTGCGTCACCCAATTAAAGTGGCTGAAATTTATTCTATAATTAAATTAATTAAATGTTCTTTCCTGATTTCAAAATTTTTCCGAACACCATTTAGAAATCAGACATGCGCACTGCATGCTACTTACGAAATGTTGTAGTAGTAGGGTTAAAACCATAAATTTCTAAATCCTAAAGGAGTTACAATGTAAAAACTTCTACAAATTGCGTGTGTTCTGTGGTCGATTTTCTGTTTGCTGGACAAAAAACTCGAGTTTCTGGGATAAAAAACCATGCTACACTCCCCTGAGACCGTCTAACTCAGTCGCTTTGTGAAAAGGCCCCTAAAAATTCCTCACATCATCGACGGGACTCGAACTCTTTTCCTCCCAATGTGGGAAAGACAGCGATTCTACCAAATGTGCTACTCATGAGGGCATACTTACCAATTAACAGATTATTTGAATATCCTATTTCAATTTTTGTTATAAAAATTCAAATGCTTTTAGTGTATAATTTTTTTAAAGAATTAAACTGAGGCTCTACGTTTTTCAGTTAATTTAAAATTATAAAAAAAATACACTTCATTTATGAATAGTTTGAATTTTAGAGATCCTGTTTTGATATAATAATAATAATAATAATAATAATAATAATAATAATAATATATTTTTTGTACTTTTGTGTATATATAAAACAATAATTTTGTATAAGAGTACCACATAACTGAATTTGCACAAAAATCAAAGCAAAATATAAATATATATTTCTTTATTGATTTCTTTATTTATAATTATTTATAATATATTTATTTCATATTTATTTATTTATTTATTTATTTATTATGTTACTGTACTAATAATTCGGCAAGCGATTTTGTTTAAAGTTTTCATAGAGCACCATCTAGTGGCATAAAAGTAAAGTTCTTTTTTGGAGAATTAAAGTTTGTTTATTAATATTGATTAAAGAGACACTGAAAGTTTACCTTAACATGCTAGCTGTTCTTTGATAATATAACTTCCGGTGTTTTCATAGGGCGCCATCTAGTGACAAAAATTACAGTACTTCCGTAAATTAAATTTACCTTTTTAAATATTAATACATAGCTAAACATTTTTAGCGATATGTGCTATTAACAGAGAATTATTGATAAGAATTTAATAAATTATTGAAAAACTCGTTTTTAAAAACGACTGGCACAATTTATCATTTACAGTGAGAAACTATTGTAGATAAGAGTTTGGTATTTCATCAGAATTCAAAATTTTGTATTAAATTATAGAGTAAATATTAAAAAATAAATAAATCATCATATACAAAAGAGTATTTTTCTATGTTGGAGTAGCTGATGATGAACTTAAATATTATTATTTCTTTTGTAGTGTATTAGAAAAGAAATTTAGTGATAAAATTCACGCCCCATCGACATTTATTTTCAGATTAAAATTGGGAAATATATTTGTCATCGTAAACGGTGTACTAATGAGTTTCACGTCATTGCAGTTGCTTGTACAATCTACATGTAATGAGCCCTTAATATCTTTGTTTGCCACACCTCAAGTGCAGGAGAATAACCCCGAGCTATATTCTGGTGATGTAACTTCAAACGAGAACTTTGCTAATGGTAATACTCGAAGAAAATACTAAGTAACAGGTGGCGAAATAATGGTAACAATTTCAGTAGTGCCTCTGGTGTCACTTGAACCAACCTTGATCTGGTATCTTGACCTTCTTACTATTTCAAGGGCAGCCAGCAGTAACAGTCAAAGGACTAAGGCACGTGAAGGTCACATGAGAGATTTAAAATCACAAAAACAAATATAAACAAACTGTAAATTCAGATTCCTAAAATTTTGAGAAGTATAATTTCTAAATCCAGGTGGAATCATCAACTGTTGAATGCTAAAATCATGAAATTTCTGTAAATTTCTGAAATTCGATTTTTTAAATAAAGGAGAGTCAAAATCCTTTAAAAATTTCATGTAAATTAAATAAAAATGTCTAACTGTCCCCCTTTTATTATAATGTTATAAAATTGTTTAAATCGTCCCATCAATCTGAGACGTTTTATTTAATGATTTATTAAATAAAAGATTTATTACCGGAAAAATTTTTACTGACATTTCAGGGCCAAATTTAAAAGAGAGATTTTTTACGCTGTTTTAAAACACAAACATTTTGAATTTTTTTTCACCAACAATTTAATTATTGTACACATACTAATAATTTTATTCGCTCAATGGCAAAGACTCCTAGTGAAGTTTCGACGAACTGCAGGTAGACAGCAGAACAGCCATGTCCAAAATATGCTGACATAGTTGCAAGTTCTGACATGTTATCTGTTAACCACAAAATGATCTTAAGTTACGTGCTGTTTAAAACTAAGAAACTTTTTGTTATGTGTTGTTGTGTTCGATGTGCTTTGAGTGGTAGAGAGACCGTAAGACCACTTTCACGCAGTTTGTTTCTCATCTGGTGTCAAATGGTGTGGAATCTGAGCACAGATTGGGGACATTTTAAGGTGTTCTCCAATCTCGTGGGCACTGCCTTATGAGTTGTTGTAGTAGGGTTTTAAGAGCATCAGAGACTAAGGCCATATTGCTCCGTGTATACTTTTTGTAAATTGCATGTGTTCTGAGGTCGATTTTCTCTTTGCTGGACGAAAAACCCGAATTTCCAGGAGGAAAAACCACACTACCAGCGATTTAAACGGACTAACTCAGCCACGTTGTGAAAAAGGCCCATAAAAATTCCTCACGTCATCGATGGGACTCGAACTCAGGTATTTTCAACCCGGTGTGGGAAGACCGCGATTCAACTAACTGTGCTACTCACGAGGGCTGCCTTATGAGATTGACATAACCAATGGTTCACATATCCACAAATGTTCACACTGGTGATTCTATCAACTGTTATCCTTGGATAACAGTTGATAGAATCACCATTTTCCCAACGCTGGGTGAGAATGACCTGAGTTCGAATCCCATCAATGAAGCGTGGGATTTTAATAGGCCTTTTTCACAAAGTGGCTGAATTAATTGGTCTCAGGCGAAGGTATCATGGTTTTCCTCCAGATTTTATTGGGTATTTCTTCCCCTGAGACCCACTAAACCAACCTCTGCGAAAAAAGTCTATAAAAATTCTTCGTGTTCATTGATGGGATTCGAACCTAGCCTTTTGCATTTTTCTGTTTGATTGTAGGACCTAAGCCTTTTCCAGCCTGTGTGAGATAGATGATGATTATTTCTACTATACTAACCAGGATGGCATACGTTTTCTGTTTGGCCAGTTTGTCTGTTGCTTTGGCGTTTAAACAAACACCTCAATGAACTGTGTTCTAGACTATATTGCTAGAAGGAAAATCCAACTTTCTGATGGGTATGCAACCGCCCCCTATCCTCATTCGGTTCCAATCCATTTAGATATTGGGCTGGAACCATGGCACCAATCTCCAAAATTTCCCTGAGATAGAGAGGCGACGCTATCCACTGTATTACTGGCGAGGTCATGCATGCAATGTGCAAACTTTCAATACTCACACCACATTGCCTCTGTGCCTACATTAAAAAACCTAATGCTGCTTAGAAACAGCAGCTATTTTCATTTGCATGATATTCGACAGAATCAAATACCTTATAAAACCCAAATATAATAATCAAATTCGTATTTTTTTTTTAAATACACACAGACAAAGGTATTCTTGAACTAACAGATTTATTAACCGATTCTAACTAAATCTCTTTAATCAGATTTATTATTCGTTGTTTGTTTCAAATAAAGTTCAACATTGGTTGAAGCTCATAATTTAAAATTTTAACTAAATTTAACTTTAAATTATTTTTATTGTGGCCCGTGGGTGAATGTAAAGTAAAATTTTCCCCCTTGTGGTCAGAAGTGCCCAACTTTGCAGCATAAATTTTTTTTACTAATTTTTACAATGTTTTTTTAATTATCCTCTAGCTCTGCTAATTAATTTTTATTTCATCTCTGGAATAGATTTAATTCTCTATTCGTACACTAGATGGCACTACTAATCGTAATGCTAAAGACGATTATCTTTATCCAGTTAAACTTAAAAATTTATCTAAATTTGACTAAAATTTAACTTAAAAAATTATTATTATTATTATTATTATTATTATTATTATTATTATTATTCTTTTATTACTGTGGCCCATGGGTGAATGGGTCGTATATGTTCGCCCTTTTATGGTCATAAGTGGCTAGTCTCTCAGGGGCGTTCCTAGAGTGTATATTCAAGTTTTCAGACGCCCCTTGAACGTTGACACCCCGATGGTGCACCCTTTTACCCTCTGGACGGCTCGCCCCTGAGCCTCCTACTACAAGTTTATTTTGCTAATTTTTTTTTTATAATTTTTCTCTAGCGCTACTGATCAACTTTTACTCTATCTCATGAATAGATTTAGTTCTATGCTTTGATAATAGATGGCGGAACTATCGTATAATCTTAATGTGAAAAATGATTACTTTTATTCACTGGTATAACATTGGGTTAAGACTGAGAAAATATAGCTACTCCACCTGCTGGCTCTTTCTACTACTAAATAAAAAATTAAAATTGAATATATTATACAGTGTATATATATTAATTTAATAAAATATAATTTTATGATGTAATAATTTATTTGAAGAATCGTCGTATTTAATTACTTTTCGATTTATTATCAAATAAATTGATAATTGATGACATTAATTATATATTATTTATTTAATATCATATTAATAACATATTTGTAAGAATATTAATTTAACTATTTAAACTCCTGAGTTCATTGTAATGATTGCGTAATTTTGTATATGTTCATTTAATTTCGAAAATATGCTTCAGTTCATTGGACCCTGGACCTTCTTTGGTATATCGCCCTTGCCATGAAAATTCCATAGAGTATCAACACCAATGGCTCACATCTGGTGAGTATAGGCTTAGCACGCCCAGGGTCCTGAAATGGATATCATCATTCTTCTCTTTTCTCTTTTTTTTGGCTGGTGCAGCATGATCCTCAGACTTTCTTGCACCATATGGCTAATAATAATAATAATAACCATTAATCTACTCAAGGTTGTTAGGCCTCCAGATTTTTACAAGATTTTACTGATCAGTAGCAAAATGTCCCTCTCCCACAATTACAATATTCTGAAGAAAGCAATATGAATTTTCTGAATTTGAAATTTGCAGTTTTTATTACTTGAGATTCATAATGATTTCATGTATGACGTCACATTACGCATTCGGTCATATGATCTGGTTTTATGTTTTGTTATAGGGTGCCTCTGGAAGTCCACGAATGAGGTATGTCACAATATCAATGAGGCTGATTTTATAAAACGGCGACAACAGTGAAGATTGTGGAGAGGATAAGGGCTCTAATCGAGTTTGACCAACGGTTGACCATGATATTGATGTATGCGTAATGCCTATATGCGTAAGGCATTGTGGCATTGTGGCTTACGCAAATATGCGTAAGCCATATTTTGCCATAGAGATGTGGATTCAGAATTAATAACACCGTTCAAGAAAATAAATCTTTGAATTTGTTTCCTTTCTTAAAATAACCAAATTTTACTAATTTTGGGTCGAGAAAAACGAATATGACTTCAGAAATTTTTTATTAGCTCTAGTTTTTGAGATATAGTACTTTCGCTATTGTCTAAGAATATAGTAATTTCAGTAGTAGTCGAAGTGAAAAGTAATATTAAAATTATCTCATATTTACATTCCCTTGATACAACATAAATCACAGTTGTTTTTAATCAAAACGTAAAAAAGCAAGAACACAATAAAACTGTACAGGAACCGAAAGTACTTTCTCCAAATGTGGTCTGTTTATGACAGCGCCTTCTCTTCGCTTGTCACTTGTATTCCACTTCTGGGGCATCTCTTGTTACTGTCCAACAGTAGTCAGCAAGCATAGAGGCGTTCCAACTACCCTGATATCTTCTTTCCATTGCTGAAATGTCTTGGTGGAATCGCTCACCGTTCTCGTCACTCACCGCACCACAGTTGTTAGGGAAGAAGTCCAGATGAGAGTCGAGAAAGTGGATTTTCAGTGACATGTTGCAGCCTAATTGATGACACTTATCTAGAAGGTTGTTCGCAATCTCCACATAGTTTCCAGTTGTTCGGTTCCCCAGGAAGTCATGCACAACAGTTTTAAAAGCTTCCCAACTTTTAAAAGTATTGTGCATGACTTTCTTCTGTTCTTGCTTTTTTCACGTTTTAATTAAAAACTACTGTAATTTATGTTGTATCAAGGAAATGTAAATATGAGATTGTTTTAATATCCTGGAGTTCTCATTACCCTGGAAGACTCTTTCAAAGTTAACATTAGCATTAGCATTAACAAGGGCACTTTATGCAAGAAAGCAAGCTCATATAGCATCAGCCAAAAAAAAAAAAAAAACACACACACACACACACACACACACACCGTTCTCATTTCACCCATCCACTCTGCTCCAAATATTTGTCTAGTTCTGCCTTGAATCTGTTTAAGCTATCAACTTCTACTACAGATGGAAGTTTGTTCCAGCAATCAACCACCCGCTGGCTAAAGGCAAACTTCCACATCTATCCTACAACTGTCTTTCTCAATTTGAATTTATGCCCTCTAGGACGGTTATACTGAGCAAGAGGAAGAATCCCATCAGCATTGAGCATGCTCAAACCATTCAAGGCTTTATACACCTCTATCAGATCACCTCGCAGGTGTCTAGTCTCCCAGACACTGTTATTTGCAAAACTTAAGCCTTTCTTCGTAAGAGCAGCCCTTTTGTTCCATTCACTAATCTTGTTGCCCTTCTCTGTACTCGTTCCAACAGCTCTACATCCTTCTTAAAATTAGGCCTCCAGACCTGTATACAGTACTCAAGGTGTGGCCTGACCATTGCCTTATAGTATTAGTATTAGTATTAGTAACGGCCGTATGGTGCAAGAAAGCCTATGGCTTATGCTGCACCAGCCAAAAAAAAAAAAAAAAAAAAAAAAATCCGAACAAAACAATGATAAAAACAAAAATTAAATAAATAATAATAATTAATAAATAAATAAAAATAATAAAATGAAATTAAAAATTAAATAAAAAGGAAATTAATCCTATCATCCTATGCGCTTCCCTTACCCGAAAGTACTATCCAGATGACCTTTGAATTTCCCCAAACTGTCGGCCTCTACCACCCATGAAGGCAACTTATTCCAGTAATTTATAACTCGCTGGCTAAAATAAAACTTCCTGCAGTCCAATCTAAACATTTCCCCGCGTAACTTGAATTTATGTCCCCTAGTTCTAGCATCATTTATAATCTTGAAAATTTCGTCCTCATTCATTTTACTGATGCCTCTCAGAGCCTTAAACACCTCAATCAAATCTCCCCTAAGGTGTCTAGTTTCCAAACTCTGCAACCCACATATTCGAAGTCTTTCTTCATACGGACGCCCTTTTGCCGATCTCACCAGGCGAGTGACCCGTCTTTGCACCCTTTCAAGAAGATCGATGTCTTTCTTTAGGTGCGGTCTCCATACTTGAACACAGTATTCCAAGTGTGGTCTAACATAGGCCTTATATAATGGGATTATCACGTCCCTATCTCTACTTGCAAAAGTTCGATAGATCATCGATAGGACACCATGGGCCTTCCTTGCAACCTGTTTACAATGCTCAGAGAATTTCATGTCTGACCGTATCGTAACACCCAAGTCCCTTTCCTCCAGTACTGGGTTTAGTTGAACTCCACCAAGTGAATAAGTTATTTTGGGATTACTGTTTCCCAGGTGTAATACCTTACACTTTGTTGGATTAAAGCACAGCTGCCATTTTTCTGACCATTCTTGAAGTCTATCTATGTCTCTCTGAAGAAGCTCAGCTTGACAGTGATCATTAACTACTCTACCAATTTTAACATCATCTGCAAATTTAGACATCACGCCCTCTATCCCTTCATCAATGTCGTTTATGAAAATTAAAAACAACAGTGGTCCTAATACTGATCCTTGGGGAACCCCACTTCTTACAGCAACCCAATCTGAGGAATAGCCATTTATCACAACCCTCTGCCTCCTGCCCTGAAGCCATCCTTCTATCCATCTAAGGATTTTTCCAGTGATTCCAACCTGTTCCAGCTTATAAAGCAACCGCTCATGTGGGACTGAGTCAAAAGCTTTGCTGAAATCTAAATAAACAATGTCGAAATTATTCCCTAAATCCAGCTCGTGAGTGACCCTTTCGAAATAGCGAACCAGATTTGTTAAACATGATTTTCCCTTTACAAAACCATGCTGAGTATCCTTGAGAATTTCAATTCGATCCAAATGATCCTGAATTCCACCCTTGATCAATGCCTCCATGATTTTCCCTACTACTGAAGTCAGACTGACAGGTCGATAATTTCCCACTTCACTTTTAGAGCCACCCTTATGTATGGGAGATACATTTGCACTTTTCCAATCCAAGGGAATCTCCCCAGAGTCTAGTGATGCTCGCATAACCAGCCTCAGTGGTTCAATGCACTCGCTTGCCGCCTCTCTCAAGATTATAGGGTATATTCCATCAACTCCAGGAGCCTTACTAGTCTGTAGGCTTGAAAGTTTTTTCATTAAATAATCTTGCGAGATTTCAATATCATTAATTACATATTTTTTAACTTCGCTCCCACAATTTCCCATTGCCACAAAAGGCTTTTCATTTGTAAATATCGATGCAAAATAACTGTTGAGTTCATCTGCAACGGCAGCTGGTGTATTTATTACTATCCCCTTTCCCTTACGTAGAGGTCCGATCTGGTTTGTCCTACTCTTCTTGGCATTTATATATGTGAAGAATTCTTTATCCCCCCCTCTTTGCTCTGTTTGCTAGTGATTTCTCATAAACTGCCTTTGCCTGTCGAACCTTTTCTGTGGCTCTATTACACATCACCTTGTAGCTGTTATAGGCTTCAGTACTTTTTATTGCTCTGTAACGTTTCCATGCCACCTTTTTCTGCTCAAGTAATGTGGCAACTTCACTATTCATCCAACTTGGAACCCTTCTCGTGGAGTATTTTTTTAATGGTATATACGCATTCAAGGCATGTGTGATTAATGTTTTAAAAGTGTACCACAGTTCAATTGTATTCATTCTCTGGGCGATATCTACCCAGTTAATAGAGGCCATGTAGTACCTTAAGGCATCGTAATTTCCTTTTCTGAAATTAAAACCCATTCCTTTGCCTTTTACTTCTGCTACCTCTCTCGTCATCATCCACCGTAGAACTCCGTGATCACTTCCTGCTACTGGTTCCTCTACTGTCAGCCCTGTTATGTCATCTGATTCATGTGTGATGATGAGGTCTAGGATATTCTTTTCTCTAGTACTTTCCCTGACATGTTGATACAAATAACAGTCATCTAGTTGATTTAAAAATTTTGTTCCCCATGTCGAGTTTCCTTCCCATTTACTCCAATCAATTAGAGGCAAATTGAAATCACCCATAATAAGGCATTGACGCTTACTTGCCCATTCCATTTGCATGTAGAGGCTTTTGTCATAGTCTTCACAATCACCTGGTCTGTAGATTACGCCTACTCGCATTATACCTTTGTTTCCAACTATCTCACACCATACAGACTCTATACTAGCATGTGAAATGTCTGAATCTGGGAAAGCTATCGTCGCACTCAGGCTGCTTCTGATAAGAAGCATTACCCCACCACCCCTTCTATCTACTCTATCCTTCCTAAATACATTATACAAGCCGTACTGAAACTCATCATCCCCAATTTCCGGGTGGCACCACGTCTCCGTAAGCCCTATTATGTCCGCGTTACTTGTTTTAACCAGCAGTTCGAATTCGCTCATTTTATTGACGACACTTCTAACGTTACTGTATAAACAATTAAGATTTACTGTTCTTGTATATTTAACAACCCTAACACAACCCTTGAAGTTTTTTAGGCTCTCTTCCCTGATATTAGCTACCTGCTCACGTGAAACGTCTTTGCCCCCAGAACATCTAGATAATACGTCCAGTTGGGGTAACAGATAAGAACTCTTAAGGTATGTGCAAGAGTTACATTGACCAATATTATCAGATAAACGCGTGTCAGTATTACCCACATCCCCCCTAACTAGCAGTTTCCCTGAGCCTTTAAGGTATCCTCAATAATACTGGCAAAAACTTTTGCACCACCTTTGTTTAAGTGTATCCCGTCTCTACAAAACAAATTCCTTCTACCTACAAGTGTGGGCCATGCTGATAGAAATTTACCCCCTAAAGCCTTGCAGATTCCTTCAAGTCTTGAGTTAATCCACAAGGCTCTTAACATATAATCCCTCCTATCGTGTCTGGGCAGAATTGCAGACACATAGACATTATGGCCTAGCTCGCGACATTTCCTCAGCATGGTCCTGTATTTTTCCAACAAATCGTCAGATCGTGTACGTTTAATATCGTTTGTCCCCACATGAATAATAATATTTTCTTTACCCCCTTTAAAATCTGACAGTCTGTTGGTGACATCATCAATAGTTGCTCCCGGCAGACATACCCTGGTTCTGCTCCACCTATCTTTATTACAAAAAATATTCCCCGTTTCCCTGACAATGGAGTCTCCTAATAAAACAATGTCCTTTCTAACCAGGGTAGTTTGCACTTGGTTTTTCTGTTTTGAGGCTCGAATCGGGTGTGCATCACTTGGTAGATTGCTGGAGTTTTGAGTCCCTGACGAGCTCCCAGAAGCATTATTTTCGAGGGCAAGCACTCGTTTTCAGGGACTCAAATTGTTCCATCAGTGCACCAATTGTAATTTAAGATCGGTGCACTCCTTACATCGATCACAAAGAAAAGAATCCCCAGGTGAGGTAGGATTAGTCACCAGGTCGACCTTGGAAAACATTCCGCAGGTTCCACAATGGATTAAATCATGACTCACCCGTAAATCGCCATCTGCTATTTCCGTGTGACTCACGATACCCTGTGACGTGTTTAAGGCAGATCTCGTAACAACCATTATAAAATTAAATAAATATCAATGAAAGTAACTTTAAAAATTATATCTATAATATTATTAAAATCAAACAGTTACAGGAAAACCTATAACAAAATAATCCAACAATATTTAAATAAATCAAATATTTAAAAGCACTATCCAAAAGTAAACCACTTAACTGAGGAGCCCTGTCTAAGCGAGTCCGCTCACCTCGAATGCCAACGTACTAATCCCATTATACAAGGGAATAATCACCTCCTTATCCTGCTAGAAAAATTCCTGTATATAATTGACAAGACACCATGAGCTACTCTTGCAGACCGTCGCACTGCTCAGAAAACGTCATATCTGCCTGCACAATTACCCCCAGATCCTTTTTCACTCTCTACCACTGCCAGTGTAGGACCACACAGTTGGTACGTTACTCTGGAGTTACTGCTTCTCATATGCAGTACTTTACATTTGTCAGGGTTAAACTTCAGTTTCCACCCCTCTCAGCCTATCTGCTCAAATTTTCTAGATCCTGTTGCAGCAGTGTACTGTTATTAGTTTTCATCCTTTAAAATTTGCGGACCAAGAAAGATTCCTTCCTTAACCTTATCATCAGTTAACAGTGGAAATTGTATCTCAGGTACTTGAAAACCTCTCCATCCTAGTTCATCCCCTTAACAAAGTTCTTCATGAGTCACAGTTTGATGTGTAAAGGGGGCAGAAAATTTTGCTTCGATCAACCAGAGGATTGTACTGGAAATTTTTCCCCTGGGCGCAGATATTCCCTTATAGGCCAGAATTTTGTGTTGTAGTGTGAGGATCTAGCTCGACTGTCTCACTCATACAGGAAACAGCAGTACTTCGTGTATCCCAACTGCATGCCCAGCAGTATTGCCATCACCTCCAGGTCTCCACAGATCTGCCATTGGTAGTCTTTGTACTTCATTGCTTTCAGAATTAATTTCATATTCTCATGCCTCCTTTATGAGGACAAAAAAAAAAAAATAAATAAAATAAATATGATATTAGGGTGTCCCGTAAATGATTACATATACCCATATATTTATTTTGTCTGTAAATTGCGTGTGTTCTCTGGTCGATTTGCTGGACGAAAAAACTTTGCTATATACGCCTGAGACCGACTAAATCAGCCACTGAGTAAAAAAATTCCCCCTAAATTCCCTCGCGTTATTGACGGGATTTGAACCTGGGCCTTTTCCACCGAGTGTGAGGAGAATGGTGATGATACCACTGTGCTACGCCCGCAAACCCCTTCATGTGGTCATTTTTTTTTTCATTCATGTTTTAGGCTAGATTTGTTGAGGTTATACGCCAAAACAGGTGAACTAAGTGGAGATGGGCTTTTGTCTAGGAGCCACCCTTCACTCTCTCTATATATATACATCCAATATTTTAAATAAAATAAAACATAAGCCAGTAGTATGGCAAAAACTGTAAAGCGAAAATTAACATAAAAATAACCCAAATAAACAATCGAACGAAAAAAGAATAGATATAAATAGTAGCCCAGAAACCCTTGTATAATTTCGATCTTTAAATCTAATTAAGAAAAACTATACAAAATTTAGGATAATGCCAATTATTTATTAATTTAGCGGTACTCCCAAGAGGTACCAGTTCTAAAAGACGTGAAATATCACCAAAAAAGGGGGTTAAAGGAACTACCAAACGATAACAAATTCAAAATAAAATAAATCAAAATAAAATAGACTGACCATCATGCCCCATCTCGACAGAGGACCACGAGGCCAATAATGGTCATGGAATCGATCGGAGGAGGGAGGGTGAATTGGTACTTCGATCTTTTCACCATGGCGATGAGTTGTATAGCGATTGAAATGCAGCGATTCCATGACCATTATTGGCCTCGTGGTCCTCTGTCGAGATGGGGCATGATGGTCAGTCTATTTTACTTTAATTTATTTTGATTTTGTTATCGTTTGGTAGTTCCATTAACCCCCTTTTTTTGGTGATATTTCACGTCTTTCGGAACTGGTACCTCTGGGGGAGTACCGCTAAATTAATAAATAATTGGCATTATCCTAAATTTTGTATAGTTTTTGTTAATTGGATTTAAAGATCGAAATTATACAAGGGTTTCTGGGCTACTATTTATATCTATTCTTTTTTCGTTCGGTTGTTTATTTGGGTTATTTTTATGTTAATTTTCGCTCTACAGTTTTTGCCATACTACTGGCTTGTTTTATTTTATTTAAAATATTGGATGTATTTCAGCTTCATATGGAGGAATTGCATGTCGCTGCCTCCAATGAATGCTTAAGGATTTATTTATTTATACATTTCATTATAATTTAAGTTTATTTAATATAATTCAATGATATACAGGGTGTTTCAGTTAAATGTTTCAGAACTTCTAAGAGGGGTAGGGTACATCCTGACAACTCGAAATCATATAGCAATGTGGGGTCGGAAATGCTTTCCTGAAGCGGTGTTGTACACAGAAGCACCATAAAGAAAAGAGACCGTAAGTGAGAAATCGTTTTAATAATACATGAAAAGAAGCAAAAGGTACATGGATTAAAGTAAGTGTTCGAAGTTTCTTCCACGGGCTACAATGCACGCCTGACATCTCCGACGCATGGACAGCCGAACATTCTGGAATACTCGAGGCGAATTTCGAATTTCTTCGGCAGCTACTGCGATTCTTGCAACCAGCTCCTCAGCATTGTCAACAGGGGTGTCATAAACTAGCGATTTCATATGACCCCAGAAATAAAACTCAAGACATGATAGGTCGGGTGACCGAGCAGGCCAACGCACGGGACCACCACGTCCGATCCACTGTTGACCAAATGTGACATCCAGGTAGTTACGAACATCTCCGCTATAATGGGCAGGGGCTCCATCGTGTTGGAACCACATTGTCTGTTGCGTCGATGCAGGAATCTGTTCATCTCTCAAAAGTTGTGGCAATACTTGCTGCAGAAAGATCAAGTAGATAGGTCCGGTTAGACGACACGGTAACAGGTAAGGTCCGATGAGGTGATCTCCCATAATACCGGCCCATACATTGACCGAAAATCGAATCTGTGCTGCACGACGTCGTATTGCATGCGGGTTCTCGACCGCCCAGATATGGTCGTTATGCGTGTTGAAAATTCCTTCCCTTGTGAAGGAATTTTCACGGTCATATGAAATCGCTAGTTTATGACACCCCTGTTGACAATGCTGAGGAGCTGGTTGCAAGAATCGCAGTAGCTGCCGAAGAAATTCGAAATTCGCCTGGAGTATTCCAGAATGTTCGGATGTCCATGCGTCGGAGATGTGAGGCGTGCATTGTAGCCCGTGGAAGAAACTTCGAACACTTACTTTAATCCATGTACCTTTTGCTTCTTTTCATGTATTATTAAACGATTTCTCACTTACGGTCTCTTTTTTCTTTATGGTGCTTCTGTGTACAACACCGCTTCAGGAAAGCATTTCCGACCCCACATTGCTATATGATTTCGAGTTGTCAGGATGTACCCTACCCCTCTTAGAAGTTCTGAAACGTTTAACTGAAACACCCTGTATATATATGTATATATACAGGGTGTATATATACATATACACCCTGTATATATATGTATATATATATATATATACATATATATATATATGTATATATATATATATATATATATATATATATATATATATATAAGGTGTAAGGTATATTGTTGTCATGCGGCACCAGGGGTTTCCCCCATCTCCGCGTTGCTTTCTTTGTGGGTGTACCAGTTTCCTGGGAATGCCAGAGGTTTAAAAGTGTGTGGGTATTGTACCTGTGTAATGTCGTGCACCGTTATTCATCTGGTCATTTAGCCGCTGGGCTAAATCGGACCGCCTGGCAGTCCTTACTGTCAAGGGCACCATCAAAACCCATATTATCTCCGCCTATGCGCCAACTGAGACTAGCCTGGACCCGACCAAGAATGACTTCTACAACCAGCTCCAACATACGCTGGATTCAATTCCACAGACAGAAGTGATCATCCTCGCAGGGGACTTTAATGCCCACATTGGCGTGGACAGATCTGGTTGGGAAACAACAATGGGCAAGTTTGGCCATGGGAAGATCAATGACAACGGACTACGTTTGTTGTCCTTTGCCGCATCTAACAACCTGATCATTGGAAACAGCCATTTCCAGCACCCTCAAAAACATCAACTTACATGGCGATTTCCATCTGGCAAGGACTCAGCAATCCTGGACTACATTTTGATCAATGCCAAATTTCGCTCATCACTCATGGACGTTCGTGCCATGAGGGGACCTGATTGCGGATCTGATCACTACCTCATCCGGGCTAAGGTGCAGCTCAAATTACGGCATGCAAAAAGATCATCTCGGTCAGCCAAGCTGGACTGGAGGCAGCTAATGAATGCTGCCAACAAACAGGCATATCAGATCGCCCTATCCAACCGCTTCGAGATGCTGGCCGTGCCCGAGGATATAAATGAAGAAGAAAAGCAGATCTCTGATGCCATCCTGGAATGTGCCAAGCCCCTATGTCCACCTGCCCGACGTCGAACGCAACCGTGGATATCAGACGAGTGCCTCGACCTCGTGGACAAACGGAAACAGGCAAAGTTGGTCGACTTTGAACGGTACCGGCAGCTAAACCGAGAAGTCCGACAAAGAATGACAGCAGAAAGAGAAGCATACTGGAACCAAGTGGCAGACGATCTTGAAGTGGCGGCATCCAAGAACGAGTACCGCACTCTCTACCGCACCCTCAGATGTCTGAGTGGAAAGACCAAATTGATTAGTGACAACATCAAGAATGCTGATGGGACCTTCGTGCGATCACCATCCGAACGCCTGCAACGGTGGAGTGAATTCTTCAAAGCTTTGTATAATCACGACCCACCTCAGGGACCGCCAGCAACAGCACTCTCGATCGACCCCCCTGAGGTCTCCATGGTCGATGTTGAGCCTACAGTAGAAGAAGTGAAAGCAGCCATACAATCCCTGAAGAATGGCAGGGCACCAGGAGTGGACCAAGTCACCACAGAAGCGATCAAAGCCGGGGGAGATGTACTGCTTCGCCGACTACACTCGCTCCTCAAAACCATCTGGTGCACTGAACAAATTCCGCTAACATGGAGGAAAGCCATTATCGTACCGATCCACAAGAAAGGTGATAACCGGGACTGCAAGAACCACCGTGGCATCAGCCTCCTTTCCATCATCGGAAAGGTCTTTATGAAGATCATCCAGTCTAGACTGCAAAAACATCGCGAGCAAACCAGTCGAGAAGAACAGGCAGGATTTAGACCCGGGCGAGGATGCTGTGATCAAATCTTTGCCATTCGTCAGCTGATGGAGGAGAGGATCCGGTGTGGACAGCGAACCGTCATTGTTTTCATTGACTTTAAGTCTGCTTTCGACTGTGTCCACCGGCCTGCCTTATGGAAACTACTAGAGGTTGAACATGTACCTCGAAAAGTCATCACACTCCTCCAAACTGCATACAACGGTTTAACCAGCCAGGTGCGCATCCAGAACGATTTATCTGAGGAATTTACCATCCAAACTGGAGTCCGCCAAGGGGATGTAGCCTCCCCGTTGCTTTTCAACATCGTGGTCGACGCCATTATGAGGCAAGCATTCAGAAACAGACAGGGCATACAATATGACAAGGATCACTATATGACTGACCTGATGTTTGCTGATGATAGTGCTATCCTTGCCAGTAACGACGCTGAAGCCACGGACATCCTCTACGACATTGCCCGCATTGCCCGGCCATATGGTTTGAAGATCAGTGCTGGTAAGACAAAGGCCCTGACAACAGATGGGTCGCAAGCCACCATCTATCTCGAAGGCGTCCAGATCGAGCAAGTGCAGGACTTTAAATACCTTGGGTCGCTGGTCCAGGAGAAGAAAGTTGCATCCACCATGGAAATCCACAGCAGAATTGGACAGGCGGCCACTGCGTTCGCCTCGCTCAAATGGTGTCTGTGGAAGAGGACCAACATTTCCACAAAGACTAAAATCCGACTCTTCCGGACTTTGATTCTGCCCATTCTTCTTTACGGATCGGAAACATGGATTTGTCTCAAGTTAGATTTGAACAAACTTGAGGTATTCCAAATGCGATGCCTGCGGCAGATCTTGGGCATCTCTCTTCGCGACCGCATCACTAATGATACCATCCTCGCCAGATGCCAACAGCAACCAACCATTGCCGACCAAATCCAGAAGCGAAGGCTTAGATGGTTTGGCCACGTATGTAGAATGGGCACAAACAGAATACCATCCAGACTCCTTTGGAGACAACGACCCACCCAATGGAGCATCCAACGGACCGCGCCTAGGAAAACGTGGGCCAAGCAAGTGGAAAATGACTTGAGGAGCCGACGTCTCGACCTTAACCAGGCCAGGACTGACGCCATTGATCGTAAGGTATGGAAGAACATCACAGAGCAAGTCCGAAACCCTGCGGCACCTACAGCAGCATACTGGTTGCGTGGCCAACCGCCTCCCCCAGCTGCCAGCTAAGGACCAAAGAAGAAGAAGAAGAAGAAGCCGCTGGGCCCCTGTTGAAGCTCAGCGTTGCCCCACCTTCGCCCCGTGGAGGCAGACCAGGAAACACCAGTAGACTAAGATTTACTCTGGCAGGTCCAGCCGCTTAATTTCCTGAGATTTCGGCAGCTAGGACCTTAAAAAAAAAAAAAAAAAAACACCTATGTACACGTACACGTACACGTATATATAAGAACATACACATATATTCACATATACACAACAGTGATACATAATATATACGCATCCATCCAATCGGAATTACTTTGGATGTTTGCATACAGCACGTGTGCATGCATTCATATGGCAGGAGTAGGGCAGTGTGGAGGATAATTAGACCGAGACTGGGCGAAGATTATTTTTGGGATAGATTAAATTTAGTGTGTAGGGCGCTCGCGTCGTGTATAGATAGAGTGGGGGAGGGGAAGAAGAAGAAGGTTGGGGAGAAAAGGCAGAAGTATAGGGGACACAGAAGAGATACCCCCAGGTTGTCAGTGAGGCATGTCCATGCCTCACCAGAAAGAAAGGTGGGGTAGCAGGGGGGCGAGGCGACTGGTCATCTCGTCCTCCTGCCAGGAAGGGGCATTAAAGGAGAGCCGGGCTAGTGCCTGGCTCAGGCCGCCAGAACAGCTGCTATTCGTCCTTCATTCAGATTTTTTGTCTATCTGTATATATATATATATATATATATATATATATATATATACACACATTACATATGTAATAATTTTATGTGTACAAACATGTGCGAGGTATTTTACCACCGCCAATATAAGACAGCTGTTGCCTAGTGCCCTTCTCTAGGCCCCGGTTTACGTTACGTATTTGTGTCTAATGCACAAGTCCCGCCGGATGTAGTGCAATACCAGTGGGTGTCAACAAATGAATTACTAGTGGAGAACTTCCACAAATTATCCTCACTTACACCCACTAATTATTATATTAAACAGATATATACAATACTTTTTTCTTTTAAATATGCTCAGAGTTTCTGAATTACTGAGAACCAAGAAAACAATATATAACGTACATCTTTACAATAACAATTGACATAAATCTTGTCAATTACAATTGGCTAAAATCATGCAACATTAATTAACATAAATCAACACAACAGCAATCCATATAAGTCAACACAATAACAATTAGCTTAAATCTTCTGTTTACACATAAACCTTTTGTCTTTGGGTCATTTGTGAAGTCAATTCCCAGAAGAAGCTGAAGTTCTTAGCTGAGTCCTCGATATGAAAACTGATCTTGAGAAGGTTTGCAGAGCAGTAAAGTTATTATGGTTTTCAACTAAGATATTTACATTGTTCTCCAATAAGTTGGGAACCGCAGACATTAAATCCGTTTTAAGTTGAGAGTACAATGGACAGTTCAGAAGTACATGAATCCACGTTTCATATTCCCCACATGTGCAGTACGGATCAGGCTCCAGGCCACGTTCAAATAACTTAGCCCGGAGGGACCCATGTCCTGTTAGCAGATAAGAAGTTGTCATAGAAGGTCTAAACCACGAAATAACTCCAAGGATTGTTGAGAATTCCACTTGCGCAATATACCTTCTTGCTACAAGCCCAAATTCGCTCTCATCCCATCTTTTTGCCAGACAACAGTAAATTCCTTCTAAAGCCTTTTCTTCTCCCTTTTAAAGTCGCTGGCTGGGTCAGTCGTATTTCCAAGCATTATTGTCTTAGACTGTCCTTTTTTAAAAAAAAACCCGAAAAGCAATGTATAAATTTACTGGAATCGTATCACCAAGTATTTGGAGTGCGTTGTTTGAAACAGTCAAAAGAACTGATCTTTGTATGGAAATAAGTTTCTGTTTCACTTTTATCTTTCATACTTTTTGGAACATTTGCTGCGTATGCTATAATAGGTAAAAATATTGTTTTATAGTAAAGATTCAAGGTTTGCTTTGATAATCCCCACTCTTTCCTTGAGACTCTTATCAGAGTCTCAAGGAAATTCTGAGATTCTGAATTGAGATTCTGAGATTCTGAGGCTGTGAAAAAACGGATTTTGTCCCTGAGTTTTGACACGAGGCTGAAAACTGAGTTTATCATCTAAGGTAATTCCCAAATACTTAGTTCGGGATACATATGGTATTTGGATATTATTTAGTCGGATTCTGTGCGGTCTGTTATGGCTAAAATGGTTCTTAAAAGTCATAAGACTGGTTTTATGGGGGGATATTTTCAGTTTGTTGACTGTAGCCCATGACATCAAGTCGTCCAAGATAGGCTGTATTTTCTCTTCAGTTACTCTCCTTGTGTTTCCATCATCTGATCGCTCACTAAGGGTGATGGTAGATGTCTCTCTGTCTTCTAACTTCTCCACTAATGCCGGTGTCCCCCAAGGTTCAGTTCTTTCCCCCACTCTTTTCCTTTCGTATATTAATGACCTTCTTCCATTGACTGGAAATCCCATCTATAGTTTTGCCGATGATAGCGCATTGCATTCCACTTTACATTGTGAGAACCCTTGTCCTGCTCAATCAGCTTCAACTTCTCGAAAATCTGCTACCAATTCCTTAAATGCCAATCTTCAGGTAATTCTCCAGTGGGGCAAAGACAACTTAGTTGATTTCAGCCATTCTAAAACTCAGTCTTGTCTTATATCTCGCCGAAAGGATTCTTCTGCTCCTATGCTTATCTTTAGTGACACTCCGATTTCTAGGCAAAATGATATATCTCTTTTGGGGATTACCCTGACTTATAATCTCTCTTGGCACAAGCACATTACAAATATTGCTTCCTCTGCATCTAAAAAACTTGGTTTTCTCTTTCGCTCTCGGCGTTACTTTTCTTCCAAACAGCTGCTCACTCTGTATAAATCGCAAATCCGCCCTGCCATGGAATATTGTTCCCACATCTGGGGTGGTGCCCCCAAAACCTCTCTCAGGCTTCTTGATTCCATTCAGAAGAGGGCAGTTAGGTTAATTAATGATTCATCTCTAACAGTCTCTCCACTCGCTTTCTCATAGACGCACTGTTTCTGCTGCATGCCTCTTGTACAGATACTTCCATGGGCACTGTTCTTCTGAATTGGCTTCTATAATTCCCGCTCTCTCTTTCATAACAGTCCGAACACGTGCCGCCACCAGCCAACATCCATTTACTGTCCAACTTCAAACCCACAGAACCAACTTTTCGTCTTCCTCATTTATTCATTCAACTGCCGTTTTCTGGAACTTTCCTTCATACATATTTCCTGAAAATTACAATCTACAGAAGTTCAAGTCCAATGTCAACAAATATCTTCTTTCGTCTTCTCATCCTCCAACCCAAGCACGATACTAAGTACTATAGGTTCTAATACCTCTCGTGTTTGGGGTTCACATAAAAAAATATCACACCAAATCATCCGCATAGGCTATCGTACTGATACCATTGTCCCGCGTTAACCATTGATCCAGCACAGCGTTCCAGAGGAGGGGTCCGAACACTGATCCTTGGGGGGGGGGAATCTTGAAATCTGAGCCCAGTACGTAAGACGTTTTGCCACCACCTTAATATGTCTGTCGCAAAAATATTATGATCGCATAACACTGAAGATATACACATCGCACTCTGCGGATCTCAAGCTTCATGTGAACATAAGGTATTATTATTTATTATTATTATTTTAGGGTTGCCCGTAAATAAATACATTAACCCGTGTTTTGTATCTGTAAATTGCGTATGTTCTACGGTTGATTTGCCTGTTTTGCTGGACGAAAAAACCCCAGTTACTGGGGAGAAAAACCTTGCTATCTACGCCTGAGACCAACTAACTCAGCCACGGAGTGAAAAAAGCCCATTAAAGTTCCTCGCGTCATCGAGGGGATTCGAACCCAGGCCTTTTCCATCCGGTGTGGGGAGGACGGTGACGATACCACTGTGCTATCCGCGCAGACAGGACATAAGGTATGTTCGTGTTAAACAGCACCTGGGATTTCTCTCAACTCCGCCTGTGTACAGCATGGTCTAGAGCAGGGGTCACCAAACTACGGCCCGCGGGCCAAATCCAGCTCGCGTAATCTGTTCATCCGGCCCGCTCCGCCCCGCACTGTGCTACAAATGATCAAAATTTCTAAAATATATTGTAATTATTTATATGGAAATATACTGTAACTTTTCTGCTTATCTTATTCCTAACGTCGCCTTCCTTGATAGGTTTTTGATAAATAAATATATTTGTTATCTTTATTTTTGCATATTTTGTGTATTGGTAAATAAATATATTCGTTGTCTTCATTTTTGTTGTATTTACTGAATTGTACATATTGAACAAAATGATTATACGGCCCGCGCTAGTCAATCTCTCAGTTATCTGGCCCCTCGTGAAAAACGTTTGGTAACCCTTGGCCTAGAGGAATTGAAGGAAGAGCGTTGCCATTGTGGAGCAAAACACCTTTTAAACTTAGCTTTGATGAGTCTATGAATAGCCTCCAGTCCTGTGGGTTGTTCTCCACATTCAAAGCTGTCATCACGCCATTGACATCACAGCAAGCAACAAGGTTGTTTTCACTTTTAAAATATGGAGTCAAAGCATTCTGCCTACTCTTGTATTCGGACACCATTACATTTGGTTGCAGAAGATTCCACTGTTGGAGCCTTCATCCCAGAAGCTCTACTTTATCTTTCGAAAGATCTAGGTCTCGAATTAGATCACTTAGTTCACCTTGAGGAATCTGTGTGACTCATTCGGCGACTCAGGTTCTGGCACAAAATCAAGATCCTGTGATGTTGAAGGCCCAGGTTAACCATTGTTCCTCACACTGTCCCCACCTTCATCAGACTCCAAAGTGTACCTGTCTGGAGGGTGAAGTACAGAGAGACCATCCCCATGTGCCACTGGTTGGATAGCTGATGGGATGTTGGGGTATTACACAATCCACTTCCTTTTTTTTGACATGCCATGCTGGAGAGGAGGCACCATGCAGAAATAACAGTCATTTACATGATTTGAAAGCTCCCTCCAAATCATTGGGATGACAAATGGCATTGAACGTCCTTTGTCATTCAACCATGTGTTGCAGCAAATATGAGGTGTTCGGGTTGTCTTCATTCCCTACCATACAGCCAAAATATTGGTAGTAGGCTGTCTTAAAAAGAGGAGTCAATTGGCGTTTCTGAGTGGAAAATGTCACATCACCACACACACATAACAAAAATTGTCAACACTGTTAACACATTTACATGGCATCCTGGCTAATTTTTGTCCATAAACACAGATCTGTTCGGTTTTGTGTATCGGCTCCTGTTTCAGTGTTGCTAACCTATCTATTCTCTATACTCCAATATTCCCTAGTATTCACCAATATTCCTCTAAATCATAAAAGGGGCTATATCGTGGAACCGAGACCTAACTAAGAGTTTTAAATGTTATATTCGTTTTTCTCATGTTTTAAGAAGCTTCTTAAATTAAGAATTGACTATTTTCAAGCCAGAAACATTTTTGGTGTTGACCAGTGTAGTAGTAGTAGTAGTAGTAGTAGTAGCAGTGGCATTTGATACAAGAAAGCAAGTGTATGAGCTTATGCAGCATCAGCCAAAAAAAAAAAAATCACACCATTCCCTCCAAATGCCTGTCCAGTTCCTCCTTAAATTTATTCAACCTATCAACTTCCACAACGACAGATGGAAATTTGTTCCAGCAATTAACCATCCGCTGGCTAAAGGCGAATTTCCGCACATCTAATCTACATCTGTCTTTTCTTAATTTGAATTTATGCCCCCTTTAGGTTCGTAATCTGAACAAGTGGAAGTGTAAGGACCTGTCCTTACATTAATTAATAAAATTTGTTAAATATTATGAGAATTTAACTGTAATACGAATAGTGGTTTTCTGGTAAAAACAACATGGGTTAAGAAGCACTGGAATTCAAAAATACCTTCCAGTCACTCCTTGTGTAGTTGTAGCTTGTTTGTATGGAAGTTCTTTGACGAGTCAGTGAAAGTAATATACCATGACAAATCCCCATTAAGACAGAGGCAGATGCACCATAGTAAGGGCCAAGAGTGCTTAAGCTGACCCTCTTATAAATTTCACGGTGAAACGCTATTAGAGGTGGGTGACATCACCAGGTGTGCGCGCGTGAGGTCACGGGAGGAGCTGTGACGCTTCTCAGTTGACCGGAACTTCCGCCTCTCTTTCTGGATTGTTCTCGTATGTTCGAGGCCCACGGAAGTTGGGACACAAAGAGTAAAGAAGACCCGCCCACGGAAGAGGAGAGGAGAGGAGACAAATGAGAACACAGGAAAAAGGATGTGCAGACCTCCTATTGGCCAGGAAGAAAATAGAGGGAATTTTGAGAGGGAGATTCTGAAAAGGTTTTCGAAGCATTCTGGAAAAGTTTTCGTGAGATTCGGAAGAAGTTTTCGGAGGAGTCGGAAGAAGTTCTCGGAGCGGTCTGGAGGATGATTTGAAGGAGTTGGAGAACGATACAAAGCAGAGCAGTAGTCTAGTTTGGGTGATAGCTGCAGACCTGAGGTAGATGGAAGCAGTGATAGAAATTCTGCATATCCCGACAGCCAGTAGGAATGTTCACCTGTAAACATGGAAGCCGTAGTGAGGAAGAAGGAAGAATCACACCCTGAGAATTATATAAGCCAAGCCAGTCGAATGAGTGATGGAACCATTGACCTACTCGAAAACCCCTCTATCCACGGAAGAAGAAATGCTGACCGGTAAAGAGTATGCGACCACTGATTGATTCCAGCCGTGCAGTACCCGGTAGGGAAACACCATGATCACCGAGATCCCCAAATGAGCGCCCCCGCATTCCAGTATCTGAATGACAGGTATGAAAGGAAGCCGAGCAGGGAGGAAAGTTCCAGGCCTAACACGTAAGTGCTAGAGAGTTTACCGACATAGGTGTACTTAATTTATTAAGGAGAGGACCATAGGATAAATAGACATATATAGTTAAGGAGGGAGGTTTAAGTAATGAATATATGAATAAAAGTGTAAGGTAATTAAGACGGACGTAGCCTATAATTTGAAGTGAAGCTCCTCATATTAATGCTTGCTGGAAGGAGAGGTTATAATAGATAACTGAGAATTGTTTAAAGTTGGGAAAGGTTTTTATAATATGTATGAAATTGAAGGTTGAAATTTCAATTTATTATGAGGTGATTTGTGGAGAGTATTTCTGATTTGAGTAGGGGCTAATTAATAAGTGATATATAAAGGTATAGAGGATTAACTGTTCAGAAGGGCAATGTTAAATTGAATTGATTAATATTTCCTGTTGACCTGATTGCAGAAAGGGTGTCTAATTGAATAAATGCAATTTTTTTTACAAATTGAGACACGAACTCTGAAGATTTTTGTGAGCCAGTTCATTGGCTGGTAGTTGTTGGTTTATTATACAGACTGTTCAGAAGAAGAGTGAGAGGAATCTATGTAAAGTGTATGACACGACCTATTGAAGTCCCTGTAAAGAACATGAAGAGACACCATGTCATAAAGAATAATAATGTGTATTAGAATAGGATACCTGATGATGAAACAATTGAGGTTGAACAAGATATTTACACATATAAAGGTTAATGAAATAACAAGTCACCAGCCAAATATAGTTGGACTAAATACTATTGCTAGTTTCTGTATGATATGTTAATAAACATTGGTTTATTTTACATTCAAGTGTTGGAGTCTGTCATTCCGAAACTCAGCCAATCCGGTAGAAAAATACCTAAAATAATTGGGGTCCCCTTTGGGTCTGGTAATCTTCTGAGAACAAACAAGTCAGATGCTAAGTGGGAGGATTGGACTACGGGGATATACATATAAAAAAAAAGGGGATAAATTACAATAATTAAAATATAAAGAAAAGTAGGGCCACCAAGAAAAAACAATATTACCCTCACCCCCCACAATAAACAGTACAACCCCAACAGTTACTTATCCTGGGCGGATACCACCACCACACAGACGATAAGGTTTCAAAGGTTATTGGCATCTCCTCGCTGAGCGGGTATGTACGTCGGCGTTGCAATAATGGATAAATTCAAGGGAAAATTTAGTTGAACCCCAAGCAATTTCTCTCGAAATTTCAAAAAGCTTTAAATCGTGTTTACCATAATGATCTTCTAAACAAACTACATAATCTTATGGTTTGTCAACTGTTTCTTCTAATTGGGTATCAGTTTTCTCTCTGACCGCTCATTGCGGGTGATTGTTGTCGGCTCTGTCTTCTAACTTTTCCAGTAAAGCTCGTGTTCTCCAAGGTTCAATTCTTTCTTCCTCTCTTTTCCTCTTGTATATTAATAACCTTGTTCCATTGACCGGAAATCATATCCATAGTTTTCCTGTTGACAGCCATTGCATGCCACCTTTCAGTTTGCAAACCTTGCTCAGCTCAAACAGCCTCAATTTGTTGAACACCCACCATCAATTCCTTAAATTGCTGATCTCTAAGTAATTCGTGGGGCAACGATACTTTAGTTAATTTCAATCCTTCTAATACTCAATCTTGTCGTATATCTCGCTAAAGCGATTCTCCTGCCCATATGCTTAAATTAGATGAAAATTTGATTTATAGGCAAGATTATATATCTCTATTGGAGATTACCCTAATCTCCTTTGGCACAAGCACATTACAAATATTGTTTCTTCTGCATTTAGCAAACTAGGTTTTCTCTTTCATTCTCGCTGTTACTATTCTTCCAAACAGGTGTTCACTCTGTACAAATCGAAAATCTGCCCTGGCATGGAATATTGTTCTCACATCTGGGGTAGCGCCCCCAAAACCTCTCTCAGACTTCTTGATTCCATTCAGAAGTGGGCAGTTAGGTTGATTAATGACTCATTTCTAACTGAGTCCCTCCGCTCTCACAGACGTTTGTTTCTGCTGCATTTTCTCTAGATACTTCCATGTGCACTGTTCTTCCGAATTGGCTTCTATACTTCTTGCTGTCTCTTCCAAAGAATTCTGAACACGAGCCACAACCAATCAACATCTTTTTTCTGTTCAACTCCAAACTTACAGATTTCGTCTTCCTCATTTATTTATTCTCTTTCGTTTACTGAAACAACGTCCCTTTATACCTATTTTTTGAAAAATACAGTCAACAGAAGTTGAAGTCAGCAAATATCTTCTTTCATCTTCTCAACCTCCAACCAATGGATGGTACTAAATACAATAGATTCTAATACCTCTCGTTTTTGGGATTTTCATTAAAAAACATACAGCATTTTGTTTTTAAAGTTTTAATAATTTATGTATTAATAAAAATTAGCAAAAATATTCTTTAATGAGTAAAATCTGACATTTATCGATTTCTTAAGCGAATGTTTCACAGGCTTAGATTTTAGATAAATGTCACATAGATGAGTATTGTGTGGACTACAAAAAATTTTTTCAGCAACATATTCCTGTTTGAGATCAGACAGCAATTCATTGATCGAAAAATTTATTATTTATCAATGTCACTCTAAACTACAAACATACCATTATCCCTAGTAAAATCTCTATTTAACTTCTATATGTATCTCCTTAACGCTTTAACTATGTGCAATTTAAGTCCTGGACTTAGCTATTCATTCACCTTGTCAGTCATGATAAGTCTAATAACAGCTCACTGAATTTTCTCTGACTTCTTTTTTCGAGTTCTTAACAATTCTGCTTGCAACACCCCATATTTCCTTTTTGATTCCATGACTCTGTTTACACACATTAATTAATAGAGGCATCCTCACATTTTGATCGCATGGATGAATACGAACGGTTGCTGATTCGTTTCCTTTTCTTTAATCCATTTCAACAGATCCTCGTTCGTTCAGAACAGCATTTTTAGTTACAGTGTAGTTCTTTAATCAGAAAACCGTATGAAACCCAGCGGTAATACTTTTTTAATAAATGAATATATTATTTTTTAACGTTTAAAATGGTCTTACAAGATGGACTTGCATTATTCATTAATATAATTTGCATCGGGTGACGTAAGATCAGTAGAAACAGGAGAAAACCTTACTCGTATGAATGACTTTTTGTTAAACATACGCATATATTTCAGGCTGAAGGCGTGGACAGCCTTTTTCATTTATTACATTCTTTTAAAGGCCTTTTTTTCTAATTAAATATTAGCCACTTTGTATACTGATTTGGTAAATACCTTTTCCTCTTGTTGAGTCCAGGCATGATACTTTATGTTGTGCAGAAATGAAGCTCCTCACACCAATTTCTCCATATGATGATCTTCTCATAATAAGAGCTTCAATTAATAATATTCTCATGGAATTTGAAAACTATCTCAACCAGTTCGGATGAAAAATAAAATCAGAAAATTTTCAATTTATGATATTCACTTTTTTTCCTTCATGTATTGCTTTAGCCACCATGATTTAATCTACCTTTGTAATGCTCGTTTCTCAAGTGCAAAAATGTTTCCTTCACAGAATTTTGCAGATTAGGCACCACTTTCGAACAAATGGTATCAACACAAGGTTCAGTAGCATCTTTGAAAGTCTCAGCTTTTAGACAAGGTGGGAACTTACAGGTAAGTGGCAGATAGATCAGCGTTGTCCCATCGACGTTGAGGATATTTCTGGGTAAGAGATCAGGCAGCGATTTATTGATCGACAAACGCTTTCCTAACACTAACTTTCCACTACATACTTTTCGTATCCCCATTCATCACACTTTTTAAAAACTATGGGACATCTGTTTAAGTTTTTACTAATGTCCGATTTAAGCCTTGTAGCTTAATGGCCGTCTCATTGAAGTTAGTAATTTTTAGACTAAACATAAATTTTCTCTAAGACCGCTTTTCTCAAGTTCCGACATTTTTGACTGCTACCCATATTTTCTTTGTGATTTCATTATTGTGCTTACACAATTTAAATATAAACCCATTCTCACACGTTTTCGTTTCGTTTCATCATTTCCAACAGGTCCACATTCATTGTGAAGAGAATTTCTTTAGCTGCACGCCGATCCCGACAACTGTAGTACACAAATTAATCATATCTTTCTCTCTCTATCTCACAGATAAGCATGCTGTTTTGGTTCTTCCCCAATAGTTTCAAATAAGCACTAGTTTCCAGTGCTCTACTACAGTGAAATTCTGAACAAACTACTTATATAAGTTGTGCCAAAAAAGTGAGAGCCAGGATTAAAAATTCTTATGAAATTGCGAAAGTGTGGTACTGTTTATAAAAGTGAAGAGGAATTCGGATAGAAATTTTCCGAGGAAACTAGCACAGAAATAAATCCATTGTAGCCATATTTGTTGATATTTTACGCGAACGTTTTAAAATGAGCTACTGGTGTTGGTTTGATGGGTTTTTGCTGCCAGCATAATTAAATGTGATTATATAATGCGGCAGTTTTAGCTGCTCAGAAACAACCTTTGCATTTTCAACGATTTGGTTCTCAGTGCATTACAATCAAGCAGATGGATACGATAATTAAATACATATATTGCGAGTTTATGTGTTCGCAAGTACTCTATTAGCAGAGAATCTGGTTGTGAGGGCATAGTTTGTATTACTGCCAGCATTAACACTATTGCATTATCTAATCAGTTTAGCTTCTTAAAACATCTTAGTTTCATGCAGGCAATTTACATTACTGTCTATAACTGGATAGCCTCAATACGATCACTTGTGCTGGGATTGAAAGCTATTTGCAGAATTCAATACGTTATAAATGCTTTACTTGGATTCAGAGGATTAAAAAGTGTTAATAATATAATAAGCCAATGACATGTATAATACTATTATGAAATGTATAAATTATAAGTGGATATCGTTTATATCTGAATACTCAATTGTGAGGTTTTCTCTTAGCCGATACAGCGGGTGAACAGCTAATTTTGGAGCGTCCATTGTCTGCCGCCTTGTACAGGCTACATCTCGAGATCTGCACATCAGGCTATATGTATGATCAATATAATGCCTGGAACAACCTTATACGGCATTAGCAAGGCACCAGAACACGCCATTCATTCACTTTTCACATGCCATAATCTCCTTGACATTTATTCTCCCATCTCCATTCCACCAGATGGCAGATTGTTCAAATAATAAATAACTCTGTGGCTAATACATATATTTCCAATTTATGTCCCCTTGTGTGTATCGTCGAACAGCTGGACGATACTCCATTAGCATTTTACCCATTTAATTCAATAAAAACCTTTAATTCGGCCCTGGACTGATTGTGCAAAGGTAGAATTTTTCCCAGCGTGGCCTTTTCTTGTTAACAGAAGTGACCGCTTCTACAGGGATAGGATACACTTAAATAGACTATTTTTGATGCTATCGAGGGAGTGTTGGATTGGTCGGAAAACTGCTACTTTGGGGGTAGGGGGATTCACAGACAAACAGCAGCCGCGAAAGTGATTCTTGCACCGCTATTGCAATGAGCAGCAGCCTGGAAAGGAAGTTGCTGGATTTTCAGGATCTGCTGGAAGTCACTGTCAAACAAGTAAATACATGGGCTGAGTATGGTAACAAAGAGTAAGAACAGATGCATGTATACTTGCATGCACACCAATGCTAGAAGTATAGTAAATAAATTTGATGAATTTGAGGTGCTGGTCAAGATATCAAAGGAAGATATTGTGTTGGGATATCAGAGACGTTGTGTCACAGAGATATGAAGAAGTGGTAAGCAGATACGACGAAACGTTTGACTTATTTATATACATATCTTAGTCGAACTGAACCGTCTATAGTGAGGTATAAATAAATGAGCAATTGTTCAGTCAAGAGATTCAGTGAAATATTTCAGTAAGGTTAGATCGCAGTCACAAGGTAAAGCTATAGAAAGTCAAAGAAAACGATAATGAAGTAATGTGGACTTGGCTTTTAATTTCAGTTTTCGTATACATAACCAAATTAATTCGGAAACATTTGACAAAAATTGCTTAAATACAAATAGTACAGCATCTGTTGAGGCTTCTTTCAATCCACTCTTGAACACTCCAGCGGTGATAGGCGGGTGCATCAACAACGTCGCATTAAAATCCAGCGTTGGCACAGAGGCGCATGGGTCCATTAGATCCGCTATGTAATGTTTCCTGAATTTCGATTTCTTTTTGGCTGACAAGTGTCCCCCTTTCCTTGCAGGTTCTGACACATCATCAAGAAAGCTAACCTAAACGTTCTCCGAAAGACATTTTTTCACTACAAAAACACAAAACATGTATATATTATTTGGATAAAACAGTTCCAGCAACCGCACAATGCTGATGCCCGATGTTTTAAGCTAATTTATATTTTTACGTAGTTTTTTTACAATTCGAATGGATATCAAGCAGCAGACCCCCTTCTGGAATGACAGTGATAATCAAATTTTATAGAATGAACGAAATCAGCAACAGCAGCCCAACATTCTATGGAATGAATCGAAGCAACGTTCCGTAAAGCATACCCAGACTAGGTATTCACTCAAGCAGAATATGATGCCCAGGAAAAACAAACCCTTCTGAAATTTTATAACAAGAACGTAAAAAGCTCGATATGACCATCTCTAGGAGATTGCAAGGGATTAATACCACTTCCGAAAAATTATTCCATTACACATTTTGTAATGCTCACCACTTTTCCCTGGTTCAGCAGAAATTATTTTCAATTCTACACTTCCAACAGCATTAACACTACTCTGAAACGCCTATGGAACGAGTATTCAACTTGGCTCATGGCGTATCAACAATCCATTGTAAGAATATACTTAGCATCGTGCACCTTTACTGTCTGGTATCCCTAATTTCTGTTAGAAAATTGGGAAATGTCCAATCCACCTTGACCATTAAATATTATGCTAATACATAAAACGTACTATAGAAAGAATTACAGAATAACATAGGAAAAATATTTCGATACAATTCGGTACAGGCACCTCTTTCGCCAATTCCAGCATATCTCTTACGTCTGCCAACCTAATACCTTTCTTGGAGTTTATATCAAAGTTATGGATCATCGATAGCCAGTCGATCTAGTAAATACACATCTGAGGGGGTTTTTGACAAGGGCAACACGAATTTTATTCTGAAGACTTGAGTATCAGCCAGTTGACGATCGTATTTTGTCTAATAAGCTATCTCTCGCTCCGTGTGCATGAAGAAATTACTACTGAAATGTAGTTTAATCCATTCGCTCTCCCCCTAAGAGGGTTCTTCAAGGAGCTCCCTCTTGGTACTGCTGGTTTCATTCATCTGGGCTGAATGAGGTACCAGGAGTTTGAAGGATCAACGGTGAAGTACAACCAGTACAAGTGGACATGTGTTATCGAAAGGGCGGCTCTTAGAACGTCAGTTCAACTCCTCTCCGTGTCACTAGACAGGACGGTACTACTCTCAGTGGCCCTGGTATGTGGTTGACTGTGGTTTGCGTTCGTGTGTGTGTGTGTGTGTGTGTGTGTGTGTGTGTGTGTGTGTGTGTGTGTGTGTGTGTGTGTGTGTGTGTGTGTGTGTGTGTGTGTGTGTGTGTGTGTGTGTGTGTGTGTGTGTGTGTTGCGTTGTTCTGGACAACTTGACTACCCTGAAGCATCTGTCACTTGGAAAGCTGCTTCTGAGTATTCGTCCATACCACTGGAAGGTGAATGAATCCAGTAGATGATTGTCCCGTCTCAACATAGACTGTCCCACCCACATATATTCTCTTGGAGTAGGGGCCTTCCAGAGAAGAAAAAACTCACTTTATACAAAATCATTATTCCCGTTTGTAAATAATACTTCGTAACCAATCATTTGTATTATAAATGTTCACACCATTCTAAGTTAACATACATTAATAATACATACATACAATCAATGAAATGACTCAACACGAATTGATGACGTTTTTTCATCCACTGGACCATAACTCCATCGCCCACACAAGAAATAAATAAGAGCCGCCAACATCACCCGAAGCAGTGAAGAGACTGACCATAGCTCAGAAAGAGGGATTAAGGGGCTTGACAGTCCCTATCGAGCAAGGAAAGAAAGCGACAGCTAACCAGAAGGATTACTTCCAGAGAAACACAGCACCAACCTACCAGCCCCTAAGCAAGATAAACAAGCGGCACCCACTCAATCTAAAGGAGGAGATCCCTCCCTTCAGATGCCAGAATCAAAGATAGGATTGGCAAAGAAGAAATTCCATGGTAGACATTACAATGACCTCCATAAACGGTACATGAATAAAACGACTTGAAACACATGACTCACGAGCCGGTCGTTCTAACCCGAGATTGAAGGATTCGTGATCGCTGTCAAGACCAGATAATCAACACCAGTAACTATTCCCAATGTACCCCACATCTAGAAAAAGGTTTTTTTTTTTTTTTAATTCTCTTCTGAGTTTAACATTATTATATCTTTCATTAATGGATTACTATATTTATTGTATGTTTGTTTTTTTAGTTGTAGTAATAAATGAATAAATATTTTACAAATCTCGTTTATTTAACAAAAAAAATCTGCTGAAAATTAAACAGAAATACATTATAGACTGAAAACTTAGTGATGAAAATCGTTTAAATGTGGAATTTTTTATAGTGCACACGCGCGTAGATCTCTGCATATTATGTGTATAAATTATTTCAAACCTTTTCAGAAATATATAACAATTAAAAAAATATATAATTTTACTCTTACCCAGCTTTATGCTGAGTTTTGAAATAAATAACTGAAGGAGCGTGTGATATGAAGGAAAAAATCACCCACTCTGAAGAAAAGTGACTTTAAGAGAAAATGAAAGATTCCTGTTTTTATACGACAGTGACGTCACAGTTGCTAATGTTTAAATTTCAGTGGGGAAAAAAGAAACGGTTGTAAGTGACTAAGGCGTTTTGTACCTAGAATTCAAAATGCAGGTTTTATATAAAATGAAAAATAAAAAGTTTCTTATTAAAAATATAATTATTAAATGTTTAAAAGTGCCTAGAAATTAACGTTTACGTAATTAACCATAATGTATCCTATATCTTGCTCTTTTGATCTGAAAATGAAAAATTAAAATGTTTTTATAGCGCTCTGCCTGTAAATTTATCCATTCGAGAGGGCAGACTGTTGCCTCTTTAATGAAAATTCAAAGAGTAGATCAAAACCACGTGGAGCCATCTTTTCTTGTGTTGGAGAAAGACACGTGACTCGTCTTCTTTGGGAAGAGAAGAAGCTGCAGAAAACGATCTTACAAAATTATCTGCCAAGGGAACTACGCACTTTTATTAAAATGGGGAGGAAAAATTTTGAATATCGACTTCATTCTTCAGTTTTGATTTCATCTTTCATCAGAAATGCTTCTGATTATCTATTTTCTTAAAACAAAGCGGCGAAAACTAGTTACATTAAAAACTGAGTAACATGCTTGTTAATTTGTTTAAAAATTAAAAAAAAAAAAAAATGAAAAATATATTATCAATTTAACGATGACTACGAAAATTATAAAATATTTTAAAAATTACATTTTAATTACTATAACTACTGTCTCCTTAATCACCTAGAAATATAAATGTATGTATGTAAGTCGTAGGTTGTCGACCTCCTCTATCTGAATCTCTAGCTTTGCATGAAAGCTCTGTTAAAACAAATATATTAAAACAATATTTTCACAATTTTACTCTTCTCCAGCTTTCTACCAAGTTCTGAAATAACTAACTGGAACAGTAAGTGACTTAAAGGAAGGAATGACCCAGTCTCAAAAAAAAAAAAAAAAAAAAAAAAAACACTTAAAAGAAAATGAGAGATTTATACCACAGCGACGCAAAAGTTGCTAATATTTAAATTCCAGTAAGAATTTCAAAGTAACGGTTGTAAACGAATAAGTTGTTTTTCGGCTTAAAATTTAAAATACAAATTTTTAACATAAATGCAAATAGAATATTAAGTTTACTATTTAAAATTTGTAAAAAATATTACTAAAAAAATAACTAGAAAATATCTTTTACTATTTAAAATTTGTAAAAGAAATTACTAAAAAAATAACTAGAAAATATCTTTTACTTACCACACCATAATGGATCTTGTTTAATCGTGCTTTTTTCTGAAAAATTATGTAATGAAATATATTTCAGTATGCCTTGCGTTGCGAGAAATTTCTCATCCTCGTGGGAGTTTATAATAACTCCTTAATTATAATTGAAGGAAAGATCGAACTCAATATGATGTTGTGTTTTTCTCCGTTCAAGTTTCCTTCTTCATAATTGCGATTGGTTTTTCTATTTGTGGAGAAAACTAGTTAAATTTAAAAATACTGTTTGCGTTTTAAAAATTAAAAGATTTAATTATCATATGTACAAAAAAAAGATGTACAGTATATTAGGAATTAGCTTTTCCTTACTGTAAATTATCCAGTACATCACCACATTTACATCACTCTCTACATACCCTGTTAACACGAGACTAAGAACAAACTGATTATAAATAAATGCAAAAGTTAAGTTTCGGATTTATTGAAATTATCTGATTTGGAAATATCACACGATTTACAGTGAAATTTGTTCAGAATTTTAAAAGAATTAAGAATTACACTGACAGTCGTTCAGAATTTTACTGTAAATCGTGTTGGAGGAAACATTCTAAACGAATATTTTCCCCTCTATTATTACTTGCAGAAATTTATATTTCTCATATTTAAGAATTGTCCCAGGTAGGCAATTTTCCTGCTCTTCACTAAGCTCAACAATTTGCGTCGTGCTCTTTTCAGGTATTCAATGCTGGTGATTTTGTTTAACCAAGATATCTTTTTCATAAATCTGTAGATCCACATTTCGAAGGCCTATATTTTGTTCATCCTCGCGGTTTTCATTGTCCAAGTTTCAGTTCCGTATAACAGTATGGTCCACACATAGAAACTAAGGAATTTCAGTCCGATTGACAGGTCCGGAGCTTTGCCACACAGAACTGCTCTTTATTTTGTAAAGGCCTTTCTCGCAACATTTATTCTTGCTATTACTTCTGCTTGCGGATCTAGAGCAGTATTTAGTCAACTACCAGGTATTTTCTTCATCTATAAGTTTCTCTATTTCGATTGGAATTTTAGCTGAGCATATTGTACTTCCGATTGTGGAAATTAAAGACATTCCTCCATAGATACTTCAACAGTTACATTCGGACTGACATAAGCAAAAAGAGTCTTGATGTAAGTTTCCCTTATCTTCTTTCATCACCTCTTAGAAATAATTTATTCAGGGCATTCTTTATTGTATATGGCATCTTTCTGTTCGTACTTCCTGCTAATTACGTTCATAACGGATAGGTTATTGCATTTGCACATATTAGTGCACAGTGATCCCTGAATTAGGTGAATTGGCATCGTTTTAGTTATATCTCATATTGAAAAACCTTAACAACGAGTAGCCTTGATATTGAACTACTTGGAATAAGCAATGCTTTAGCAATGGTGAAGACTAATGTTACATATTTTCTGCGGATACCACCAACTAGACGGACCATTGAAGGGTTTTTGGACTCTCCTTGTTGGTCGGGTATCTACTTCTCTGTTGCATTGACGGATAAATTCAATAGAAACGTTTGGTGAGGCTGAAGCAGTTTCTCTCGAAATTTCAAAAAGATTTAGATCGTGTTTGACGTAATGATTTTCTAAACAATCTTCCATCTAATGGTTTGTCAACTATTTTCTGTAATTGGGTATCAGTTTTCTCTCTGACCGATCACAGCGGGTGATCGGTGCGGGCGCTCTGTCTTCTAATTTTTCCAGTAATGCTGCCGTTGTCGAAGGTTCAGTTCTTTCTCCCTCTCTTTTAGCCGTAGTACTAGTAAACATGGGATGCAAGAAAGTAAGCGTGTGAGCGTATTTGGCATCAGCCAAAAAAAAAAAAAATCATACATCCATTCCCTCTACAAGTTTGTTCAGTTCTTGCATGAATTTATTTAAACTAACTTGCACGAGGACAGATGGACGTTCGTTTCAACAATTAACCACCCGCTGACTATAGGCATATTTTCGAACATCTATTCTATAACTGTCTTTCGTCAATTTTACCCTGAGTTTCGTAATCTGGGCAAGAGGAAAAATTCTATTAGCATTGAGCTTGCTCAATCCATTCAAGGCCTTATACATCTCAATCAAATCACCACGCAGGTGCCTAGTCGCCAGACACTATAATTTGCAAGCCTCTCTTGGTAAGAGGACCCCTTAGTTCTCCTCACCAATCTTGTTACCCTTCTCTGTACAAGAAACTCTATATCCTTCCTAAATTAAGGTCTCCAGACCTGTACACAGTACTCAAGGTGTTCAAGTGTAATGACATCAATATATCACCTTTCATCTTCTCTAACTCCATCCAATGCACGGTATTAAATACTAATATTCTAATACCTCGTCCTGGATCTACTCATTTTCCTTCTCAGTCGGTTAAGTCTAATAAAAACTAACGGGATTTTCTCTCTGTCTTCTCTTTTTAAGTTCTTAAAAATTTTGCCTCCTACCCCATAATTCCTTTTTGGTTCCATGACTCTCTTTGTAAACATTAATTAATAGAGGCATCCTCACATTTTTATCGAATGATGAATACGAACGTTTCCTGGTTTGATTCCTTTTCTGTTATTCATTTCAACAGATCCTAGTTCATTTAGCAGAGGATTGTTTAGCTGCAGTGTAGTTCTTTCATCTGAAAATCTAAAAAAAACACAGCGGTGGTAGTTTAATAATAAATGAATATTTTATTATTTTTTTAAGTGTAAAATGGTCTTGCAAGATGGAATTGCATTTATTCATTAAGATAATTTGCAGCTGGTGACATAAGATGACTGCAAACAGGAAAAAGCCTTACCCTCTGCTAAACAGACACATGTAATTCAGCATGAAGACGCGGGCAGTCTTTTTTCATTTATTCCATTCTCTTAAATTGCTTTGTTCTAATTAAATATTAGCCACTTTGTGTAGTGATTTTGTAGATACTCTTCAACTTTTCATTTATTATTTAAATTCATTGATCCCTGATCGTGAAAAGCCCTCTCTTGTGTCCATAAAGGCAGAGTGCAAAAAAAAAAAAAAAAAAAATTATATTTCTCTGTCTCTCTAATATTTGTTCCAATATTTAGGGTGGTGCCCATATAATCTTTGTCAGGCTTCTAGGGTCCATTCAAAAGAGGACAGTTAGGTTAATCAAGAAGCCATCTCTCTCTCTGTCATAGACATACTGGTTCTGTTGTATGCCTTTTCATAGATACTACCATTGGCACTTTTCTTCTCAGTTGGCTTCTATTATTACCGATCTCTCTTCAAAACCGTGCTAGAAACAATCAACTTCCTTTCGCTGACAAATTTCAAATTATCAGAACCAACTTCGCTTCTTTCTCATTTGTTTCTTCGACCTCCGTTTTCTGCCTCTTTCATAAAATACAGCGAATTTCCTGTATTGTCTTCAAACGGCCATTCTCAATCATAATTTCTTAACGGATTTCCAAATCCTGAGCGCTATCTTCAACCGAAGCAACTCAACACGCTAAACTCCTGGCTCTCCTAACTATTACAAAATTTCGGTGCTACAACATAAAAGTGTATATTTTCTTCGTAATATTTGGAAAACTTTTCGAACATTTTTAATAACGTTTACCCATAATATCATGTGTTCGTAATGGAAAATATATTTCTGAATATTAAAATATTAATATATTTCTGAAGCCTTTCTTCAGAAATATTTAACGATTTGGAAACTATTATTCACTTCGATTTTTAAAATTTATATGAAATTTGAGACAAAAATTATGCAAACTATGAACATAGTTAACTACTGTTCGAGGTAAATGTCACCTTCATTTCATTTTCATTTGAGTGAGCTTCCATCTCGGTTGCCACCCGGATTTCCATCCATATGCAACCAATTCTCATTTAGTATATCAGTCTTAAACCTTAGTTGTAAAAAACCAATATATAAAGACCAACTGGTCAACTCAAAATCAATAAATCAAAACTAATCGACCCTTCAGCCTTGTGGTGGGGATGAGCAATCACACCACACACCACAAGTTACCGTCCCCACCACGAGGAGGTAGGTCATTACTACCACCCGGGCATCGCCCGGCAGCGACTATAAGCCATTTTAACAAAACTTAAAAAAGAACAAAAGAATTCGTAATTTTCAAAAATATACATCAAATTTGCTTCTGTGAGAGCCAGTGTCCCAAAGTCCAACCTCGCTCTTAAATCCTCATATAGAGGACAATATAGCAAAATGTGAAGGCCAGTCTCAGTTTCTCCACACTCACAAAACTCCGTAAGGGTCAACCCCAAACGAAACAGCCTTGACCTCAGGCCATGCCCCGTAACGACAGCAGCAGCCGCAAACCCAAATTGGAGCCAGGAACATCGTTCCCTACTCACAACATGGACCGAGGGCATAAAGGTATACAAATGACGACCTTTCTTAGAGTTTGTCCATTGGAATTGCCATATAGTACTCAAGTCATCATTGATTCGCACCCGTTCCGCTCTTATACCAGGGAAGCCAGTCAGCCGCCCCACCGGGCACGACCGGACGCCAAAACTCACTCTGGTAATCCCCCGCTTAAGGGCATATCGCAGAGCAAACTGCGCCACAACCAACTCCGCAGGCATCTTCCCTGCAAGGACGCACAGAGCATCCGTGGACACAGTTCTACAAGCCCTGGTTATACGTAAGAGAGCAAATCTGTGTGCCGAAGACAAGATTCTACGAATATGAGAATGTTCTATATACCCTCCCCAAGCCCCAGCAGCGTAAGTCAGAATCGGGATAAAGATATTATCATAAAGTAAGTGGAGGGCACCACCCTTTATACCCCATTCAACGCGCGTGACTCGCTGGAGCTTGGCAAATGTCACCTCCAGGAGTTTTCGTCGTAATTATTGAAAATAATAACGAAAACGATATTAAAACAATATTTTCACAATTTTATTCTCTCCAGCTTTCTGCCAAGTTCTGAAATAACTAACTGGAACAGTAAGTGACTTAAAGGAAGGAATGACCCAGTCTCAAAAAAAAAAAAAAAAAAAAAAAACACTTAAAAGAAAATGAGAGATTTATACCACAGCGACGCAAAAGTTGCTAATATTTAAATTCCAGTAAGAATTTCAAAGTAACGGTTGTAAACGAATAAGTTGTTTTTCGGCTTAAAATTTAAAATACAAATTTTTAACATAAATGCAAATAGAATATTAAGTTTACTGTTAAATATTTGTAAAAAATTACTAAAAAAATAACTAGAAAATATCTTTTACTTACCACACCATAATAGATCTTGTTTAATCGTGCTTTTTTCTGAAAAATTATGTAATGAAATATATTTCAGTATGCCTTGCGTTGCGGGAAATTTCTCATCCTCGTGGGAGTTTATAATAACTCCTTAATTATAATTGAAGGAAAGATCGAGCTCAATATGATGTTGTGTTTTTCTCCGTTCAAGTTTCCTTCTTCATAATTGCGATTGGTTTTTCTATTTGTGGAGAAAACTAGTTAAATTTAAAAATACTGTTTGCGTTTTAAAATTTAAAAGATTTAATTATCATATGTACAAAAAAATATGTACAGTATATTAGGAATTAGCTTTTCCTTACTGTAAATTATCCGGTACATCACCACATTTACATCACTCTCTACATACCCTGTTAACACGAGACTCTAAGAAGAAACAGATTCTAAATAAATGCAAAAGTTAAGTTTCGGATTTATTGAAATTATCTGATTTGGAAATATCACACGATTCACAGTGAAAATTGTTCAGAATTTTAAAAGAATTAAGAATTACAGTGACATTCGTTCAGAATTTCACTGTAAATCGTGTTGGAGGAAACATTCTAAACGAATATTTTCCCCTCTATTATTACTTGCAGAAATTTATATTTCTCATATCTAAGAATTGTCCCAGGTAGGCAATTTTCCTGCTCTTCACTAAGCTCAACAATTGACGTCGTGCACTTTGCAGGTATTCAATGCTGGTGATTTTGTCTAACCAAGATATCTTTTTCATAATTCTGTAGATCCACATTTCGAAGGCCTATATTTTGTTCATCCTCGCGGTTTTCATTGTCCAAGTTTCAGTTCCGTATAACAGTATGGTCCACACATAGCAATTAAGGAATTTCAGTCCGATTGACAGTTCCGGAGCTTTGCCACACAGAAGTGCTCTTTATTTTGTAAAGGCCCTTCTTGCAACATTTATTCTTGCTATTACTTCTGCTTGCGGATCTAGAGCAGTATTTAGTCAACTATCAGGTATTTTCTTCATCTATAAGTTTCTCTATTTCGATTGGAATTTTATCTGAGCATATTGTGCTACCGATTGTGAAATTTAAAGATATTCCTCCATAGATACTTCAACAGTTACATTCAGACTGACGTAAGCAAAAAGAGTCTTGATGTAAGTTTACCTTGTCTTCTTTCATCACCTCTTAGAAATAATTGATTCTGGGCATTCTTTTTTGTATATGGCATCCTTCTGTTCGTATTTCCTACTAATTATGTTCTTAACGATTAGGTTATTGCATTTGCGCATATTAGTACCTAGTAATCCGTGAATTAGGTGAATTGGTATAGTTTTACTTACATATCCCATATTGAAAAACCTTAATAACGAGTTGCCCTGATATTGAACTACTTCGAATAAGCAATGCTTTACCAATGGTGAAGACAAATGTTACATGTTTTCGGTGGATACCACCAACCAGACGGACCTTTGAAGGGTTTTTGGCCTCTATTTGTTGGTCGGGTATGTACCTCTGTGTTGCAATGAAGTATAAATTCAATGGAACAGTTTGGTGAGACTGAAGCAGTTTCTCTCGAAATTTCAGAAAGATTTAGATCGTGTTTGACGTAATGATTTTCTAAATAATCTTCCATCTAATAGTTTCTCAACTGTGTTTTGTAATTGGGCATCAGTTTTCTCTCTGACCGATCACTGCAGGTAATAGGTGAGGGCTCTCTGTCTTCTAATTTTTCCAGTAATGCTGGTGTTATCGAAGATTCAGTTCTTTCTCCCTCTATTTTAGTACTAATAGTAGTAATGGAAGCATTATATGCAAGAAAGGAAGCCTGTGAGTATAAGTGGCATCAGCTGCAAAAAAAAAAAAAAAAAATCATATATCCGTTCCCTCAAAAGGTTTCTTCAGTTCTTGCTTGAATGTATTTAAACTATCAACTTGCACGACGACAGATGGACATTCGTTTCAACAGTTAACCATCCGCTGGCTAAAGGCAAATTTCCGAATATCTATTGTACAACTGTCTTTCGTCAATTTTAATTTATGTCCTCTGAGGTTCGTAATCTGGGCAAGAGGAAGAATCCTATTAGCATTGAACTTGCTCAATCCATTCAAGGCCTTATACAGCTCAATCAGATCACCACGCAGGTGTCTAGTCGCCAGACACTATAATTTGCAAGCCTTTCTTGGTAAGAGGACCCCTTAGTTCTCCTTACCAATCTTGTTACCCTTCTTTGTACAAGCAACTCTACATCCTTCCTAAACTAAGGCCTCCAGACCTGTACGCAGTGGTCAAGGCGTTCAAGTCTAATGACATCAATATATCACCTTTCATCTTCTGAAACTCCACAGAATGCTCGGTACTAAGTTATATGTTTTATATTAACCTCGTCCAGGAGCTATTCATTTCCCTTCTCAGTCAGGATAAGTCTAATTATAAATAACTGAATTTCATCTATGTCTTCTTTTACAAGTTGTTAACAATTTTCTTTCTACTCCATATCTCCTTTTTGGTTCCATGACTCTCTTTGCACACATTAATTAATAGAGGTATCCTCACATTTTGATCGAATGAATGAATATGAACGGTTGCTACTTTGTTTCCTATTCTGTTATCCATTTCAACAGATCCTGGTTCATTCAGCAGAGGATTTTTAGGTGCAGTGTAATTCTTTCATCAGAAAATCGAAAGAAACGCAACGGTGGTAGTTTAACAATAAATGAATATTTTATTTTTTGAACGTGTAAAATGGTCTTGCATTGATTCATTAAGAAAGTGTTATTTACTACCACATTCCAACAATTTTTAAAAAATTTACTTTAAATTTATTTAAAAAATTCTATTGAAAATTATAAATCACATTATATTCTGAAGAATTAAATGAAACTGTTATCTTGTTACATTTGCTTGTAATTAAAACCGTTAAAAGGTGACGTTTTTAAAAACCTACATACCCATACATATTTGCATATATATGTTTAGTTGATACAAACCATTTCAGAAATATATAACGATTTGTAAACTTTTACTCACCTCGATTTTTAAATTTCTTTTAAAATTTATATCAAATTTGGCGAAAACAACTATGAACATCGCTAACTACTGTCCGAGATAAATGTCACCTTCAAGAGTTTTCGTCGTGATTATTCAAAATAATAACGAAAAAGATATTATAACAATATTTTCACAATTTTACTCTTCCCCAGTTTTCTGCCAAGTTCTGAAATAAATAACTGAAACAGTAAGTGACATAAAGGAAGGAGTGACCCAGACTGAAGAAAAGTCACTTAAAATAAAAAGACTGATTCCAATATTTATACCACAGCGACGCAATAGTTGCTAATATTTAAATTACAGTAAGAATGTTAAAGAAATGCTTGGAAACGAATAATGTTTTTTAGATTTAAAATTCAGATTTGTAACATAAATATAAATAGAATATCAAGTTTACCAATAAACATTCCTTTCAAAATAACTAGAAAATGACTGACTTACCACACCATAATGGATCCTGTATAATCGTGCTTTTCTGAAAAATTATGTTATTATATTTAATAAGTATGGTATCCCCTCTGCGGAAATTTTTCTTCATCATGGGAGTTCATAATGACTCCTTAATTATAATTGAAGCAGTAGATCGAACTCAATACGATGTTGTGCTTTTCTCTGTTCACATTTCATTCTTCTTCATAATTGCGTTTGGTTATCTATTTGTGGAGAAAACTAGTTAAATTTAAAAAAAAAACTGGCTGCGTTTTAAAAATTAAAAAGTTAATGATTTAATTAAAATTTAATTATCACTTTAAAATTTTAAAAAAGTGTGTAATATTTAAAAAATATGTACAGTATATTAGAAATTAGCTTTTACTTACTGTAAATTATCCAGTACATCACCACATTTACATCACTCTTTACATACCCTGTTAACCTGAGATTCTAAGAAGAAACAGACTCTAAATAAATGTAAAAGTTAAGTTTCGGATTTATTGAAATTATCTGATTTGGAAATATCACACGATTCACAGTGAAATTTGTTCAGAATTTAAAAAGAATTAAGAATTACAGTGACATTCGTTCAGAATTTCACTGTAAATCGTGTTGGAGGAAACATTCTGTGACTATTTCCTGCTTAACGGATAAGTTATTGCATTTGCACATGTTAGTACATAGTGATCCGCGAATTAGTTTAATTGGCATCCTTTAGTTATATCTCATATTGAAAACCCTTAACAACGAGTTGGCCTGATATTGAACTACTTCGAATAAGCAATGCTTTACCAATGGTGAAGACTAATGTTACATATTTTCGGCGGATACCACCAATCAGACGGACCTCTGAAGGGTTTTGGCCACTCTTTGTTGGTCGGGTATGTACTTCTTTGTTGTAATGATGGATAAATTCAATGGAAAAGTTTGGTGAGACTGAGGCAGTTTCTCTCGAAATTTCAGGAAGATTTAAATCGCGTGTGAGGTAATGATTTTCTAAATAATCTTCCATCTAATAGTTTCTCAACTGTGTTTTGTAATTGGGTATCAGTTTTCTCTCTGACCGATTACTGCCAGTAATCGGTGAGGGATCTCTGTCTTCTAATTTTTCCAATAATGTTGGTGTTGTCGATGATTCGGTTCTTTCTCCCTCTATTTTAGTCATAGTACTAATAGTAGTAATGAAAGCATGAGAAGGAAGAAAGGAAGCGTGTGAGCATAAGTGGCATCAGCCAAAAAAAAAAAAAAAAAAAATCATATATCCTTTCCCTCTAAACGTTTGTTCAGTTCTTGCTTGTATGTAAACTATCAACTTGCTCAACGACAGATGGACGTTCGTTTCAACAATTAACCACCCGCTGGCTAAAGGCAAATTTCTGAACATCTATTCTACAACTGTCTTTCGTCAATTTTAATTTATGTCCCCTGAAGTTCGTAATCTGGGCAAGAGGAAGAATTCTATTAGCATTGAGCTTGCTCAATCCATTCAAGGCCTTATACATCTTAATCAATTCACCACGCAGGTGCCTAGTCGACAGACACTATAATTTGCAAGCCTTTCTTGGTAAGAGGACCCCTTAGTTCTCCTCACCAATCTTGTTACCCTTCGTAGTACTAAGTATTAGAGAAAATATTTATCTTTTTTTAGGGTTCAAAATGGTCTTGAAAGATAGATCCAATTTCATTTATTCATTAAGATAATTTGCAGCTGCTGACGTAAGATGACTGGAAACAGGAGAACGCCTTTTTACCCTCAGCTAAACAGACGCATGTAAATCAGCATGAAGAAGCGGGCAGTCTTTTTTCATTTAATCCATTCTTTTAAATCGCTTTGTTCTAATTAAATATTAACTACTTTGTGTAGTGATTTTGTAGATACACTTCAATGTTTCATTTATTATTTGAATTCATTGATCCCTAATCGTGTAAAAACCCTCTCCTGTGTCCATAAAGGGAGAGTGCAAAATAAAAATAAAAAATAGTGACAAATGGGCCTGGAGTACTGGGGTCCATAGTTTAATATTTTTTTTTTTTTTTTTTCAAATAGATATTTACAGTATACCCAGTATAAAATAAAATATAATAAATATAAAATAAAATAAAATATTCAATCCCTGATAACTCTGTCATGGCATCATTTGACGTGGTTTCTTTATTCACCTCGATTCCCGTCCAACAGGCCGTGCACTGCGCCAGAAGGCTCCTTGGGAGCGACTTAAGCCTCCAATCCAGGACGTCACTATCCACTGATGACATCTGTACCGCCCTCAACCTATGCCTCTCTAGCAGCATCTTCACCTTTGAAGACTCACTCTACAAACAAGTACATGGCACTGCTATGGGTGCCCCTGTCAGTTCCGTAGTAGCTAACATCGCCATGGAAGATCTGGAGAAGCAGATACACCAGAACCCACCTACACCTATTACAACGTGGTGTAGATATGTCGACGATATTTTTACCATAATACCACGTGGTTCTGAAACGGTACTACTAGAATACCTCAACTCTCTATCCAATTTCATCAAGTTTACCGTAGAATCAGAGGTGGACGGTTCGCTCCCGTTTCTGGACGTGCTAGTGCATCGCGTAGGCCCACATCTAGAGACCTCAGTATACCGCAAACCCATGTGGTGCGGTCAATTCACCAACTACGGGTCCGGCCACGCTCCAAGCCATCTCAATAGCACTGCCCGCACCCTGTTCTCCAGGGCCTGGAGCCATTCCAGCACCGACAATTAGACGTAACGAGATCTCCTGTGTGAAGGCGGACCTAACCAGATGCGGTTATCCATCCCATGTACTAAACAGATGCTTGTTACAGGCACAAGAACTTACTTCCAACCCAAGACCTCCGAAGCAAGTCGGCATATCATCCGCCTACATTCCGTACTATCCAGGAGTGTCAGGACGTATCTCGAAGATCCTGAGAAGTTACAACATAAAATTTGTACAATTACCAGGTAGGAACCTACGTTCACTTGTCTCCAGTGTGAAGACCCCTGTCACACCTGTCTTACGCAGCAATGTAGTGTACCGTATCACCTGTAGGGCCTGTAACAGTTGCTACGTAGGTGAGACATCGAGACGTCTCCAGGATCGCCTCACGGAACACGACAGAGCAATCCGGCTTGCCGAAACTGACCAGTCCGCGCTTGCAGAACATTTTTGGGCTACCAACCACGATCTTGACCCCAAACGCGACTTTGAGATAGTGGACCACGCGCGACACTTTCGCCACCGCCTATGGCTAGAGTCACTAAACATAATGAACAACCCTAAGGCATTAAATCGCCAGAAAGGCATGCGTATACATCCAATCCTGGAGACAACCGTTTTATTGATGGATGATCACTGGCGCAAGGCAGCACACGTCCGTGCTACAACAATGACGAATGAGTAACGTGCCACACTTTGCTTGTAATGTATTCAAATTTGTCAGTTGATAAAGGGAAACGGGTTCCGAAAGCTACTGAATTTGTACTTATATTTTATTTTATACTGGGTATACTGTAAATATCTATTTGAAAAAAAAAAAAAAAAAAAAAAAAAAAAATATTAAAAATAAAAAAACTATTTTGTACATCTTATCGTAATTACTTTTGAAATAAAGATTCTTTCTCTGTCTCTGTAATATTGTTTCAATATTTAGGGTGGTCTCCATATAATCTTTGTCACGCTTCTACGGTCCATTCAAAAGAGAGCAGTTAGGTTAATCAAGAAGCCATCTCTCTCTCTCTCTCTCTCTCTCATAGACATATTGGTTCTATTGTATGCCTTTTCATAGATACTACCATTGGCACTTTTCTTCTCAGTTAGCTTCTATAATTACTCATCTCTCTTCGAAACCGATGCTGTTCGAAAGTGTTGCCGATCTCACATTCAGAATTGCCTGTTTTTGGACTCTTTGAAAAACCTCAACTTCTTTTTCAGATGAGGTCTCAAAACAGGACTTGAAAGACAGCCTTACTTACAATTGCCTTGTATGGTGGGATTGAGGCCTCCTTATCTCTACACGATATTCTTCGATGAACCATTGATAGGTCACCATGTGCCTTCCAGTTCACCTATTACACTGCTATGAAAAGTTCATATATGTTCCTATCATAACACCCAGATTTATTTTTTTTCTCTACTGATTTTAATTCCGAATCAACAAAAAGAAAACAAAGGTGATGAAGGTCAGCAGGACTGCAAGCAAAATCACGATCAAACTAAACAACGAAAAATTAGAGCAAATACACCGCTTCAAGTATCTCGGAGTACTCATTGATGACCAGCTGAACCATGAGGCCGAAATCAAAAGCAGAATTGAACAAGCCAGGCAGGCATTCACCAAATGGAGAACTCTCCTCACCGACAGAAGCTTGAACATCATGCTCAAATTACGCACATTGAAATGCTACATCTGGCCAATACTGCTCTACGGTGTAGAAACCTGGACTCTAACATCAGCCACTACAAAAAAGCTCCAGGCCTTCGAAATGTGGCTCTACCGAAGAATGCTGAAAATTCTGTGGACAGCCAAGATAACCAATGCACAGGTCCTGCAGGACATGCACACGGAACGGGACCTGCTCAAAACCATCATCAGCAAGAAATGCAAATACCTAGGTCACATCGCTAGGAACCAACAAAAATATCACCTACTACCACTCATCCTGGAGGGAAAGATCGAAGGCAAGAAACGCCCAGGCAGACCGAAAATGGCATGGCTAGATAACATCAACACCTGGCTTCACATGACAACAGCACAAATTCTACACGCAGCGCTAGACAGAGAACAATATCAAAACGAAGTCGCAAACGCCATTCGGCAGCATTAAAGAAGAAGAAGATTTTAATTCAACTCCACCAAGTTTATAATATATTTTGGAGTTGCTATTCCCAATTAAAAACCTTGCATTTTGTTGCAATAAAATATACTTTTCGCTTTTCTTACTAATTTTATGGTGTATCTCAAGGTTCAGTTCTTTCACCCACCATTTTTCCCTCTTGTATTAATGACCTCGTTCCACGCACTGGAAGCATTATTCATAGTTTGTCGATGATACCCATGACATTCAACAGTTTGAGAAACTTTGCTCTGCATAGATAGGTACAGTCTGTCGTAAAAACTTTAAAAATTTGATTTTTGTCGCCAAAGCAGCTCGTTCTTTTCGAAAATGGATCCCACGTGTCTAGAACCACCGCTGCATGGTTGATATCTAGAAAAAGTTGCATTTTTATTACGTCTGGTTAAAGTATTCCAATACAGTATTTTATCGTTTCTTCGGGGATTCTAATACATATTGTAGGTTTTTTTCACTTTGAAATAATAATTAAAAAAACAAAACAAAAAAAAAAAAAATATATATATATATACACATTTTATTAAAGCTGCATTTTAATACCGTTTATTTTAAAAGTTGAAAATTAAAAGGCGCACCATCTCATCAATCTCATATTATTATGTGTATAAGTTGCTACAAAACATTTCAGATTTATTATTATTATTAGCCATATGGTGCGAGGAAGACCAATTGCATCATAATTATACTCATAATTATGATGCAATTGCACTAACGTGTCCCTTTAGTCAATCGTATCGTAGCTTGAGGCTATAGTCCAAAATTTGTTTTAGTATAACACCTGGTTTAATATTAAATGTAACTGCCACATTTCTTACGTTATTATATATGCTGCAAAATTGCACATGTTTCTTTTATGACTTCTTTATCACGTTGAAATTTGTTTAAGAATTTTGCAGAGTATAGTGTATTTCTTAAAGAAATATAACGTTCAAAAGGAATATATATATATCACTTACCAAAAGAATAACTCAAATCAAAATATTACCCAGAACATTCTACGAAAGCATCATATTTTGCGAAATTTAAATCGTTAGGCTGTCATAAATATGCCACTTGCTGTCTTTTCATGGTCACTGAGAAAACTTAACACTCTCCTAGATGAAGGCAATTTGCTGAAGTGGTTAACAATAATGATTGTTCCGAGATCCAACAACGTCAGCCATTGTATGTTCACTGTGATTGATCTCTCCAATGGTAATAATCAATTTCTCAACAATCCCAGTTCAAAATGGTGACTGTTCTGTTGTAAGTAGATGAATGTTTCAATCAAGCTTTTTGTTGTTGTTGTTCTGTCACAAATTAGATTAAAATTTCACTGAAAGATTTTAAAATGTCTTACACCCGTAAGGAAAATCAAAACATGCGTATTCTAGAAGCAAGTAAAAAACAATTTCCGAATGTCCAATGTGTGTACGGAACTTCAAGATTTATCCAGCATGAATGCGTCACAGAGAAATGGTGCTCCAATACGGATTTATTTAAGTCCTTATCCGAATAAAACTACTACGGCACAGAACATCTTATAACTATAGGGGCTTTGCAGCGGCCTCCGTACAAATTAACCCATGCATAAAGGCCTACATATATATAGTTTGCTACATTTAAAACAAATAATGCACTCGCTCTGCAATCGGTAGGATTTTAATGCACGAGGCAAGATTAGTGTAATGCAATCACCATTTCAGCAAATTTGTATTATAAATAACATCCATCAAACTTCCATCTGGTTTGAATACCAGGCCCTGATCAGAAGTACAGCGAAGTTATGTGGCTCCCCTTTACCATAACGAAATCGTGTTATCTTGCACCTCGATGGAAACCGGGCAGATGCCCCTACTCCATCCCAGTCGCTATTCTACTGCTCTGAATACTGTCATTAACCTCCTTAAGAACCTTTGTATGACAAAATTGGGCATTAAAATCGATATTTATTTTTCGATATCGTTAACAAAATTTCAAACAGTAAAGCATCCCAACATCGAACCCGAAAGAACTCCTCTAACAACTTCAGTACATTTTGGGTTAGTAGCCATTAATAAAAAACTCCCTCCTACTCAACGACCTCTTCCACACCAGTAACTCGCCCCTGTTTTCACACTGCTTTAGTTTCCTTAAAATTTTAAAGGCAGTGTACTTTACTTTCCCCTAAGAGCAGCAGTACTATTTATAATAGTCCAATACGAAGACAACTCGTGGCGAATTTCGTACACAGTATGATATCGGTATAGTAAGTAGCAAACCTAGTTTACTGAAAACTATGCACAGAAGATCCAGCTCAGCATTTACAATAACATTCTTAGGGGAAATTACTTTATAACCACCCTATAGACCGAACATTTAAAAGTACAACTGTCTCACCTAAATCCGGCTCTCGGGGTTCTTTGCATTCTGAGACACCGCCCTCTTGGCTACTTCTTTTTCTTTCAAATGGATTGTCTAATTAAGGAGAAACACCAATAGGTGAAAGTTTCTGTGTAGATGATTTTGATAGCAGCACAGTCGTGTTGTTCACTGTTAACTATACTGAGGTAGATTTGCGAGTTACTAATCTTTTTCAGAAAAAAGATTATGATCGATGGTCTTTTAAGAAATTTTCCTATATCGTATATGTACAGTAAAAACTTTCAGACTCTTAGGTGAAATCACCACTATGAACAATCAGTTGCCACTGCTTGGGTGGTCATGCTATTTTGCCCAATTTCCTTAAAATAGCAGGAAATATAATAGCAGCTCTGTAGTCATGCTGCCTGCAAGGCTTTCTACGGTTTCGAAATAGATGGTAATTGCGAATCCATACTCCTTACTTCCGTTTCAAAACATCCCACTGATGTTCTGTTGGAGCGAGTTAAGGCGAATTTGGAGGCCAGTTAAGATGGATGATATCTTCACTGTGTTCCTCGAAACATTCATGCATAGTCCGGCGCATTATCGTCTTAGAAGATTCCATTTCTCTCTGAGAAAAAAAATGCAATATGACAGAGTGCACATGGTCTCCAACGGCTTCATCTAGATCTCACAAGATTGGCGTACGTGGGAATAGGTTTTTCCATACGCACCAAAGGTCCTAGTTCTTACCATCAAAACGTGAGCACCATACATGATGGATCTATGAACAGTGTTGCTTGCATCACACCAGAAGGCGTGCGTCGGCGTGTTGCGCAAAAAACTTGGACTCATATGACCAACACTTTCGGTTCCACTTCTTCCTTGTCCAACCAGCGCGTTGTTGACACAACAGCATTCACCTTCGATGATTAGTCGTGAGGAGAGGGTGTCTTTTGAGTCTCGTCTGCTGTGGAACACCATATGTCTAAGCGCATGGTGCATCGCCATTTGGGATTTGTTCTTGCATTCCCTTCTATCGTTGAGTCTAACAAAGCGCTGCATCCTTCGTTCACCAGGAATATTCACCTTGGGTAATCCTTTTCAGCTCTGTCGGGAGAGGTTGTTTGATCCGTTTAACACCTTTCTTTGTACGCCTTAATCACAGTAAGCCGTGAGCAACCGAGAAGATATGCCGTTTCAGTTATGGAAGCACCGGAAGCACGAGCTCCCACAATCATTGATTGCTCTTTGGAAATTGCATGACATCTTTATGTCCCAAAACCACTAATTTTTCACTTTGACTCTCGCGACCAGATCGAAATCCCCCACTGTATAATTCACGAAGCTGTTAGGATTTTTATACTGCGAGCTACACTGGTCGACAAAATTAATAGAACAAACTTTTTTCATGAATATTTTATTTTGAACAGCGTCCGCCGAAGCCGAATATCTGATATAAAAATAGGTATCCTGGCATCAAAATTCCGAGAGTCTCCAATAGAAATCGATCTACCTCCTTACAGAGACGCACATTATGCAAATTATTAATGCGTATAAAAACACGTGTTGCGACCACGTCATTCCCCTTTTTTGGCTAGCTCTGTGGGATAGCCACAACTGGAGTAGTCAGGATGGCAAGTCATCGTCGTTTACATGATTTTTTCGAGATGGCACGCCGTCAGACGACTTGAAGCCGGGAAATCGGAGTTGGAAGAGGCCACTTGGCTTAATATGCACGTCTAGGCACTATGGAAGAAGCTTCAGGAGACAGAAATCATTACAATAAAAGATGGCCAAGGGCACCCGAGGGCTACATCAACCAGAAAAAGACTTCTATGCGGCTCTAAGAGCAAGACGGAACGCTGCGAAGTCATGTCATCAACTGTTTTGAGGTTGCGTCAGCCAGAGGTGAAAGTATTTCCAACCGGACTATGTTAAGAAGGCTCAATTGAAGTGGAGTCCACTTGAATTGAGGAAACCCTAGAGAACGCCTCAAAAACAAAAAACCTTAAATCCCATTAACACAGGACCAGCGGTGTGATCTTCGAAACAGGTGCCATCAACATGTGACTTTGGGTCCTAACTTTTCAATTTTAATTTCCTTAACGGATTTTCCAAATTCTGTGGACGATTTCTTGAATGAAGTAAATCTGTCTACATCTTGCAGTCCTAGTTCCCCTAATTATTAAAAAATTCAGGCGTTATCCGCATACAAGCACAAATATTCTTTTTAATATCTGTAAAAGCTTACGGATATTTTTAAATTCTGTTTAACGTTTACCAATGGATTAAAATATGTATGATTGTATTTGTGTTTTTTAGTTGTTAAGAAATTTTAATTATGCGGAAAATTTAAAACAAAAATTACAGACATACAAGATAAAAGATAAAACTTTTAATTCCGTCCGTTTTCCATTATTAAAAAAAAATAAAAAAAAGGTTATACAACGAAAACTTTATACGCGCTCAGAACACACATTTCTTCTGTTTAAAAATAGTTTCAGAATAGATCCTCTTAAAAATATTAAAAATATATATATATACAAAACTTTATATTTATTTACTTCAATTTTCTATTTTTAAAATTTATTTTAACATTTGCAAGCGTTAAATGCGTAAATAGAATTTTGATTAAAAACGTTGGCGCTGTACCTGCTGCTGCGTAAAAAAGCAATAACTCCAAGAAAATCATTTAAAAAAACGAGTTGAAACGCAGTAAAATTTTAATTATATTTAGGAAAGTTTAAAAAACTTTAAGTCATATTTTTGTCGCCAAATCGGCTCCGTTTTTCCGAAATGAATTCCACATATCTAAAACTACCCCTGCATAGTTCATATCTAGAAAAAGTCGGGGTTTTTTTTTGTTTTTTCTTCATTCTGTTTGGAGTATGCCAATATTTTATGCCAAATTTTTAAAAGGCGCACATGGACACAAATCTCTGCAAATTATGTGTATGCTGTTACAAAACATTTTAGAAATATATAACAATTTATAAACTAATATTTACTTCCTTTTTTTTAAAATTCTATAAAAATTTGAGGCAAAAAAATCGCGCAAATTTTTGAATATCGCTAAGTACTATCCGAATTGAATATCATATTCAGATTATTCAAAATAATAAGGAAAAAGATATTAAGACAATATTTACACAATTTTACTCTTACTCACCTTTCTGCTGAGCTCTTGAGATAAATAACTGAAGCAGCGTGTGATATAAAGAAAGGAATCAGCCAGTCTGAAGAACAGGGATTTAAAAATTAATTGAGGGAGTTCAATATTAATACCACAGCTACGTACCAGTTGATTATGCTTAAATTTTAATAAGTGTCAAAGAAACGGTTGGAAGCGAATAAATTGCTTTTGTACTTACAATTTAAAATGCAGATTTTATAACATAAATTTAAAAATAAATATCAAGTGCATTTTTAAAAATATAATTATAAATTTTTAAAACATTACTAGAAGTTAACGTTTACATACCATATCATAATGTATCCTATACGTCCTGCACTTTAGATCTGATCCGATATTTTATATATACAAGATTGCCTTATACAAGTCCCCTTCTAAAAGGCAATGGTCAAGCCACAACTTTGGTACTGCACACAGGTCTCAAGACCTCATTTTAGGAAGGATGTTGAGCCACGGGAACGAGTACAGTGAAGGGTAACGCGACTGGTGAGTGGAACAAAGGGTTGCTGTTACCAAGAAAGGCTTAAGTTCTGCCAGGTGATCTATTTGAAGTGAAAAAGGCCTTGAATGGTTTGAGCAGGGCTCAGTGGTAATGGAATTCTTCCTCTTGCTCAGATTACACACCTGAAGTGACATAAATTGAAATTGGGGAAAAACAATCGTAGAATAGATATGCGGAAATGTTCCTTTAGCCAGCTGGTGGTTGACAGTTGGAACAAACTTCCATCTGTTGTAGTGGAGGTCGAAAACTTAAATAAGTTAAAGGCAGAACTCGACAACTTTTAGAGTGAATGGGTGGATGAAATTGCAAGGTTTTCATTATTTTTTTTTATTTGGTTGATACTATATAAGCATGTATTCTTGTATCATAGGCCTCTACTCAAGGCGACTCGAAGTACGTCCGTACCGGCGGTCGCCTGGGGCGCTGACCCTTTGGGGCCCATGACTTTGGGGTGTCGAAGATTTAAGAGGCCGCATATACTTCGTAGAATGGATGAAAACGAAAGATTTGGGAAATATTTGGAGGTCGTTTCTCTATAGTGCAGTAAACGGTCGAAAATGCATCAGCCACGTGGCATGCGTCCGATGCAAAATCGCTCCGCTTTTTCAAAGATTTGGATCGAGAATCCGAGATCTCTATTATTCTGCTTACAGACTTTCTTAAGCTGCAGTATAGCGCGCGCGCGAAGCCCAACCATTAATCAGATCTTTTTTTCTACCTTACAGGGAGGACCAATCATCAGAAAATTGAACGAAACCCAACGCCAGTATTTCGATAACAAACGGTTGTTTTATTTGACCTTGCAAGTAGGAGTTGAATTTGTTTCAGACGATAACTTGAATTCGATGTCACGAAATTACTGAAACACCCCATTCTCATGTGACTCATAGGTATAACCCTCTTCTTTATCACAGACTAACTTAGCTTCCAACGCTCTGAGAACAATGTTAAGGCTACTGTTGGCCTCAAATAATGTTCGATAATAAATTTATACTTATTGCATTGTTTGTAATCTCTCAATAAATATCCTCAAAGTTAGATAAGCATCTGTGTCGCAACTTCTCCACTAGTTTCAAATAGGCACCAAATATGTGTGCATATCCTCCGAGAATAAGTAACACCAGTCGTCTCCACTGGCAAAACGTTGCTTATACGACGTAGTGCAATGTCGGGGCAACTCGTTGTGAAAGCATTCGCAATATGAGAAGTAACAAAAACGATGCCATTTCTCCTTCTTCGTTTATTTACTGGCCACTAAAAACTTGTTCGATTAGGAAAATGTTTATTTTTTTTTAATATAAAAATAAAGAATTTATATGATTGAAAAACGTCACATTATAATAATACAGTTAATTATAATAATCAAGAACGTTTTATGCGGGAAAACCTTTTAACCAGGAAACTTCATTAGCAAGAAAATAATACATTACAATATACAGACCTGAATTTGAGAATTAGAAACCAAACCTGGTTTGGTTTCTAATTCTCAAATCCCGTTGATGAAGCGAGGAACTTTAGTGTTTTTTTTTTCACCCTGTGACTGAGGTAGTCGGTCTCAGGCGTACCTAGCCAAGTTCCCCCCCAAAAACTGTTTTTTTTTTTTTTTTTTTCGTCCAGCAAAACAGGCAAATGGACCAGAGAACACAAACAATTGACAGTCATAATACATATATGGGTTATGTAAGAGATTTACGGATGGCCCTAATATAATAATTTGAAAATCTAGTACAGGGGGAAAACTTCTTATGCGGGAATTTCTTATCCGGGTTCTACTGTATATATTATTTACCAAAAGAATAAAATTTCGGTGTCTTTTCTGCTAGAAATTAAGATTTTGCTTCAGAGTACGGTTCAATAAAGAATACTTGAATCTTAAGATAAAAGAGAATTAAATCATTTGTGATATCGCAAAGCGAAAGGATCATATTTTACGAAATTTAAGTCGTTCAGGCTGTTTCGAGATTCAACAACACCAGCCATTGTACATTCAGGGTGATTCATCTCTTCAATGGTGACCATCATTTTTCTAAACAATCCCAGTTGATTTTCAAAATGAAACTATTCCGTTGCAATTAGAGGATGCTTCTATCAAGCTTTTCTTTTCTTTCTTTCTGTGGCAACTTATGTTCACATTTTAGTGAAGGAATTCAAACTTTTTTAGGCCTGTAAGGTATATAAAAAAAGCGTTTCCTCCCAATAAGTAAAAACAACTTCAAGTTGTGCGTGTGGAAATTCCCATGGTTTATCTTTCATCAAAGTTTTACAAAAATAAATAGTGCTCCAACACTGAATTATTTACGCCCTCATCGGGAAAGAGACTACAGCACCAGAGCATCCTGTAAATGTAGAAGCATGCTAGTGGCCTCCTTAAACACATTCATATAATGAAAGTTTGCTATATTAAAACAAATACTGCACTCGCTACAGAATCGGAAGGATTTTACTGCATGAGGGAAGATTGGTGCATTGCAATCACCACTTCAGCGAATCTCTATTATAAAAAACGTACGAACACGAATTCCTCTTTAATCACAAAACCTTCACATCGTGGCCAGAACAATTCAACACTCCAATTTGAGGTTTTGTGTTAGCCGACATAGCGGGTGAACAGTTAACTTTGGATCGTCCATTGTCTGTCGCCGTGTACAGGCTTCATGTAGAGATCTGCACACCAGCCTACACTTGGACGATACTTGTAGAATCAATATGTCAAGCTTATATGGCCTCAGAAAAGCAAGAAAACACCATTCCTTCACTTGCACATCACTTACACGAATCTCTGTAACCCTCCTTGATTTCACTCTCCCATCTCCATTACATCAGATGACAGATTGTTCAAATATATTAAATAACTCTGTGGCAAAAACACATTTTAAATTCGTGGTCCCTTGTTTGCATCGTCCAACAGCTAAATGTCATGCTGTAAGCATTTTATCCACGTAATCCACTAAAAGCCTTCGATTCCTCTCTGGAGAGATTGTGCAAGACTCAAGGGGTAGAATTTTTCTTAGCGTGGTTTGTGCTTGTTAACAGGAGGTACTGCTTCTACAGGGATGGGATACACTTAAATAGAAAGGGTGCAAGAATATTTGCTGATGCTATGAGGCAGTGTTAAGTTGGTGGGAAAACTGATGCTTCGGGGGGAACTCACAGACTAATAGATTAACAGTAGCCGCAGGCAGAGGTGGAAGTGATTCTTGCATTGCTTCTATTGGAATGAGCAACAGTCTGGAAAGCAAGATGCTGGAGATTTCTAGAAATAGTAGAGTCATCACGAAACAAGTAAATACATGGGCTGTGTTAGTGTAAATAAGAGTAAGAACAGGTGCAAGTGCATGTATACTTGCATGTACACCAATGCTAGGAATACAGTAAATAAATTTGATGAATTTGTAGTGTTGCTCCAGATATAAAAGGCGGATATTGTTCGGATATCAGAGGCGTGGTTTCACACACAGATATAAAAAAAGGCAGAATTTGAGGCAATAGTCAGCAATACCTTCCCTTGAGAGGATACGTCAGGTCATTTATCAGTGAAACAGATAAATGTTTTCGCACTAAAACGTATCACGATTCTCCCGATTTTGATTTCTTTCTCACTAGGAAATATCTAACTCTTTCACTTCACCACAGAAAACTACTTTGCATTTTCACTACATAAAGTGACAGTCAGGATGTCAACAACTTTATAACTGAAACAATATAGGCAGCTGTACCATATTTGACAACTATGTATAGTTGTCGAGTAATTTATCGCTGTTTCAGTTACAGAGATCATTGAAAATTATCTGACTTCATTGAAAGAATTCACCTTTTTAGCAGATTTCAGCAGAAGAAATATCGAAGGGAAAGATGCTTTTATATAATACAGTCAGACGACCTCTGGAAAGCAGGCGAAAACCAGTTGTAATCGGCCTTCTGCACTAATTAGGGATCTGCTGTAGTCACCTTTCCTACTCAAGGGCATCTCGTGGGATGCAGAACGATCTTTCATATGATTAAAGCCGGCCCATTTCAAAACCGGTCATGTTGTAGACAATGGCATACCACCACATTATCTGATGCCACAGAGACCGTAACAAAAACGAACTCCAAAAATTGCTGTTAAAGGAAGACCTGCAAATAGGTGGAAGGATGGGATCAGTCAACATTTGGGCGTGACAATTTGCGATGCCGCTCTTATAGCATATCGATGCAAATGGAGGATTTTGTTGGTGGCCACAACAGATCCTCGGGGAATTATATGACTGGAAGAAGAAGTTCATATTTGAGTGAATTTTCCACCTTCATTCATTTTACGAACCTCTCAGAGTCTTTTAAACCTCATGCAGTTCCACTACAAGGTGGCTGCTGGCCAAGCTCTGTAGCCCAAATAATTCAAATGTCATTTCTCCTACGGTCGCCCTTTTGTCCAACCTACCTTGAGAGTTGTCATTGTTTGGATCCAGTAAAAAAAAAAAATCAACGTCTTTTTTCAGATGAGGTCACGATACTCGGACACAGTCTTAAACAGCCTTACAATTGCCTTGTACAATGGGATTCAGGCTTTCTTATCTCTAAACGACATTGTTTGATAAAACATCGATGGGTCACCATGAGTCTTCCAGGTCACCTTTTTACACTGCTAAAATATTTCTTATAAGCACGTATCATAAAACCCAATTTATTTTTTCTATAATAATTTTAATTGAACTCCACCAAGTTCATAAGTTATTTTGGAGCTGCTATTCATAATTAAAAAGCTTGCATTTTGTTGCAATAAAATACAGCGTTCGAATTTTAACGACTCTTCTGACCAGACTTCTGCTTTTTCTCAAGGTTTGGAACTTTCACCCACATTTTTCCTCTTGCGTATTAATGACCTTCTTCCACTGCCTAGAAATCCTATGCATGGCTTTACTGATGATATCGCATTGCATTCCACCTTCCAGTTTGTGAAACTTCGTCCTGCACAAATAGGTACAACTTCTCGAATATCCACTCCTAGTTCCTTAAACGCGAACCTCCAGTTAATTCTCCGGAGTGACAAAGGCAACCTGGTTAATTTAAATCCTTCAGAAACTCAGTCCTGTCTTGTATATCGTTATAATTTGCTTAAAATCGACGACACACTTTCTAGACAGAATTGATATGTCTATAAAGGATTCCGCTGATTTCTAATCTCTCATGACATAAGTACATCGCAAGCAAATCTTCCTCTGCATCTAGAAACCTGGGTTTTCTTTAACTTTCCGCTTTGCTTTTTTTTAAACAGCTATTCACTATGTACAAATCTCAATTATAGCCTATCATGGAATAATATATTAATAATAGTCTTTCATTAATTTTCATTAATAATGAAAACTGTATACTTTTTCAGAACTTTGGTCTGATGATAAACCATAAAAAGTCTAAGATGGTAAAATGCTCATGAAAGACTAATCATACTGTAATTACGCACACTTTTTATAAGACCAAAATCCCTGTTGTTACATCTGAATGAATCTTGGATGCAATATTCCTCCCAAAACTGCGTTTAGTACTCAAGTGGATAAAGTACACTTCAAGGGCCTCGAATCTGCGTTGGACAACAAAACAAAATCTGCATAGTGAAGACCCTGAAATCATCAAACAGTACATCAGGACCGTTGTCTACCCATCATTATTATACACTTCAGAAGTATGTGATTCGGCTACCCCTGCGACCAAAAATCCTTTCATGAAAAATGAATATTGGCTACTGATGTGGTTTCTTTTGGAAAGCGATTCTGCTATCTTAACACAGAAGGACAGTTTTACCTAGCTCAATGGGGCTTCCTCGACTTTCCGAGCTTATTGATTCGCAGAGACTGGATACTAAAGTTAAATTGTTGTCAGAGTAATATTTGAACTATCAATGCTGGAATCATGTTGCTGGAGAATTCCTCTCACGGCATAGGAGCCTTCTCCATGACTGCAAATGTTATCTTCGCAACATCAACAGTCGCACTAGTTGTCTTATCAGTTTTCTTTTCTTTTTTTTCTCTTAGAATCGCAGATATTACTGGAATACACATGTTGAAATATGAAGATGCATCCTTTCGCTGTATGATGATGTGAAAAGTTCTTTAGTTATACTTTGTTAAACAGACGCTTGTATTTGCAGCCTGACGCCGCGTACAGTCTTTTTCATTTCCTACATGATTTTGAATCCCTTTACTCTAATTAAATATTAGCCACTTTTTATACTGATTTTATAAATACCCTTTAACTTTTCATTTATTATTTAAATTCATTGATCTCTGATCATGTAAACTCCTGGACTGTGGCCATAACGTTCCATTGAAAAGAACTGCATTTTGTACATCTTATTATAATTGCTATTGCATTAAAGATTCTCTCTCTGCCATTCCAATACTGTTCCAATATCTGGGGCGGTGTCCATATAAGCTCTGTTATGCTTCTAGACTACATTTAAAAGAGAACGGTTGGGTTATTGTAGGACCCATCTCTTACAAAGCTCGCCACTCTGTCTAATAGACATAGTGGTTGTGTTGTATAGCTTAAACACTACCATCGGCATTTTTCTTCTCAGTTGGCTTCTGTAATTACCCATCACTCTTCGAAACCGTGCTAGAAACAATCAACTTCCTATTACTGTCAAATTTAAAATTTACATAACCAACTTTGCTTGGCGCCTCCGTAGCCAGGTGGGAAGGAGGAGCACCAGCAGCAGTGCGTAGCACATGCTTCCTGATTAGACCGGGGTTCGAGCCCATCACCACCGGATGCGGAAAGGTCAGGGAATGACCACCGCATATCCCAGAGCAATATGGCCTTAGTTGCTAATGCTCCTAAAAACCAAACAACCCAACTTTGCTTCTTTCCTCATTTGTTTCTTAAACCTCCGTTTTCTGCATCTTTCATTGAATAACGAATTTCCTGTCTTTTCTTCATCTACAATCTTAAATACCTTAATGGATTTCCGAATTCTGCGAGATTTCTTAATATCTGGAAAAGTTTAAGGTTATTTTTAAATTCCGTTTTCGGTTTACCAATAATATCATACGTTCTTAATCGATTGCAGTAGTTACTGCGTTTTTTTTTTTTGTTTGTTTTTAATTTAAAAAAATAAAAAAATATTTAATAAAACGTTTCTTTTAAACTTTTATTTAAAAAAAAGTAAGAAATATTCATCATGCGGAAAAATTAAAAAAAATAATTATAAACATTGAATATAAAAATGGAACTGTAAGTTCCGTTCATTTTCAAATTATTAAAAAACAATTAAACGAACCATCTTATACACGTGCGCACTTCTGCTGATTAAATAGAAAAAAATAAAGGAACTTTTAAAGACTTAATAGATAATCTTAAAAAAGAAAAAAAAAACTATATAACATTTTAGAAAGTTTTATTTACTACTATATTTCAAAATTTTTAAAGTTTATTTTAAAATTGGCAAGCGATGAATACGCAAATTGAATTTGGATTAAAAAAATCAGTTCAAATGACATGCATAGTAAAATTTTAACTATGTTTAAGAAAGTTAAAAAAAATTAAAAATCTGTTTGCTTTTTTTTTCTTCGAAGGGAACGCCGCATGTGTAGAGTTCTACATGGTTCAAATCTAGAAAAAAGCTTTTTTAATTCACTTGAGAGTACAACTACAACAACATTTCATCATTTCGAACAGAATTCTTATAATTATTGTAAGTTTATTAGGTTGCAATTATGAATAAATATTTTTTACAAGTTGCATTCTAATACCATTTATTTTTAAAATTCTGCTGAAAATTATGAAAAAAGAAACTGTTCATTTCCAATATTTCGCTCGATTAAAATGCGAACTTTTTAAAAGCCGCACATGCGCATAAAGTGTGTAATTTTTATGAGACGTAAATGGACATAAAATCCCTGCATATTATGTGTACAAGTTGAATACGAACCATTTCAGAAATATATAACAATTTATAAACTATTATTTACTTCAATTTTTTAAAAATAATATTAAAATTTATTTCAAATTTTGCGCACAGAAATGAGCAAAACTTTTGAATATCGGTAACTACTGCCCTAGGTGAATGTCACCGTCTTGTTTATCCAAAATAATAAGGAAAAATATATTACGAAAATATTTAAATAATTTTAATCTTCCCCAGATTTCTACTGAATTCTGAGATATATAACTGAAGCAGAGTGTGGTATAAAGAAAGGAGTCAAGCAGTCTGAAGAATAGCCACATAAAAGAAATTGAGAGTCCTGTAATGATACCACAGCAATGTACCAGTTGGTAATGATTAATTTTCATGTGCAAAAAAATATGTTTATAACATAAAATGAAGAATAAATGTCAAGGTTATTATTAAAAATCTAATTATGAAATGTTTTACGAGTTACTAGAAATTAACTTTTACATACCATAATAAATAAATATTCTGTTTATACTCCGGGACGACCAAACGGTCAGAGGAGTTCACAAGATAGACAGAATACAAGAAACAGCACCGTATTCAGCAGTCACGTGCTTGAACCTCGGTCACTCAAGGCACGTGTAATTATGCACCCGCGCGCCTGACCACTATATATATATAATATAGATATATAATATATCCTTATATATCTTGCCTTTATGAAAAAAAAAATTGGGTAAAATGTGTCATGTGGAGCCCTGTTGGCTCCGTAAAAAATTAGTAAGAGAAGATTAAAACCAGCGTGGAGTCACTTTTCTCTGTCTGGAGTATGGAGAGGTGACACGTCTACTTCGTGAAGAAGCTAGGCAACACGATCTTGTAAATTTATCTACCTACAATTCAAAATGCAGATTTATAACATAAAATGAAAAATAAAGAACAAATTTCTTAATAAAAAATATAATTATGAAATGTTTTAAGAGTAACTAGAAATTAACTTTTACATGCTATATGTAGCTTCCCTTTTTGATAAAGGCGAAAACACACTTGTTAAAATAGCGAGGAACATTTTTAAGCATCACTTCGCTCTTCAAATTCGATTCTATCGTTCATCAGAAATGTGTCTGATTATCAATTCATCCGATTATTCTTAAAATTACATCAAAGAAAACTGGTTAAATTAAAAACTGAATAAACTGGTTGTGAACTGTGTTTTAAAAATTAAAAAGTTAATAATTTAATGAAAAATTAATTATCTCTCTGAAATTATGAAATACTGTATTTAAAAAGTACATTAGGAATTTGATTTCACTTACTATAATTGATACACTACGTGACGACTGTTTCATCGCTCTTTATGTATTGTGTTTACCTTAGATACTAAGAAGTAACAAACTAAATAAATAAATACAAAAGTCTTAAAGTACTCAGTTAGGTTCTCCAGGTTTGGGCTTTTTTAAATTATCAGAATTGGAGAGAACACTTTTGTACTCGTACTTTCATGCATTGCTGCAGCCAGCAGGATGTAATCTACCCAATTAATACTTGTTTCTCAATAGAACAAATTTTTCCTTCACAGTGGTTGCCACATTTCCCACCACTTTCGAACAAATGGTATCGACAGAAGGTTCAGTAGCATTTTTGAAAGGCTCAGCTTTTAGACAAGGTGGAATCTTTCGGGTAAATGGCAGATAGATTAGCGTTGTCGCATATATGTTGAAGGTATTTCTGGGTACGAGATCTGGCAGCGATTTATGGATTGATAAAAGCTTTTCTAACACTGTGGGTTTCCACTACATACTATTCCGTATCCCAAGTCATCTCTGTGATGATTTGGGTTACGGAATAGTATGTAGGTTTTATTTAAGGCTTTGCGATGTCCATTTTATGTCTTGTAGCTATTTCATGGCCTTGTCACTGAAGTTAGTAATTATTAAAACTTTATAAATTTTCCTGAGTCGCTTTTTTGAAATTCGTATCTTTTTTTTTTTTACTGATAGCCATAATCCCTTGGTGATTCTATTGTTTTGCTTACACCATTCAATTAATATACTCGTTCTCATACTTTTTCATCGCACAGATTAATTTTAACCGTTCTTGTTTTGTTTTAGGCAGCACAGCGGCAAACTTCTGGGCAGAATGCGCCGGTCCCAAAGAGCTACCTAGTTATTGTCGGGTGACTGTTATCAGGATCACGGAAAATACATTGTGTAAAAAGGATAGGCCGAAGAGGATTATTGAATGTCTGCCAGGGACAAAAGTTGAGGACGTTTTAGAGCAGATATCTTTTAAGGACACAAAGTAAGCTATTGTTGTACACGTTGGCATTAATGACATTAGGAATAGTAAATCTGAAAACTTACTTAAGAAGTACAGGTCAATTTTGACCTGTATTCGTTAAGTACAGGTCACGAGTTAAGAATACATGTGAAAGTGTCTGCAATTCTACCCAACCAGGATAGGAGGGAGTATATGATGTGAGCCTTGTCAATGAATTCTGCCCTGCAGGGATTGTGCAAGACACATGGGTTATATTTTTTCTCAGAGTAGTCTGTGCTTTTTAACAGAAGAGACTGATCTACAGGAATGGGATTCATTAAATAGAAAGGGTGCAAGAATATTTGCTGATGATATCAGTGCAGTGTTAGGTGGGACGAGCTTGGGGAAACACTTACAGACTAACAGTAGCCGCAGGCAGAGGTGAAAGTGATTCTTTCACTGTTTCTATAGGAATTAGCAGTAGAAAAAGTGAAAAGTGCTGTGGATTTTAAAGACTGATGGGAGCCATCGTGAAACAAGTAAATACATGAGCTGCGTTAGGGTAAATCAGAGTAACAACAGGTGCATGTATACCAATGCTAGGTGTATGGAAAATGAATTTAAAGTGCTGGTCAAGATATCAAAGGCAAATAATGTGTACAAATGGATAGAGAGGATAGAAAAAGAGGTGCAGTCATGTGTTCGTCAATAAATATAAAATATAAGGAAGTGTATCCAGTTGACTTGGGTGGACAGTGCAGTGTTGCATCAGTTTGGTATGACATAGGCGCCGGGAATGCAAAATTGAGTGTAGGAGTCTATTATAGGCCTAATGGCTCTGTTGAGTACAACGAACAACTTCACAGGGAAATAAAGTTGGCCAGTAAATCTGATTGTCTTATAATGGGGGATTTTAACTTTCCAGATATAGACTGGAACTTAAGGTTAATCACTTAAGAGTTGCTACAATGGATAAAAGGATGGTTAAGTGGGAGAAGACAGAGGGTGGTAATCAATGGGTGCTGCTCTTCGTGGCCTAATGTTATTAGTGGAGTCCCACAGGGTTCGGTGTTGGGTCCACTGTTGTCTTGTGTATTTATCAATGATATTGATGAAGGTATATCAGGCTTAATGTCGAAGTTTGCAGATGATACAAAGGTTGGCAGGGTTGTTAATGACAGTAATGGCAGTGTGCTACTGCAACAGGATCTAGATAATTTGGGCAGATGGGCTAAGAAGTGGCAACTGAAGTTTAACCTTGACAAATGCAAGTACTGCATATGGGTAGAAGTAACCCCAGAGAAACGTACCAACTGTGTGGTACTACACTTAAGGTGGTAGAAAATGAAAAATACCTGGGAGTAATTGTGCAGTCAGATATGAAGTTTTCTGAGCAATGCAGACAGGCTGCTAGGGCAGGTCATGGGGTTTTGTCAATGATATATAGGAATTTTGCTAGCAGGAAAAAGGAGGTGATTGTCCCTCTGTATAAGGCAATGGTCAGGCCACGCCTTGAGTACTGCGTACAGGTCTGGAGGCCTCATTTTAGGAAGGATGTAGATTTGCTTGAGCGTGTACAGAGAAGAGCAACACGATTGGTGAGGGGAATGAAGGGATCCTCTTACCAAGAGAGGCTTAAGTTCTGCAAATTGCAGTGGCTGGAGACTAGGCACCTGCGCGGTGATCTGATTGAGGTATATAAGGCCTTGAATGGATTGAGCACGCTGAATTCTGATGGGATCCTTCCACTTGTTCAGATTACGAACCTAAGGGGGCATAAGTTCAAATTAAGAAAGGACAGATGTAGAATAGATGTGCGGAAATTTGCCTTTAGCCAGCGGGTGGTTAATTGCTGGAACAAACTTCCATCTGTCGTTGTGGAAGTTGATAGGTTGAATAAATTTAAGGAGGAACTGGACAGGCATTTGGAGGGAATGGTGTGATTTTTTATTTTTTTTTTATTTTGGCTGATGCTGCATAAGCTCTTACACTTGCTTTCTTGCATCATGTGCCACTACTACTACTACTTGCACACTGGCAAGATTTTTGTGGATTTATTCGGTGATTTTTTGTTTCAGCAGCATATTCGAGGCAAACAGAGGGAATAACACCCTTGATATGATTATCAGCAGTGATTATTGATACATTAAGTATCTGCAGATAAAGGAACCACTAGGTGGCAGTAATCACAGTGTTCTGATGTGGGATTTACTGAAAGATGTAACTACCATCAGCCGTAAAGGGAAGGGTTTTTGCTTTCGTAAAGGTGACTACAGCGGTCTGGAACAACTTTTAAATTCTGTACAGTCGGACCAACTGATGATGTTACCAACAGCAAATTATAAATGGGATGCATTGAAGGAATTATTCTTGGAAGATAGTAGGCTTTTTCTACCAACTAAGAAATACTGTTCACGGTTTAGGCCTAAATGGATGTCAGATGAACTAATGAGACTCTTGGCAGAGATGAAAAATACATGAGATGCATATAAATTATCAGGAGATACAAAAGCCTATGGTAGATATAAGATAATCTCTAATCATGTCACAAAGGATGTCAGGCTAGCAAAGGCAGATTTCGAGACATCTTTGGAAAAGGATGCAAAGAAAAACGGCAAAGGTTGCTTTACTTGCGTAAAGTCTAGAAGGAAGGGTATAAATCAAATTGGTCCACTTGATATCGATGGTTCGACTGTCGATGATTCTGCTCAGGTAGCTGAAAAACTGAATTAGTATTTTGTATCCACATTCGGATATGAAGAATTCTGTAGGAAAGTGGTGGGCGGAAGCTTTTCAAAATCTAACAAGGAGTTAAATGATTTTGCAATAACTGAGAGCAAAGTTGATGCGAAATTGTTTAAGTCAAATATGCGGAGGGCACCTGGGCTTGATGGGATCTGTCCAGTTATATTAAAGCAGTAAGCAGGCCCTTAGCCATGATTATGAGGGCAACCTTGGACTCAAGTGAGGTCCCCACGGACTGGAGATGTGCAAATGTACCTCCAATTCACAAAGGGAGAGCGAAATGTGACACAAGTAATTCAGACCTGTTAGTTTAATTTCTGTTCAGGGGAAAATAATGGAGTCACTGGCTAAAGATGCACTGCAGTTATAGTTGATCATCTAGACAACAGTGCAATAGTTCGTGTTGGGCTCATAGTTGTTTTATGTATTTATCAACGATATTGATGAAGATATATCAAGCTTAATGTCCAAGTTTGCAGATGATACGAAGGTTAGTAGGGTTGTTACCGACAGTAAGGACAGCACGCTACTGCAACAGGATCTATAAAAGTTGAACAAATGGGCTGAAAGGTGGCAACTGAAGTTTAACATTGACAAATGCGAAGTACTGCATATGAGTACAGTACTTCGCATTTGTCAACTGTGTGGTACTTTACTTAGGGTAGTAGAAAATGAAAAATACCTCACAGTTATTATGCAGTCAGACATGAAGTTATCTGACAGTGCAGACAGGCCGCAGGTTTCTAAAAGGCAAAAGGAATTGGAATAAAACTTTTCGCAGCAAATTAGCACATAATTAAATCCATTATAGCTACATTTATTGATATTTTACGAGAATGTTTTTAAATCAGCTTGCTGGACTAATATTGTTCTTACATGTGTTTTCGCTGCCAGCAGAATTTAATGTAATTATATAATGCGATTGTTTTAACTGCTCGGAAACAACCTTTGTATTATCAACGAGTTGCCTCTCATTACACTATATTCAAGTAGACCGATACAATAATTATTATATTTCGGATTTTTAGGTGTCTTCTCCATTGGTGGAGTGTTGCTTATTCGAGGTAGCTGTGGAGGATTTTACAATATCAAATATAACTAAAATGATGCCATTCACCTACTTCACGGTTCACTACCTACTAATATTCTGCAATTGCAGTAATTTGTATGTTTATTGAACCCTATCACAGTTAGAGGGTTCAGCCCAAAATAAAATTATAGACAGAGAATATAAAGATTAGACTGTTAGCTCGTTCCATTTTCGAGTGATTAAAACGGCTAAAATGTGAAATTTTTCATAGATGCACGTGCGCATATATTTTTACATATTATTTAAGCAAAACATTTCATGAATTTATATCACCATTCATAAACTATTATTTAATTCCATTTTTTTAATACTTTTTGTTTTAACTCGCGCAAAATTTGAACATCGCTAACTACGTGTTGAGAGAGGAAAAAAATTAATCTGTTGTCTTTGTGCTCCTGCAAATGTGGGCTCAAATGAATGATTTAAGATGAACCTGTACCAATATTTTTACACATTTTGAATCAACGACTGTTGCTCTTCACAGCTATGAAGAAAGAAGTATTCGAAACTATAGCAATTGAAATGCATGTGCCCCTTCTACAAGGTATCTCAGCCTGTCTGTATGAAGCCCAGAAGCTGGGAAGTTTTCATTGTAAGGATTACTCTCTCACAGTTTAACCAAGGTCAGTCAGTCACTTTAATATTTTTGTCTGATAACAGCCCGGAAGCTCACCTGTCATTGTTCGTGTAAAGAGGACCATGCCTTTCAAAACACTCTTTCCCGATTAATCTGCAGTGTGTGACATTCAGTGCTGCCTGTTGCTTAAATTAGGCATGTCCAAAGCTTATATTTATGATTTCACTTCACGCTTTGAATGTATTTTAAAAAATTCTAAATAATCTCAACTATAATACTCTCATACGTTTTCTGTAAAAGTAAGTTCAAATAGCAATAATATTGCTTTGTGTACTGCATATTTTACATTTTCATTTTAAAAGAGAGCTATTGTTTCTACTATTAATTATAATGGCTCAGCAAGTGCGAATTATTTGCACCATGTATAAAAGGAAATGCAAAGACTTCCTTCAATGCAATGTGGTCTTGTGTATTGCGTAAAATGCATAGATATACCAACGGTAAACTGAAAAAAGTCACAAAGGAACTGGATGCAGAGAATAACTTTGATATTATATACTTGGATCTTAGAAAGGCTTTTGATACTGTTGCACATGGAAGACTGCTGCACAAATTGGAGCAGTGTGACATTGGAGGCAAATTGCTGCTATGGATAAAGGGGTGGTTGAGGGGGAGAAGACAGAGAATGGTCATCAATGGACACTGCTCCTCGTGGACTAATGTTATTAGTGGAGTCCCTCAGGGCTCAGTGTTGGGTCCATTATTGTTTTCTGTATTTATAAATGATATGGGTGATGGTATATCAAGCTTAATGTCCACGTTTGCAGACGATACAAAGGTAGGCAGGGTTGTCAAGGACACTACTGAAACAGGATCTGGAAAGGTTGAGCAGATGGGCTGATAGGTGGCAAATGAAGTTTAACATTGACAAATGTAAAGTACTACATATGGGAAACAGCAACCCCAGAGCAACGTATCAACACTGTGGTACTACACTGACAGTGGTAGAGAATGAAAGGGACCTGGGGTTGGTTGTGCAGGCAGATATGAAGTTCTCCGAGCAGTGCAGACGGGCTGCAAGAGTAGCTCATGGTGTATTGTCAATGATATATAGGAATTTTTCTAGCAGGGATAAGGAGGTGATTATTCCCTTGTATAAGGCAATGGTCAGGCCACACTTAGAGTACTGTATACAGGCCTGGAGGCTCATTTTAGGAAGGATGTAGAGCTGTTGGAGTGAGTACAGAGAAGGGCAACAAGTTTAGTGAATGGAACAAAGGGGTGCTCTTACGAAGAAAGGCTTAAGTTTTGCAAATTAGTGTCTGGAGACTAGGCACCAGCGAGGTGATCTGATAGAGGTGTATAAAGCCTTGAATGGTTTGAGCATGCTCAATGCTGATCGGATTCTTCCTCTAACTCAGAATAATCACCTGAGAGGGCATAAATTCAAATTGAGGAAAGACAGATGTAGGATAGACGTGCGGAAATTTGCCTTTAGCCAGCAGGTGGTTGGTTGGTGGAACAGACTTCCATCCCTTGTTGTGGAGGTTGATAGCCTAAATAAGTTTAAGGCTCAGCTGGACAGGTATTTTGAACGAACATAGGGGTGAAGTGGAAGTGGTTTTTTTTTTTTTTTTTTTTTTTGGCTGATGCTGCATAAGCTTGCTTTCCTGCAGCAAATGCTTCTACTAATGCTAATGCTAAAGATGTATCAAGCAGCGTCGCCTAGTGGAAGGGTCCATGTTGCATAAATTACAGGCAGTCAAAGAAAAAGCAGAAGAGAAATGAAAATAACTCAGGATCAAGCCCAGTGGATCTTTTTAGAGTTTTCGACGATGAACCTCGGCGTTTCAACCATCTTTCATCGTCAAATGACACTCAGCAGACTGGCTATCCGACAACATACCTCATGACGTGGTATAAGAGCAGACAGATTGCTCCTTCTTTCACCTTCTTAACCACGAAATTTTACAAGTTGAAAATCCAAATGAGCTGACCACAAATCATTTTTTAAATTCTTGGATGCGCATAAATCCATAATAGCCTGTCTTCTTGATGAAACTAAAAAAACAGGTCAGAAAACGCCCAACTTCTTGAAATTAATTATATTTTTATCTACAGAAAATTTCGAAATTAACAGATCTTATTCAAAACTCCAGTAGATCATTCAGTCCTCCTACATGCAACTGCGTAAAATCAATGGAAAGTCCTACATTTCAGCCATCCACTACTCTTGTATAAGAAACCACTTACGCATCATCTATTGTAATGCAATTTCAGAAATCCCTACTGCGAAGAACGTCTACAAATGATTCATCTATCTCCTCATCTAACTAGAATTTGCATGATACTTACTCTTCTGAAAACACCTTCCTGCCCTCTCACTTGCCAATAATTAAGCCAAATAACGTATGCCTTACTGCAGCATCAAAAGATGCAATTACTGCATTCTTTATGAATGCTCATAGTCTTGTAAAACATTATTATAACATTATTATGAAATGGTCACTCAGTTTACATCATGGAATAGGCATCCAGACCTGATGCTTTTTACTGAGACCTGGTTCTCTCCTGGGATTTCAATACTGCTTTCAAAATTGCAGATGTGATTCTAAAGGCGGTATACTTGTATTTATGTTCACAATCATCTGCAATGCTCTGCTCTTCTAATCTAAAATCTGCCTGATCAAGCTTGTGAACTCGCTTTTATCCGTATTGCCTCTTTGATGATTGGGTCTCTATACCGATCTCTCTCAGCTTCAGTTAACAGCTTCCTTGTAACTCTTGACAATATTCAACAGTTGATTCCTGTAATTGTCCCGTGTCGAGCACGTATGTACTTTTGGAGATCTCTTTCTCTTCTTCCACCTTCCCACCTAGTAGCGTATGCCGATGATATTTCTATTCTGATCACAGATAAAGACCGTAACCAGCTTCAACTCAAAATCTCTGCCTTGCTCTCTGTAATAGGCGCCTCCGTAGCCAGGTGGGCAGGAGCAGCAGTGCGTACCACACGCTTCTCATTAGACCGGGGTTCGAGCCCGTGACTACCAAATATGGAGGATGTGGAAAGGTTAGGGAATGACCACCGCATATCCTCGGAGAAATATGGCCTTAGTTGCTAATGCTCCTAAAAAACCAAATAACAACAACAAGTCTCTGTAATGCATGATTGGCCTCAAAAGAGTCAGCTTATATTAAATCGAGAAAAATCAAAATATATGGTGTTTAGAACGAAAAGTAAACCAATAAATATTAATTTCGAAATAATATACAATGGAAAACAATTCGAAAGACTGAACGAAACTAATTTCCTAGCTGTCTGGCTTCAAAAGCGGATTTGGGATAAAAATTAATATTCTTCAACAAGAAGACTTCGTGACTAGCGCAAATATATTCGCCCGAACCTCGGCATGGGTGTCTCCTTCCCTGCTCAGACTAGTGTTCCTCTCCATAATTCAGCCTCACCTCACCTATGGAATCATGTCATGGGTACCACCTGTCAAGAAACCTTGCGCGAATCGACTCTATCCTCAATCGATACGGTCATTCAATTTTAGGCCTTCCCTGGAATGCATCGGTTAGTTCGAGATACAAGAAAGCAAGGCTCCTAAGCATCTACCAACTGCTAAAGAAAGCTGAGGCGATCTTTGTCTACAACGCTTTGAATACACCAAACTTTCCACCTCTCTTCAGATCCTTTTTCACAACAATAGAAGAAGAAATATCATAGAATTTAAGAACTAAAGCAAACCTAAAGGTTCCACTTTTCAAAAAAGCCATAGGAGAAAAAAATATATATAAAATATAGAAGCGCTAAAACCTGGAATAATCTTCCTGAAAATATCAAAAATGCCATTTCACTAAACCCGTTCACCGGGAATGTCTGGTTGAAATCGCCTTCCGCTGAACTCCTGAACTTTAACTTGAAGGATCGCCTAAGGTCCTGAACCTCAGACGATCCTTCAAATAAGGAGAGCACCACAAGTGGGCCGTTTTTCCGTCACTTTCTTCGCAATGGCACTAGCACCAATTTTAGCACAAATTGCAAACAATTCATTGCATATGCAGATGATTTGAAAGTTTTTGTGACCTCTAAAGAGAAAGAAACCGCACTTCACTTATGCGAGGAAGCAAACAAGACGATTAGGAAAGTGTAAGAATACTTACACTGCATTAGTTTGAAACTAAATAAAAAGAAAATTTCCCAAATCATCTTCACCAACAAAAAGAACGAAAACGAAATTACAATCTTTGTCAATAATACCAGAGTTCAAAAAGCCCTCTCACATGTCAGTCAGGCGCCTCCATAGCCAGGTGAGCAGGAGCAGCAGTGTCTTGCACACGCTTCTTGATTAGACCGGGGTTCGAGCCTGTGACCACCAAATACGGAGGATTCGGAAAGTTCAGGGAATGACCACCGCATATGCCCGGGGCAATATGGCCTTAGTTGTTAATGCTCCTAAAAACCAAACAACAACAACATGCCAACCTTCGCCTTAAGTGGGATGAAGGATGAGCCTTCACACCACACTTGGCCCCGGGTGCCAAGCGTTTCCGTGGCCAAGCGATTCTCGTGCGATAGAAAAGCGTTTTTCTGTAAGCAACTAGGTTCTATTTTGTTTTCTCCCTTGATTATTAAACTTTTTCTTTAAGTAGCCCCTTTTCTTAAAAGCACTAAGAAGAGAGCCCAGAAGAAGGAAAGAACCTTTTTCTTTAATTAAATTAGTCTTACTAATTGTACTAACCTATACGCTTGGCCACAAGCGGCACTGCTCCTGCCTCCCCGTGGCGGGGCCGGTAATCTGGGTGGTAAAAATATACCCCCAGGGCCAAAAGGAGCTAACATGGATACGAGTAATTATCCACCTTTAGAGCCATCAAGCTCAAGGTCAGAAATTCCTGACAATGACCGTGACACCAACCAGCCCAAAAGGTTTAGAAGGGAACCTGAATGCCATGAAGAATTACCAAATTTCTTGGTGATTCATTCCTTATCCTCCCAACCTGTAGGCAAATTGTCACCATTTTTGATTCAGAAATATTTGGAATCAATTACTGGATCACCAAAAATGGTGAAAAGACTACAATCCGGAGATGATCTCATTGAAACTGCCACCGCTAAACATTCTGAGCGGCTCTTAAACACAACATCATTTTGTGGGCTCACAGTATCAATAACTCCACACAGAACCTTAAATTCATCAAAGGGTGTAATCAGTGAGTGGGACCTAATTACAGTCTCCGAAGAAGAACTACTTCAAGAACTAAGTAGTCAAAAAGTTACAAATGTGAAACGGATTATGACTAAAAAAGATGGAAATCTCACTCCAGCGAGATCCATCATTTTAACATTCAGCACGCCAGACTTACCATTCTCAATTAAAGCTGGCTATTTGAATTGTCGTATAAGACCATTTATCCCAAATCCCGTTCGCTGCTTCAAATGCCAGAAATACGGGCATTCGCAGCAGGCATGTAGAGGTGAGGCCATATGTCCCATCTGCGGTTCTAAAGATCACACTCAAGCGGATTGCTCTGTCAAAACCCCTGTTTGTCCAAATTGCAAAGAAAGCCACCCAGCTTTTTCCAAAACATGTGAGCTATGGATTACTGGAAAGAAAATTCAAAAGTACAAAATAGAAAATAAAGTCACGTTTCCTGAGGCACGTAGACAAGTTATGTCGACCCTGCCTAGTAGTCGTTCCTATGCAGCTCGCACTCGGAACTTCGTTTCTACCGCAGCTCAAACAGATGTATCAGTTCCACCTAACACCTCTCTAGCGAGCTGGCTCAAATCTACGCTTTCAACATCAAAGAAAGATAATCCTCCAAAAAGAACTAGCGAAGCCACAAACACTGCAATCAGCATTCCTACTCATACCCCATTAGTCCCAGTTGGAAAAGAACAATTAAAATCTGAATCAGTCTCTAAAAAAACGGAATCTCCCTCCAAAAGCATGGATGTAGATGAGCTGCTAGACAATGAGGAACCTATTCTAGAACTCCATGCAGAGGACACCATGGATACTGGACGCCCCACATTCTCAAAAAAGGACCGGAAAAAATGTCCCAAGTACAGAAAACAGTCAGATGAATCACCCTCAGGTAAACCTAAATAATGAACAATATCATACAATGGAATTGCAGAGGACTAAGCACTCATTCTGATGACGTAAGAGATTTAATAGCTCAATTTAATCCCATAGGTGTATGCTTACAGGAAACATTCTTGTCACCCCAAGTTTTGCCAAAATTTTCAGGTTATACCATTTACAGACGAGATAGGAACTCGGTATCACCTGCACGTGGAGGAGTTGCTATTCTTGTTAACGCTAACATACCATCCAAGCCGATTCAATTGAGAACTACCCTAGAAGCTGTGGCAGCTCGCCTTGCAGCTGGTACGTCATTTACCATTGTTTCTATTTATATTCCGCCATCTGCACCACTTCTGCTTTCAGAACTTGACAACCTAATTGCACAACTGCCAACTCCAATTTGTCTTTTTGGTGACTTTAATGGACACCATCCAATGTGGGGATCGGCCACAATGGATATAAGAGGCAAATTGATGGAGGAATTCATGCATAATAATGATCTTAATTTATTAAATTCTGGATCTCCTACCTACATCCACTTAGCAACCGGATCTGCTTCCGCAATAGACTTGTCAATTTGTTCGCCATCCATATTTCCAATCATGACATGGTCGGTATTAACCGATCCCTTCAACAGTGATCACTTTCCAATTATTTGCTCGCTACAAACGGGGGTAACTTCAAATCCTGACCAACGATCCACTTGGCAGTTTAAAAAGGCAAACTGGGATGGCTATTCTGCCCAGATACGCTTAGACAGATTTTATGTTCAAAGTCAACATATTGATGATGTCAACACTTACATAACCAATCAAATTATGACTGCAGCTAAGGCCTCCATTCCAAAATTCACACCATATCGAAAACATAGAAATCACTGGTGGAATACAGATTGTTTAATTGCCAAACAGGAAAAAAACCGCGCCTGGAATCATTTCCGCAAGTATCCCACCACTAGTAACCTAATTGCTTTTAAAAGACTAAAAGCAAAAGCTAGACAAGTTAGGCGGAAAGCGAAACGGGATTCATGGATTGCTTTTGCCTCCACCATTACCAAAGACACGGACCCACAAGTCATCTGGAAAAGAATACAGGCACTAAATGGCAAATTTGCTCGGCTGCCCTCTCCGATACTTCATTGGAAAGGGAAAGACATTTCTACTCCCGAAGAAGTTGCAAATGCATTTGCAGAATCATTTGCAAAAATATCAGCGTCTGCCACCTATGCCTCCACCTTCCAGAAAATCAAAGCAGGTACAGAACGGTATAAAATCAACTTCTCCACGCGCCGTTCATTCCCGTACAACCAACCGTTTACGTTAATAGAACTTCAAGAATCATTAAACAGATCTTCCAATAGTGCTGCAGGTCCAGATGGAGTTTATTATATTATGTTAAAGCATTTACTTGGAGAAGACTTGAGAACCCTATTAACGATAATGAACGAATGGCGCCTCATGGCGCCATTCGTTCATTATCGCCTTACTAAAACCAGGAAAAAATCTTTCCTGTGTTGAAAACTACAGGCCAATATCTCTTACGAGCTGCATGGGAAAAATTTTCGAAAGAATGGTTCACACTAGACTCACTTACATCCTGGAGTCAGAGAATCTCCTTCCAGATCACCAGTATGGCTTTCGAAAAAATAGATCAACCCTAGATGTGCTCATTAAAGCCGAGTCTCATATCCGAAATGCCTTTATCATGAAACAACATCTGGTCATGATCAATTTAGATCTTGAAAAGGCATTTGACACTACATGGCGGCATGGTATTATTATGGACCTTTACCATCTGGGGCTTAGGGGTCATTTGCCAGAAATAATTCAGAATTTCCTGCAACTGCGCTCTTTTCAAGTCCGATACAAAAACGTCCTCTCTTCATCTCACATCCAGGAAGAGGGAGTCCCGCAGGGATCAATACTCAGTCCAACACTGTTTTCAATCCGAGTTAGCAGCATGACACGAGATATCCCAAAAACCGTTCAAACTTATATGTATGCAGATGATCTTACCATTTCTTGTCAATCTCAAAGTATGAATACCATTGAACGGCAGCTACAACTTGCCATAACCAAAATAGAATCCTGGACTTCACGGAACGGTTACAGACTGTCAGAAAAGAAATGCACTGTCACTCACTTTTGCAAGAAGCGAGCTCTCCATCCTGAACCTGAATTACAGATAAACAATACTCCAATCCCTCTAGTTAATACCGTTAAATTTCTTGGACTACTATTAGACCGCAAACTAAATTTCCAAGCTCACATCACTTATTTGAGAACTTCTTGTTTAAAGCATTTGAATATACTTCGTTCGGTATCATCTATGTCATGGGGAGCTGATCGGTGTACTTTGCTGCATCTTTACAGAAGTTTAATCCGTTCACGGCTAGACTATGGTTGTCCAGTGTATGACTCTGCCAGGAGCACTACTTTAAAACGGCTAAATATGATCCATCACAGTGCTCTGAGGACTGCGCTGAGAGCTTTCAGGACTTCTCCAATCCAAAGTCTATATATTGAAGCGCATGATCCTCCATTACACCTGCGTAGAAAAACACTACTGCTTCACTACGCTGCTAAGATCCAGAGTCTACCATCGCACCCAAGTTGGGAATATCTCTATAATACTCGTTGGGATGTCTTCTATGAGAGCAAGCCAAATGAAAATAGACCCGCCTCTCTTAGGATCAAAGAGCTTGTTCAGACTTGGAATGTCGATTTAAATGAAATCTTCCAAGACACAACTACACCTGTTGCTCCTTGGACATATGTGTCTGTCTCGATACATACTTCCTCCAGTGGGGGAAAAATATACCTTCCTGCAACATCAGACAGTTACATTCAGCTCATGCTACGGACAACCATGCCTGTAAAATTTATACGGATGGTTCAAAAACTGAGGTATGGTAGGTGCTGCGGCAGTTTTTCCTTTATGTACAATTTCAGCCACACTACCGCTTGCTTGTAGCGTCCTCACATCTGAATTATATGCCATTAACTTAGCGCTTAGTAAAATAATTGAGCTTTCCATTTCATCTGCCATAACTTACACAGATTCTCTTAGTGCTGTCTCTGCCATAAGGAAGAATTCCTCCATTTCTCACCCTACATTGAAACAGATTCATTCCCAGCTATTTACTTGCAGTGTGTCCAATCAGTCAATTAGGTTTTGCTGGATCCCTGGCCATGCAGGCATTCCGGGAAATGAAAGTGCCGACTTTGCCGCTAAACATCCTCAACCCGCTCTCTCACAACATCCTCAGGTTCCTTTCTCTGATTTTAAGTCTGTCGTACGCAAAGCCTGCTACAATAAATGGTCACAGACCTGGAAAAGTGAGCCTAACAATAAACTTTACCAGATAAAAGAAGATCCAAAGCTGTGGCCTGTCTGGCTTCCGAAGAAACAGACGAGAGGAAGTTGTATTGGCAAGACTCAGAATTGGACATACTCACCACACTCATCTCTTTCTATTATTGGGTGAAAGCCCACCACAGTGCCCATCCTGTCAGACGCAGCTTACAGTCCGTCATTTCCTGGTTGATTGTCCCTTACATTCAACCATCCGGTCAAACACTTTTCAGTCTCTCTCTAAATTGAATATATCACCTGATTTATCTCGCATCTTAGGAAATGAAGCAAATATTGAAGAACTTTTATTATATATAAAACATATTGGTTTGTACAGAAGCATATAATGTAATCTCTCTAGCAATATGCTTTTTGTCAATTAACGATGAAGAGACACAATTTGGCCTTAGTTGCCCTTGTGTCGTTAAACCGAACAACAACAACAATCACACCACACTTAGAATATACTAGAAAAAAGACGTATGCAGCGCTCTGGAACACTACACAAGAACTCGATGGCATCCGAAGCCCTTATCTAATGATCCAATATATTCTTAAATGTGTTACACCAAATCCGTTGAACGCATCAACTATCTGTTCATCCGCCCCTGAGAACTACGTCCAAGGCTTTCCTATTTAGCCATCTTAGGAGTCAGTATTCCACGCCTAAGGGTGTGGAATCTTGCTCCTGAGATGGCTAAATCGGGAAACCGATAGTCAAGAAACATCTTAACGCTTGCAAAGTTATTAGCACAGAGACTAGACGCGTCTAAAGTTGAAAATATGAGCCCTCACCCTAAGATGACGCAAAGAATAAAAAAAAAAAAAAAAAAAAAATGGAGGGTTCTTACATTTCTGGCTGCTACCTATACTTCGTTTGTGAATCTATTATTCTGTTTACACAACTTAACTAATAGACTGATGTAACACGTTTTCATCGCACAGTCCCCAACTGTTCTTGTCTTGTTTACTTTCGTTTCATCCTTTCCAACAGGTCCACATTCATTGGGAAGAGAATTTCTTTAGCTGTAATATAGCAAGGGAATCCAAACCACCGCGTTGTGTCCAAATTACTTTACCTATTTTTTTTCTACAAATTAATAATCTTTATTTCTAACTTACAATGAAATTCTGAACAAACTACTTATACAAGTTGAGAAAAAAAGAAAAAAAGGGACACATTTTAAACATTCCTTTGAAAACCTTGGAAGTATGGTTTTCTGACATTTCTAAAATGCAAAAGTAATTCGAATAGCACTCTTCATAGGAAATTATCACTTTTCTTAAATTTTTAGAGGGTATAATGTATTCCTTAAAGTATTAAGTTCAAAAATAATATATATATATATATATATATATATATATGACTTACCAAAAGAATAAAGCACCAATGTCTCCTCTGCTATCAATTAATTTTGCCTTGTGAGTAGTGTTCTTTAAACAACACTTGAAACTTAACCAAAAAAGAATTAAATCACTACTGGTAAACCGAGATCAGAATAGTACATAGAACTATCCTACGAAAGGATCACATTTTACGAAATTCAAGTCCTTAGGCTGCCACAAATATGCTATAAGTTCTCTTTTTTTGATAGTCATTGTGAAAACTTCACGCCCTGCTAGATGAACACGGTTTGCTGAAGTGGGTAACAACACTGACTGGTTCAACACTGATTGTTCCAAGGTTCAACAACACCAACCATTGTACATTTAGAGAGATTCATCTCGACAATGGTAATAATAATAATTCTTCACAACAATCCCATTTGATTTTCAAAATGGCGACTCCCTTGTTGCACTTTGATGATCTTTTGATTAAAGCAATTCATTTTGTTCTGTGAAAAATTATGTTCACACATCGGTGGAGGGTTTAAAAATTTCTTATAAATGTAATGAAAATAAAAACATGCTTGCGTTTCATAAACAACATACGAACACAATTTTATGTTAATCACAATACCCTCACCGTGGCCAGAACAGTTCAACACTCCGTTGTGAGGAAGGTTTTAAAATGAAGCAACTCTTTAAAAAAAAAAGGCACGTTTATTCTGATGTGAGAATCACATGTTGTTTAAATCCTGTTGTCCGCAAAATAAAAAAAAAAATAAAAAAAAAACAGATGAAAAGACAAAGCAGTCATTATAAATGTTCACAAAATGTAAATAAGTTCAGTTGATTATGCTTAATATTTACCTCTCCAAAAAATTTAAAATCCGTTGCGTCTCAATCACCGAATGTTTCAAATCCAAAGCAATGACAAGAATCCCTTATCAAGATAAAGTTGGCAGCTAACGGATACCCGAATTGATTTCTGAAGAAAATGGATCAGTGATTACGTTGTTTTTATTTATTTATTTTTTCAATAGAAAGGGGTGTAATTGCAGATGACAATTTGAAAGAACAAAAGTACACGAAAATGTCTGCAAAAAGTATTAAAACAGAAAGGAATGTAGACATGTGCTGTGTGTTATGTAAGGCGGTCTCTAAATGTTAATTGAACTCCGCCATGTTTCTCTGTGGTAATATACAAAACTCTGTACAATGGACAGAAATGAGGTAGTGCTGTTTGCGTAGTGTGTGCGTGATGTGTTCTTTCTGGCTATTTAGCTACCAGGAAGCTTGCTTCCCAGTACCCGTCCACGCCACGAGGAGGCGGGCCAACTATAACGTACTAAAGGTATTATTACCAGCACCCATAGGAAGAAGCACAAGTCATGTGGGTGCAGCAGTCTCCTATAATCACGTAAGGTGGTGAAGACCACAAAGAATCCCTCATCCACTGGAGAAAGTCTAATGCCAGTGAATATCAGCAGTCCCCAGAAACCCAAATCTGGGTACGAAGGCAAGTTTATTCTCCTTTGAGAATTGCATGCTGTTTAAATCCTCCTGTCAGCAAAAACAGATGAAAACACAAAGATTATCATTATAAATGTTCACCAAACAGAAAGTAAGTAATAAATCACCAATTAGTAACCCGATAAAATAAAATATGACATGTTCTTCAGTTTGTTTTAGAATAAAAAGACAGAGATTTTTTCAATATGCGCGAAAAGTCTGACTCATCGTAAGAGAGGATGGAGTCAACGAAGAGGGAAGCATGCAAAGTCTAGAGCAGCGTTTCTTAACCAGGGAGCCACGGACCCCTTGGGGGTCCGTGAGATTGGATGGGGAAAAATCAACTCATTAATTTCCTTCACTTATGAATGAACCGGTATGTAATAAATTACAATTGTATTAGCTGTCTCTGTAGTTACCAATAGATATAACAGATATTTTCATATCATATTATAGTTATTCCATATCTCGAAAAATCGCTTACGCTCATCGTTACTTCGAAATTACGGCAGTTATTAGACCTGCCGCTAGATCGCATTTGATTGGAGGCCTGCTGTGGATGTAGTTGGCAAACTATCCGGATAATCAGCGCCTAGTAGGCCACATTTTATACGAATAGACACGCTGGCTACGAGTGTAAACCATTGGTAGCCTATCAATGAAAAGAAAATATAAAATTTAATAGTCTGAATGATTAGAATACTAGAGAAGAGATTTTTCGTTATAGTGCAATAAATTAATGATGAATTAAAATTCAAAAATTATTCATAAACTACGAAAATCCAGGCGCTGATGTAACAACAGGAATTAATTTTATCTTAATATGAAAATAAGCGAATATAAACACAATATCAGGTTTTACCCCCCATTGTAAACTTGTACGTAATTAAAATTGCACATATGAAACCAAACTTGGTGATATAAGAAAAATATCTTAACTTGGGTGTTAGCAATAGGACTATGGTGGGTCCCATAATTTAATAGGGAGAAATCAAGAGCAATAACAGAACTCCTGGGCGCCCAACTTTAAAAAGGGAAATCTCATACCATTTCAGATCCCATAGCTTTCCTAGTTAGCTAGAAAAGTTACCAGCTCAATAGCCAGATCATATTACCAGATTCAATACGCCTGCAAGTCAACTAAGCCCTCTTTTATGTCCTGACAATGAATTACAAGACATATTGCTTTCCATCACCATCGCTACACACCAGCTGCCAGCAGCGATAAATTTTCTTCCAGCGACAGCAACCGCGGGCGCCCACAAAGTGCCATAATTCATGGTAAAATACCTCAGTCCGTTCACCCTCCAACCGCTCAGGTCCATCTTCAACGGAATTCTAACCACAACAAACTTTCCTATAGCTGGCATAGCTACCTTGTTTGACTATGACTACATACAAAATTTCGTTGTACCTAAGCACTTAAAATTCCATTTAAAGTGCTTAGGTACAACGAAATTCCATTGTACCTAAGCACTTTCGGCCGATATCTAACCCCTCAACGCTCCTGAAAATACTGGAAAAAACTATGCTGCCCACTTTAATGAATCAGATTCTTCGAGAGAAGCCGCCACAAATCAACTACGCCATCCGAAACCGATCCACAGTAACGAACTTACTTGTAATCATATGTAATATATTGTCCGCCTTTGAACAGCACGAGGAATTCACAATCACGTACCTGGATATTGAAGATGCCTCTGAAGCCATCAACGAGTAGGCACTCCTTCGCTTACAGGAAGACCACTATTTAATCTAAGGTAATATCCTCTGATTCATAGCATCACTCCTCCATGATAGGATACTACAGATCGATGCCACTGTGCCCAGCAGGGACACGAGTTTAAAGACTGTCCTAAAAAGGAGGAACCAGCAGCTTGCGCAAACTGCAAACGGTCTAAAATACCCCACCTGCACTCCATCAGGGATGCAAACTGCCCTGTATATATAAAATTTAAGGGAATATACCAAGATAGAACCAATTATGGATAGACGGTCCACTCAGCTACCAACACAGAAGAAGTTGAATTTCTTGCCTAGTTAGGCAAGAAATTCAACTTGCCGCTCTGGCATGCTGTGCAGATTAATGCACAGCATGCCAGAGCGGTGGTTGAACAAATTAAATTAAAAACAGAGGAAGAAAATATTGACATAATTATGCTCCAGGAGCCTCATATCCACAAGGGTAAGGTCACAGGTTATTCAGCTTTATACAAAATCATTCAAGGTACTACAGATGCACCACGGGCTACAATCCTAGTCAGTAACACTGAAATTTCTGTAGCTAAAGTAGCTCCATTTTGTACATCCCTTAGTGCCTGTGCTCAAATTCTTACTGCCATGGATCCTTACATCTGCTCTCACTCTATAGCAGACCTGGTGAAGATATCTCAATTGCGATCGCCATATTACAAACAGCACTTGACCTTCTCCCAGGGAGGTAAGCTACTCATAGCAATGGACGCGAATTGTCGTTCCCCCTTGTGGCATAGTCAAACATTTGATCGTATGGTCAATCGAAATGGGGAGGAACTTGAAAACTTCATCCTTGCCTCCAGACTACAAGTACTCAACCAGCCTGTAAATCTCCCCACATACAGTAGCACCCTTTGGGAAAGTACCATCGACATCACCCTGACCACGTCGACTATTTCTGGAAAGTTCAGTAAATGGAAGGTTAATGAAGCATGGACCACTTCTGACCACAGAGGGATCACCTATTCTCTTGGCCGCTCTGTGGATCGCGTTCCCCCAATACCAACGGATGTAGTGCGATTCTGCACAAAGAAAGCTGACTGACCACGTTTTCAAGCCGAACTTGTAAGAAGACTTCATGAAGATTCTTCACAACTGAATCACATCACTCCGAGGACTGTGCAGTTTCCCTCTCCAAGACCATCAAAGAGGCCTCTGCTATGGCAATCCCCAAGAGAAGGCCCTTCAAAAACGCAGTCCCTTGGTGGAATGCTGAACTACAAGACATGAAGAAAAGAATCCACTAAGCTCGTAAACTTTTTCAGAGAGCCCGTGCTCACCTCCCACCCTTGGAGGTCGAATCCGCAAAAGACAGTTACCGATTATTAAGGAACAGTTACACTACCATGATTAGATGCAGCAAAAAAGCCTCATGGCAGAATTTGGTCTCGATCACAGGAAACGATAACCCCTGGGGAGTTGTCTATCGTATCGTTGTGAACAAACTCCCTCGAGGTGAAGTCCTCAGTACAACTGTAAAGCCTGATGGCTCTCCCACATCACGTGGGAGGACTCCGTCCCTCTTTCCAACAGATGATGCACAGCTAACTGAAGAGCAACTACAGATTGTTACCACTAACGATTCTTACACGACAGAAAATACTGAAGAACCTTTTACAAATGCCGATCTAAAATTTGCACTGGACAAAACTAAAGAAAATAAAACTCCTGGCAATGACCCCTCCAGGTGGATGTTATCAAGAAATTTGCAACCTACTTTCTTAACGCCATGTTCGCCACTTTCAACACATGCCTAATGGAAGGCCACTTTCCTACTATCTGGAAGGAGGCATGCCTTAAACTCATATTGAAAAACCCAGACAAACCACCTGAAAAGCTAAATTCTTACAGACCAATTGCTATCTTGCCAGTCCTCGGCAAACTTCAGGAAAGGCTTCTACTCAGCAGGTTGTCAAAATGCTACTCTAAAGAAAACCTCATTTCTCCACTTCAGTACGGTTTCAAAGCTGGTTGCAGCACTGAAGATGCTCTTGTTAAATTAATATCTACTGCTTCAAGCACTCAAGCCAAGTATGCGCTAGCCATCACAGTTGACTTTGGTGGAGCATTTGTTCAGCTGTGGTGGCCAAGTATTCTCAGAAATCTCCGACAAGCCAAAGTACCACTCAACCTTTATAGTTGTGTCAAGGAGTACCTGAGACACCGCATTGTCCATGTTAGTACTAAGTAAAAATCTGTCACTAGCCAGGTCCCCCGTGGCTGTCCCGAGGACTCGGTCCTGGGGCCTTTCTTTTGGTACATCGTCCTGAACGAGTTCCTTGGGATGGACTTGGGCATAACTCAACCCCTTGCGTTTGGTGACGATTTGGTTTTGGTGGTGCATGGTGACACAAGAGCTGATCTAGAGGAGCGCGAAAATTGCGCACTAAATAAGCTCCTGGATTGGGCAGCCATTCACCGACTAAAGATCTCGGTAGAGAAAACAAAATCTATATTGATCAGGAGAACGCTCCAACTACGAAGACCACCGGTTATCAAAATTGACAACACCTCCATAAGATTATACCCAGAAATCAAGTATTTAGGAATCGTCTTAGATATGAAGCTAAATTTCCATCCTCACTTGAAATATATATCACAGAAAATAAAAAAAATACTCGTCCATGATCATCGCCGTGCAGACTGGGGCCTTAAGCGCCGGGCTCTGGCCCTCATCTATAATGCTATATTTGTCCCAATAGCTTGCTGTGGAGCCTCAATATAGTGTACTAAGGCCTCCCTCGACCGAAATCGCTGTAAACTAGACTCCATACAGCGTTCTATGCTCCTTACCGTAACAAGGGCGTGCCGTACAGTAAGCACCCCAGTTATACAGGTGCTAGCTGGATGTATATCCCTATACCTAGAGGTATTAAGAAGAGGATTGTTTCAACGGTTAAAGAAGAGTATTCCCACCGAAAGCAGGCATCACTCTTAACCCTGATAACAACCCCAAAAATGAAAGGAAGAGAATCTCTGAAATTATGTACAGGACCTGGCAAGAGACATGGGACACCACCAACAAAGGATTAATATCCAAAAAGTTCATTCCTTCTGTGAACCTCATCAGTCCAAAGCCTCCTCCCTGGTACACACCAGGCCTCCATACTACATTTCTATTGACAGGCCATGGACCCTTTAAAGCGAAGCTAACATCCCTAGGCATTGAAGGTGCCTAGGGATTGTTAGCTTCGCTTTAAAGGGTCCAGGGCCTGTCAATAGAAATGTAGTATGGACGAGCAGATTATAATGGACGAGCAGCGCTATGCTGCCTTTACCGAGTTTGTGCAGTCTGTCTTCACTGCTAGACAGGTGGAAGGACATCGTGGAAGGCCATAAAAGACACAGTCCACGTCGACACCTTAGCCCACAGATAATATGAACACACTGAGTTCGCGCAAGAAAGTATGCATATTACAGAATAAACTACAGTAGAACCTGGATAAGCAGTTTTCCAAGGTACTGGAGGTTTAGAACTTCTTACGCGAGGAAACTTCTTAGAAGGGAAAGTGACCTAATGGTATGAAATATTAACTGTCAAATAAAAATGAAAATATACACATATATAAGTTAAAGATAATTTTTAAGTGCTATTTTAGAATTTATAAATATTTTACTCTACTTATGTAGAAATTTTTAAACTGAAGATTTCTAATTGCTTAACATTCTGCTACTGGTAAACTCCTTGCCAAGTTGGAAGAATGAGCTCCTTTTGAGTGTCAACACACCTTAAAAATGTCGCAATTACAATAAGATAGAGCAACAATCCATTAAGTAATTCAGAACTCTTCACAACTATCAGAACTTAACGCGGTCTACGTATCCAATTATGGATATCGATTAAAACAATTGCAATATTAACATTAATGTTCCTGTTTATACTCAGGCACGACCACTAGGTCAGAGGAGGTTACAGTAAATCAATCAATACAAACGTTAATCGTATTTAGCAGTCACGGACTTGAACCCCAGTCCACTCAAAGAGCGCATGCTGCGGTAACCCCGCCCCTGACCACTCGGCAGATACCACGACCCCACCACCCCTGGGTGGCAGTAACAGCCGAGAATAAGTAACATTAATCTTCTCCATTGGCGAAGCGTTGCTTATTGGATGTAGTGCAATATCAGGGCAACTCGTTGTGAAAGCATTCACAATATGAGATGTAACAAAAAAAACAATGCCATTTTACCTACTTCGGTGGCTTCCTACGAACTAAAATGATGCTAAACGCTAGTTTGTTCGATTACCAAAGTTTATATTGTTTATTATTAAAAAAAAGAACGTTTTATGCAGAAAAACCTTTCACCTGGGAAACTTATACATTAGAACATATAGAGGTGAAATTGGGACTTAAGAATCGAAACCTAGTACAGGGGAAAACTTCTTATGCGGAAATTTCTTATCTGGGTTGTACGGTATTTAATTTATATTTCTCCATTTCATTTTATTACCTTTTAAACAAAAAGGTGTATCCATATTATTTTTTATTAAATACCAGTAACTTAAAGACAGTTCTTTAACATTTAAACATTTTAAAGTTATTTTATATTTGGTTTTAAGAAGCTTAACGAATAATTCTTATTAAAATTTCATCCCAAACTGAATGCATTTTAGAAATTAAAGTTTTCTTCCTTAAGAATTTCGACCAACAGTATATACGTATTTGTTTGTAATTAATGAATTTTAGACGAACTGGTGATAGAATAAGCGACAGAGAATAAAATTGCGAAGGATTTTTATTAATTATTATTGCAGACAGACGCCTATTGTAAGTACAGACATGTATTGAGTAAGTGTGTATGTGTCTGTATGCCAAAGCAACTAAGGCTTTGAGGCATTAGTATATTTATCAGTAAACTGAGTGTACTCTGTGGTCGATTTGGCTGTTTGAGAACGAAAATCCGAGTATACCACTTATGATAAGGCTATAATTTCGGTATCTTCAAGATTTCTTGTTCTGCTATCCATCAGTTAAAACGGTTTAGTAGAGTAAGATGTGGTGGAAAGTTCCTAAAATCCGATAAAAAAATCACAAAACGCTCATTTGTAGACGGAGCATGCCTTCTATCCTCCTAAAACAAGGAAACTGGAAAAATATTGATGTTTCCGATATCCGGAAATGGAAAGAGGTATGAAACACTCAATCCATGTTGAGTTTAATCTTATCAATCCCAACAATAATTATTTCCAACATTTGAGTTTCCATAAACTGTTTTATCGACGAAATGTTTTTCTGTCACATTATGTTTACAATTTCGTCGAGAATTTAAACATTTCCTAAACCTGCCCTTAAAATTCAAAAAGATTGGTTCTTTATAGAAACAAATAAATAAATAACTGAAAAAAGGTATACACATTTTAGAGGTAATACGTATCTTTCATGAATATTTCAAAACTGTTGCACCAACGTTGATTAATTTAAATAAAGCAATTTTTTTTAAATAAAAAGTAGTCATATCGTCCTTTTAGCATTAGTAGAGGTATATGATGCAAGAAAGCAAGCTTGTATAGCATTTAGCCAAAAAAAAAAAAAAAAAAACACTTCTCATTTCACCCATCCATTCGTCCCCAATGTTTGTCTAGTTCTGCCTTGAATTTATTTAAGCTATCAATTTCCACAACGACAGATGGAAGTTCGTTCCAGCAATCAACTACGCGCTGGCTAAAGGTAAATTTCCGCACATCTATTCTGCAACTGTCTTTCCTCAATTTGAATTTATGCCCCCTCATGTGCGAAATTTGAGCCAGAGGAAGAATCCCATCAGCTTGCTGAAACCATTCAAGGCCTTATACACCTCAATCAGAAATTATCACAAGTGCCTAGTCTCAAGACCCTGCAATTTGTAGAACTTAAGCCTTTCTTGGTAACAGCAACCCTTTGTTCCACTCGTCAGTCTCGCTGCCCTTCTCTGTACTCGTTCCAGCAGCTCTACATGCATCCTAAAATGAGACCTCCAGACTGTATGCAGTACTCAAGGTGTGGCCAGACCATTGGCTAATACAAGGCGATAAACACCTCCTTATCCCTGCTAGCAAAATTCCTGTATATCATTGACAAGACATCATGAGCTACTCTTACAGCCTTTCTGCACTGCTCAGAAAAGTTCGTATATGACTGAACAAAACCCCAGCTCCTTTTCATTCTCGACTACCCTGAGTGTAATACCACACAGTTGGTACGTTACTCTGGGGTTACTGCTACCGCTGGAGTGCCACAGGGGAGTATCTCTCTGGATTGTTCTTCACAGCAATTATTACCCCACTGGTGAGAAATAACCAAAAAATCGTCTCCTACGCAGATAACCTTAAGATTCTTAGCCAAATCGGGCCCAGTCCCAACCGCATCACGACAACTAACAACATTAATAACAGTCTTCTGGAAATCGCATCCTTTCTACAGCATTTTGGTCTGATGATCAAACCCGGGAAGACCAAGATAACGATGTTTTCTCTGAAGACCACTCATTATGTGATTGCTCCCACTTTTGGAAACACCCAAATGCCTGTTGTTACCTCACATTCTGACTTAGGTGTAATGTTTGACCCTAAACTCCGTTTTAATATGCAGCTGGACCAACTAGCCTCACGGGATTCAAGTCTTCGTTGGACAACAAAACAAAATATGTTGCACATTAAAGATCCCAAAATAATTCGGAAATGTATCAGAACGATTCCCATCGGAAGTCTGGGCCTCAGCCACCCAAACGACTAAAAAGCCTGTTATTGCATCTGAATATTGCTACTCAAATGGGCCAATTGGAAATCCAATCTGCCAGCACAAACTAGAACAGCAGCATTAGCAAATGCAATGGGGGTTCCCCGTCTCTCCAAGGTCTTGACTCTCTCAATGACATCAGTTGAACTGATTTTTTTTTTTTTTTTTTTAGTTTACTTCACTTTGTACATGTCTTGGCATTGTTAACCCCTGGCCTGCGTGCTGTGACGGGTCGGTCTCTGTAACCATCTTTTTTCCTTAGGTTGAAGTAAAGACTCTCTGTTTCCCCCAACCCATATGAGTACTTTACACTTGTCAATGTTAACCTACAGTTGCCACCTCCCAGCCCATCTGCTGAACTCTTCTAGATCCTAGCATACTGTCATTAACAACCCTGCCAACCTTCGTATCGTCTGCAAACTTGACTTGATTAGATTAAAGGTTTCATGATCGCTGAGTGCACGGAAGACGAAAGCTGGGTTCGTGCACGTTATTTTAGATTGCAGGGAAATATTCTAGTTTGGAAATTACCAACCATACATAATTTACCTCGTAAGAACTCTCGAATATATATTCCAAAAATTCGAACATTCTTCTAGTCTTTACAAAGTCTGATGATATCAAGCACATGATATACAAGAATTTTGCTAGTAGGGAAATGGAGGTAATTATCCTTTTGTATAAGGCAATGGTCAGATCACGGCTTGAGTACTGCGTACAGGTCTGCAGGCCTCATTTTAGGAAGGATGTAGAGTTGCTTGAAGGAGTAAAATGAAGGGCAACAATATTGGTGAGGGGAACGAAAGGATGGTCTTACAAAGAAAGGCTTAATTCTGCAAATTTCAGTGTCTGGAGACTTGGCACGTGGGAGGTGATCTGATTGAGGTGTATAAGGCCTTGAATGGGTTGAGCAGGCTCAATTCGGATGAGGTGCTTGCTCTTATTCAGATTACCAACCTGAGGGACCATAAATTAAGATTGAGGAAAGACAGTTGTAGAATAGATGCGTGTAAATTTGCCTTTAGCCAGAGGGTAGTTGATTGCTGGAACAAACTTCCATCTGTCGTTGTGGAAGTTGATAGTTTAAATAAATTCAAGGAGAAACTAGAGAAACGTTTAGAGGGAATTGTGAATGTTTTTTTTTTTTTTGTCTGATTCTATATAAGCTTGCTTTTTTGCATCACATGCCTTGATTACTTCTAATACTACATCCTCAAATAATTGCACACGATTTTATACAAATGCGGGCATTATTCACCAATTGAGAAATTAAAACAGCGAACATTAGGTAATAAACCATTTAATTGTTTTCCCCAATTGGATATTATTACATTTTAAACAAAGATGTGTACCGATATTTTTTGCAATTAAATATTTTTAACTTAAACATGATTCCTTAACTTTCAAAAAATATGCATCTGTTTTATATTTGCTTTAAGATGCTTAATGGACATTTCTGTATTCAAGAATCCATTTCAAACTGAATAGTTTAAAAAGTTAAGTTTTCTTCGTAAAGAATTTCGACCCACAGAATACTAATATTTGCTAGTAATTAATGGATTTCCGACGAACTGATGAGACAGGAGAGAGAAAATAAAAATGCAGAGGATTTTTGTTAATTATAATCGGAAACAGGACACCTATTAGTACAGACAAAGAAACTGGAGCCAAAGAAACTAAGGCTGTGAGGCGTCAGTATATTTTGTCTGTAAATTGCGTGTACTAGGTGACCGATTTGTCTGTTTGATAGCCAAAAATCCAAGTTTACAGAACAATAAACAAACCAATAAATGACCATGAAACCGACTAACTCAGCCATGATAAAAAAGCCGACAAACATTCCTCCCTTCGAAGGAATTCGATCTCCTACTCGGGACAGTTACAAAGTAGTTGCTAATGAAATTACCTAGGGAGTTAGGCTAGTTACAGCAGTTTTAATGAGATGTATTTGGATAAGGATAGGAAGAAAAGTAGATTTATTTTTGCTCTTAATAAGACCACACAGAAAAAATGAACCATATTGCTTCGTTGGGTAGAATGACATAGCCATTGATAATCCTGTTTAGACTGCAGTCATGATATTTTGCATTCTATATTCATGCATAAAGCAGTTTATAAATACTAGAAGTATATCAAGTTATAACTGGTAACTGACTAATCTTGTGATAAAAAAAAAGAGGAAGAAAAATTGTTAGACATTAAACTAAAAAAGAAAAGCCACCTGGGGCTGAAGGAATCTATCCAGCTACAAAAACCGTAAAAGGAGTAACTACAACTTTGGCCATAAATACGAACACATCTTTGATTTGAGAGATGGTATTTGTGGAATGGAGATTTGGAATGCAACTACAAAGGTGCAGTTAGCATTAGCATTAGCATTAGTAGAGGCATATGATGCAAGAAAGCAAGCTTATTCAGCATCAGCCAAAAAAAAAAAAAAAAAAAAAAAACCCTCTCCCATTTCACCCCTCCGTTCGTTCGAAATACCTGTCCAGTTGAGCTTTAAATTTGTTTAGGCTATCAACTTCAACAACAAGTGATGGAAGTCGGTTCCACCAACCAACCACCCGCTGGCCAAAGGCAAATTTCCGCACATCTATCCGACATCCGTCCTTCCTCAATTTGAATTTATGCCCTCTCAGGTGATTATTCTGAGAAAGATGAAGAATCCCATTGGCATTGAGCATGCTCAAACCATTCAAAGCCTTATACACCTCTATCAGATCACCTCGCCGGTGCCTAGTCTCCAGACTCTGTAATTTGCAAAACTTAAGCCTTTCTTCGTAAGAGCAACCCTTTGTTCCATTCACCAATCTTGTTGCCCTTCTCTGTACCCGTTCCAGCAGCTCTACATCCTTCTTGAAAGGAGGCCTCCAGACCTGTATACAGTACTCAAGATGTGGCCTAACCATTGCCTTATACAAGGGAATAATCACCTCCTTATCCCTGCTAGAAAAATTCCTGTATATCATTGACAAGACACCATGAGCTACTCTTGCAGCTCGTCTGCACTGCTCAGAGAACTTCATATCTGCCTGCACAATTACCCCCAGGTCCTTTTCATTCTCCACCACTGTCAGTGTAGTACCGCAGAGTTGATACATTGCTCTGGGGTTACTGTTACCCATATGTAGTACTTTACATTTGTCAATGTTAAACTTCATTTGCCACCTCTCAGCCCATCTGTTCAACCTTTCCAGATCCTGTTGCAGCAGCATAGCGTCAGTAGTGTCCTTAACGACCCTGCCAACCTTTGAATCATCTGCAAACTTAGACATTAAACTTGATATCCCATCATCAATATCATTCATAAACACCGAAAACAACAACGGACCCAACACTGAACCTTGAGGAACTCCACTAATAACATTAGTCCACGTTGAGCAGTGTCCATTGATTACCACTCTCTGTCTTCTGCCACTCAACCATCCCCTTATCCATAGCAGCAATTGCCTCCAATGCCACACTGCTCCAATTTGTGCAGCAGTCTTCCATGTGCAACAGTATCAAAAGCCTTTCTAAGATCCAAATATATAATATCAAAGTTTATTCCCTGCATCCAGTTCTTTTGTGACTACATCATAGTATCCAATCAAATTGGTCAGGCAAGACCTGCCCTTAACAAAAACCATGCTGCGTCTGAGCTATAACTGAATTCTTGTCTAGATGATCCTGCAGTGCTTCTTTAACCAGTGCCTCCATTAATTTACCTGGAACAGAAGTTAAACTAACAGGTCTATAATTACTTGTGTCAGCCTTTGATCCTCCTTTGTGAATTGGAGTTACATTTGCACATCTCCAGTCTATGGGTACCTCCCCTGAGTCCAAAGAAGCTCTCATAATTATGGCTATGGGTTTGCAAACTTCCTTGCTGCCTCCTTTAATATAACTGGATAGATCCCATCCACCCCAGGTGCCTTTTTTATGTTTATCCTCAACAATCTCTCCTCCACTTTCCTCTCAGTTATTACAAAATCATCCAGCTCACTGCCAATGTTTACTTTACCTACATCATTCTCCTTCCTGAATAACTCCTCATGCGTGAATGTAGATGCAAAATACTCGTTTAGATTGTTAGCCACCTGAGCAGGATCCTCAACTGTTGAACCATCAATATCCAGTGGACCAATCTGATTCATCCCTTTCCTTCTCGAGTTCAAGTATGTAAAGAACTCCTTTCTGTTTTTCTTTGAATCCTTTGCCAAGGATTTTTCGTAGTCTGCCTTTGCCTGCCTAGTCTCCTTTGTGACTTGGTTACAGACCAACTTATATCTATCATAGGCTTCCATGTCACCCATTAATTTGTATGTATCCCATGCATTTTTCTTCTCTGCCACATGTCTCACTAGTCCATCTGACAACCATTTAGGCCTAAACCTTGAACAATATTTCTTAGTTGGTATGTAAAGCCTGGTAGCCACCAAGATTAGTTCCTTGAATGCTTCCCATTTTGAGTTTGCTGTTGGTAACATCATCAGTTGGTCCCACTGTATAGAATTTAAATACTGTCTCAGACCATCATAGTCGCCTTTACGAAAATAAAAACCCTTCCCTTTACCTCTGATGGTAGTTACCTCCTTGAGTAAATCCCACTTCAACACACTGTGATCACTGCCACCTAGTGGTTCATTTATCTGCAGGTTCTTAATGCATGAAGAATCACTACTGATAATCAGATCAAGAGTATTGCTCCCTCTTGTTGCCTCACGAACATGCTGATGTAGAAAACAATCATCCAATAAATCCACAAAAGCCTTGCTAGTGTGCGAGTGACCAACCCACAAATTCCAGTCAATATCTGGGAAATTAAAATCCCCCATTATAAGACTCTCTGATTTACTGGCCCACTCTATTTCCCTGTGCAGTTTCTTATTATACTCATCAGAGTCATTAGGCCTATAGCACACTCCTACTCTCAATTTTGATTTCCCTATGCTTATGTCACACCAAACTGACTCGACACTGCCCTGTCCATCGATGTCAACTGGCTTCACTTCCTTTGACTTTATGTGTTTCTTAATTAATAGCATAACCCCTCCTCCCCTCCTGTCCTGTCTATCCTTTCTATATACATTGTATTCCCCAAATTCCAGTTCCGCATTACTTATATCTATGTGACACCACGTCTCTGATATCCCAACAATATCTGCCTTTGATGTTTTGAGCAATACCTCAAATTCATCAAATTTATTTACCAAACTCCTAGCATTGGTGTACACGCAGGTATACATGCACCTGTTTCTATTCTTAGCTACCTTAACACAACCTATGTGTTTACTTGTAACGCAATGACTACCAGCAATCTCTGAAATATCCTGCATCTTGTTTTTCAGACTTCTGCTCATTTGAATAGAAGCAGTGCAAGAATCACTTCCACCTCTGCCAGTGGCTACTGTTAATCTATTAGTCCTTGTATCCCCCCCAACTAGCAGTTTTCCGACCCACCTAACACTGCCTCGATAGCATCAGCAAATATTCTTGCACCCTTTCTATTTAAGTGTATCCCATCCCTGTAGAAGCAATCTCTCCTGTTAACAAGTACAGTCCAGGCTGAAAAAAATTCTACCCCTTGAGCCTTGCACAATCCCTCCAGGGCCGAATTGATCGACAAGGCTCTCATCATATACTCCCTCCTATCGTGTCTGGGCAGAATTGCAGACACTTTCAAGTTCAACCCTAATTCACGGCTTTTTTTCAACAGTGACCTGTACTTGCTAAGTAATTCCGCCGGTCTCTTACTCTTAATATCATTAGTGCCAACGTGTACAACTATATCACCTTTTGTGCCCTTAAAAGATGATATCCGCTCTACAACGTCATCAACCTTTGCCCCTGGCAGACATACCCTGGTCTTATTCCACCAAATGTAGCACGAATTTTTTAACACAAGGCTCGGGTCAAACAGAGATGTGGAAACTTAAATAAGTACACAATTCGTCACTGTGAAAAAAGAATAAAAGATAAGAATTTCATATATTTTGATTTTAGTTAGTTACGCACGGTTAGATGCACTAACTTGTGAAGGATTTTCTTTACGTAGGAGAACATGTAGAACAAGCTGTACTCCCATAAAAGATAGACACTGCCCAGTTGAGAGGCCTTAATCCACAGAGTGAAGTTCACACAAGAAAGTATGCATATTAAAAAAAAAACCTACCTTCAAATAAATTCCCGTCTCATAAATGTTAGCCAACTAATTATTGCACACATAAGCAACCAGCAATCCAACCAACACATTCCAACAAGACTATTACGTTTTGTTTTTCTTTTTACAGCGCAGACGCAAATCGTAAGGTAATGGTTTCTTTCAGTTATTGTCCCTCGTTAAATACTTGACCCCTACAAGCTTCATCAGATGAAACGTGCCTTGAATATGGTATCCATAGCAACGTCAGACATTACAATTAGTGCGAGTTAAATATAATGGATTTTATTACATATTAATGTAATTCAGTAACTACAAATGTTATTTTAAATTAACCGCATAAATACGATTTAATTGTATTACAAATATTAATATAAATTTTAAAAATATAATAAATTACATTGTATTACACAGGATATTTTCGTTTTAATTTTGTAACAGAATTAAGAGTTTCTATTACTAATATAAATAAATTATTTATGAAGAAACCTTCATTTCTTATAGAACTCCATCTTGTATTCCCTGAATAGTGTTCAGCTCGTCTCGAAAGTAATGTGATTGAATCTCAGTATCTTTCTCGTTATCTTTTCCTTCTTATTTCTGATTTAATTCCTCAATAAATTCGACTTTGGACGCAATAAGGTATGGATAATCTGCTGCTGTTAACATGCAGAGACGGATAAGTGTCAGAGTATTACTGGGATTATATATAAGGCACCTTATTCATGTGCCTTATGTATAATCCCAATTCCACAGAACAAATCGTATAACTGAAAAATGGGAAGTATCTGGAAAAGTGGGAAATGTTTCAAACAACATCGAGCAATGAATTTTTAAAAATTCAGCAACATTCTGGCGGGTTCAAAGTTTAAAAAATGGGAATATCGGATTTTAGCATTAGCATTAGCATTAGTAGAGGCATTTGAAGCAAGAAAGCAAGCTTATGCAGCATCAGCCAAAAAAAAAAAAAAAAAAAACCCACTTCCACTTCACCCCTCTGTTCGTTCAAAATACCTGTCCAGCTGAGCCTTAAACTTATTTAGGCTATCAACCTCCACCACAAGGGATGGAAGTCTGTTCCACCAACCAACCACCCGCTGGCTAAAGGCAAACTTCCGCATGTCTATCCTACATCTGTCTTTCCTCAATTTGAATTTATGCCCTCTCAGGTGATTTTTCTGAGCTAGAGGAAGAATCCCATCAGCATTGAGCATGCTTAAACCATTCAAGGCTTTATACACCTCTATCAGATCACCTCGCTGGTGCCTAGTCTCCAGTCACTGTAATTTGCAAAACTTAAGCCTTTCTTCGTAAGAGCACCCCTTTGTTCCATTTACTAATCTTGTTGCCCTTCTCTGTACTCGTTCCAGCAGCTCTACATCCTTCTTAAAATGAGGCCTCCAGACCTGAATACAGTACTCTAGGTGTGGCCTGACCATTGCCTTATACAATGGAATAATCACCTCCTTATCCCTGCTGGAAAAATTCCTGTATATCATTGACAATACACCATGAGCTACTCTTGCAGCCCGTCTGCACTGCTCAGAGAACTTCATATCTGCCTGCACAACCACCACCAAGTCCCTTTCATTTTCTACCACTGTCAGTGTAGTACCACAGAGTTGATACGTTGCTCTGGGGTTGCTGTTTCCCATGTGTAGTACTTTACATTTGTCAATGTTAAACTTCATTTGCCACCTCGCAGCCCATCTGCTCAACCTTTCCAGACCCTGTTGCAGCAGCATAGTGTCAGTAGTGTCCTTGACAACCCTGCCAACCTTTGTATCGTCTGCAAACTTGGATATTAAGCCCGATATACCATCATCAATATCATTTATAAATACAGAAAACAATAATGAACCCAATACTGAACCCTGAGGGACTCCACTAATAACATTAGTCCACGATGAGCAGTGTCCATTGATTATCACTCTCTGTCTTCTCCCCCTCAACCCCCTTTATCCACAGCAGTAATTTGCCTCCAATGCCACATTGCACCAATTTGTGCAGCAGTCTTCCATGTGCAACAGTATCAAAAGCCTTTCTAAGATCCAAGTATATAATATCAAAGTTATTCCCTGCATCCAGTTCTTTTGTGACTGCATCATAGTATCCAATCAAATTGGTCAGGCAAGACTTCCTCTTAACAAAACCATGCTGTGTCTGAGCTTTGACTGAAGTCTTGTCTAGATGATCCTGCAGTGCTTCTTTAACCAGTGCCTCCATTAATTTTCCTGGAACAGAAGTTTAGCTCACAGATCTATAATTACTTGTGTCAGCCTTTGATCCTCCTTTGTGAATTGGGGTCACATTTGCACATCTCCGACCATGGATACTTTCCCTGAGTCCAAGGAAGCTCTCATAATTATGGCTAAGGGTTTGCTTACTTCCTTTGCTGCCTCCTTTAATATAACTGGATAGATCCCATCCACCCGGGTGCCTTTCTTGTGTTTATCTTCAACAGTTTCTCCTCCACTTTACTCCCAGTTATTTCAAGATTCTGTAGCTTACTGCTAGAGTTCAATACACCTCTGGCATTCCCCTCACTGAGTAACTCCTCATGTGTGAATGTCGATGCAAAATATTCATTTTGTTTGTTAGCTACCTGAGCAGGATCATCAACAGTTGACCCATCGATATCAAGTGGACCAATCTGATTCATCCCCTTCCTTCTAGAGTTTACATAAGTAAAGAACTCTTTGCTGTTTTTCTTTGCATCCCTTGCCAAAGATTTCTCGTAATCTGCCTTCGCCTGCCTAACCTCCTTTGTAACTTGGTTGCATATCAACTTGGATCTATCATAGGCGTCTGTGTCACGTGTTAATTTGTAAGTATCCCATGCATTTTTCTTCTCTGCCATGTGCCTCATTAGTTCATCTGACATCCATTTTGGCCTAAACCTTGAACAACATTTCTTAGTTGGTATGTAAAGCCTAGTAGCTTCCAAGATAAGTTCTTTGAATGCTTCCCATTTTGAATTTGCTGTTGGTAACATCATCAGTTGATCCCACTGTATAGAATTTAAATACTGTCTCAGTCCATCGTAGTCGCCTTTACGGAAGCAATAACCCTTCCCTTTACCCCTAATGGTAGTTACCTCTTTGAGTAAATCCCACTTCAGCACACTGTGATCACTGCCACCTAGTGGTTCATTTATCTGCAGATTCTTAATGCATGAAGAATCACTACTGATAATCAAATCAAGAGTATTACTCCCTCTAGTTGCCTCCCGAACATGCTGATGTAGAAAACAATCATCCAATAAATCCACAAAAACCCTGCTAGTGTGTGAGTAAACAGCCCCCAAATTCCAGTCAATATCTGGGAAATTAAAATCTCCCATTATAAGACTCTCTGATTTACTGGCCCACTCTATTTCCCTGTACAGTTCCTTATTATACTCATCAGAGTCATTAGGCCTATAGCACACTCCTACTCTCAATTTTGATCTCCCAATGCTTATGTCACACCAAACTGACTCGACACTGCACTGTCCAGCGATGTCGACTGGCTTCACTTCCTTGGACTTTATGTGTTTCTTAACTAATAGCATAACCCCTCCCCCCCTTCCTATCCTGTCTATCCTTTCTGTAGACGTTGTACTCCCCAAATTGCAGTTCTGCATCCCTTATATCTGTGTGACACCACGTCTCTGATATCCCAACAATATCTGCCTTTGATGTTTTGAGCAATACCTCAAATTCATCAAATTTATTTAACAAACTCGTAGCATTGGTTTATATGCAAGTATACATGCACCTGTTCTTCCTCTTAGCTACCCTAACACAACCCATGTGTTCACTTGTACTCCCATGATTCCCAGCAGTCTCTGAAATATCATGCATCTTGTTTTTCAGGCTGCTGCTCATTCCAATAGAAGCAGTGCAAGAATCTCTTTCACCTCTGCCAGTGGCTACTGTTAATCTATTAGTCCTTGTATCCCGACTATCTAGCAGTTTTCCGACCGACCTAACACTGCCTCGATAGCATCAGCAAACATTCTTGCACTCTTTCTATTTAAGTGTATCCCATCCCTGTAGAAGCAGTCTGTCCTCTTAACAAGTACAGACCAGGTTGAAAAAAATTCTACCCCTTGAGCCTTGCACAATCCTTCCAGGGCCGAATTGATCGATAGCATGCAATTCTCAAAGGAGAATAAACTTGTCTTCATACCCAGATTTGCGTTTTCTGGGGACTGCTGATATCCACTGATATTAGACTTTCTCCAGTGGATGAGCGATTCTTTGTGCTCTTCAGCACCGTACGTGATTATTGGACACTGCTGCGCCCATATGACTTGCGCTTCTTCCTATGGGTGCTGGTAGTAATACCTTTAGTGCATTCTAGTTGGCCCGCCTCCTCGTGGCGTGGACGGGTACTGGGAAGAAACCTTCATGGTTATCGCTGCTTCCTAGTAGCTAAATGGCCAGAAAGAACACAGCACGCACACACACACACAAACACACACACACACACTACGCAAACAGGACTACCTCATTTCTGTCCATTGTACAGAGTTTTGTATATTACCACAGAGAAACATGGCGGAGTTCAATTAACATTTAGAGGTCGCCTTACATAACACACAGCACATGTCTACATTCCTTTCTGTTTTAATACTTTTTGCAGACATTTTCGTGTACTTTTGTTCTTTCAAATTGTCATCTGCAATTACACCCCTTTCTATTGAAAAAATAAATAAATAAAAACAACGTAATCACTGATCAATTTTCTTCAGAAATCAATTCGGGTATCCGTTAGCTGCCAACTTTATCTTGATAAGGGATTCTTGTCATTGCTTTGGATTTGAAACATTCGGTGATTGAGACGCAACGGATTTTAAATTTTTTGGAGAGGTAAATATTAAGCATAATCAACTGAACTTATTTACATTTTGTGAACATTTATAATGACTGCTTTGTCTTTTCATCTGTTTTTTTTTATTTTTTTTTTATTTTGCGGACAACAAGATTTAAACAACATGTGATTCTCACATCAGAATAAACGTGCCTTTTTTTTTTAAAGAGTTGCCTCATTTTAAAACCTTCCTCACAACGGAGTGTTGAACTGTTCTGGCCACGGTCACGGTATTGTGATTAACATAAAATTATGTTGTTTATGAAACGCACGCATGTTTTTATTTTCATTACATTTATAAGAAATTTTTAAACCCTTCACCGAACTGCGAACACAATTTTTCGCAGAATAAAATAAATTGCTTTAATGAAACAATCATCAACATGCAACAAAGGAGTAGCCATTTTGAAAATCAAATGGGATTTCAAATACAGATATATACAGTTATACAGTTATTTATTAACAAATAAAGTACAAATAAAATAAAATATAAGTACAAATTCAGTAGCTTTCGGAACCCGTTTCCCTTTATCAACTGACAAATTTGAATACATTACAAGCAAAGTGTGGCACGTTACTCATTCGTCATTGTTGTAGCACGGACGTGTGCTGCCTTGCGCCAGTGATCATCCATCAATAAAACGGTTGTCTCCAGGATTGGATGTATACGCATGCCTTTCTGGCGATTTAATGCCTTAGGGTTGTTTATTATGTTTAGTGACTCTAGCCATAGGCGGTGGCGAAAGTGTCGCGCGTGGTCCACTATCTCAAAGTCGCGCTTGGGGTCAAGATCGTGGTTGGTAGCCCAAAAATGTTCTGCAAGCGCGGACTGGTCAGTTTCGGCAAGCCGGATTGCTCTGTCGTGTTCCGTGAGGCGATCCTGGAGACGTCTCGATGTCTCACCTACGTAGCAACTGTTACAGGCCCTACAGGTGATACGGTACACTACATTGCTGCGTAAGACAGGTGTGACAGGGGTCTTCACACTGGAGACAAGTGAACGTAGGTTCCTACCTGGTAATTGTACAAATTTTATGTTGTAACTTCTCAGGATCTTCGAGATACGTCCTGACACTCCTGGATAGTACGGAATGTAGGCGGATGATATGCCGACTTGCTTCGGAGGTCTTGGGTTGGAAGTAAGTTCTTGTGCCTGTAACAAGCATCTGTTTAGTACATGGGATGGATAACCGCATCTGGTTAGGTCCGCCTTCACACAGGAGATCTCGTTACGTCTAATTGTCGGTGCTGGAATGGCTCCAGGCCCTGGAGAACAGGGTGCGGGCAGTGCTATTGAGATGGCTTGGAGCGTGGCCGGACAGCAGTGAATTCATTAACATCATTAAGGACCTTTCAATCCCTGACAACTCTGTCATGGCATCATTTGACGTGGTCTCTTTATTCACCTCGATTCCCGTCCAACAGGCCGTGCACTGCGCCAGAAGGCTCCTTGAGAGCGACTTAAGCCTCCAATCCAGGACGTCACTATCCACTGATGACATCTGTACCGCCCTCAACCTATGCCTCTCTAGCAGCATCTTCACCTTTGAAGACTCACTCTACAAACAAGTACATGGCACTGCTATGGGTGCCCCTGTCAGTTCCGTAGTAGCTAACATCGCCATGGAAGATCTGGAGGAGCAGATACACCAGAACCCACCTACACCTATTACAACGTGGTGTAGATACGTCGACGATATTTTTACCATAATACCACGTGGTTCTGAAACGGTACTACTAGAATACCTCAACTCTCTATCCAATTTCATCAAGTTTACCGTAGAATCAGAGGTGGACGGTTCGCTCCCGTTTCTGGACGTGCTAGTGCATCGCGTAGGCCCACATCTAGAGACCTCAGTATACCGCAAACCCATGTGGTGCGGTCAATTCACCAACTACGGGTCCGGCCACGCTCCAAGCCATCTCAATAGCACTGCCCGCACCCTGTTCTCCAGGGCCTGGAGCCATTCCAGCACCGACACAATTAGACGTAACGAGATCTCCCGTGTGAAGGCGGACCTAACCAGATGCGGTTATCCATCCCATGTACTAAACAGATGCTTGTTACAGGCACAAGAACTTACTTCCAACCCAAGACCTCCGAAGCTAGTCGGCATATCGTCTGCCTACATTTCGTACTATCCAGGAGTGTCAGGACGTATCTCGAAGATCCTTAGAAGTTACAACATCAAATGTGTACAATTACCCGGTAGGAACCTACGTTCACTTGTCTCCAGTGTGAAGACCCCTGTCACACCTGTCTTACGCAGCAATGTAGTGTACCGTATCACCTGTAAGGCCTGTAACAGTTGCTACGTAGGTGAGACATCGAGACGTCTCCAGGATCGCCTCACGGAACACGACAGAGCAATCAGGCTTGCCGAAACTGACCAGTCCGCGGTCGCAGAACATTTTTGGGCTACCAACCACGATCTTGACCCCAAGCGCGACTTTGAGATAGTGGACCACGCGCGACACTTTCCCTACCGCCTATGGCTAGAGTCACTAAACATAATGAACAACCCTAAGACATTAAATCGCCAGAAAGGCATGCGTCTGCATCCCATCCTGGAGACAACCGTTTTATTGATGGATGATCACTGGCGTAAGGCAGCACACGTCCGTGCCACAAAAATGACGCATGATTAACGTGCCACATTTGCTTGTAATGTATTCAAATTTTATATTAACTTATCAGTTGATAAAGGGACACGTGTTCCGAAAGCTATTGGTTTTTGTACTTATATTTTATTTTATTTGTACTTTATTTGTTAATAAACATCTGGCTATAACTGTATATATCTGTATTTGAAACTATGGACCCCAGTACTCCAGGCCCATTTGTCACTATTCAAATGGGATTGTTGAGAAGAATTATTATTACCATTGTAGAGATGAATCCCTCTGAGCGTACAATGGTTGGTGTTGTTGAACCTTGGAACAATCAGTGTTGTTGTTAACCACTTCAGCATACTGTGTTCATCTAGCAGGGCGTGATGTTTTTACAATGACCATCAAAAAGAGAGCTTGTAGCACATTTGTGACTGCCTAAGGACTTGAATTTCGCAAAATGTGATCCTTTCATAGGATAGTTCTATGTACTATTCTGATTTCGGTTTACCAGCAGTTATTCAATTCTTTTTTCGTTTAAGTTTCAAGTGTTGTTTAAAGAACACCGCTCACAAGGCAAAATTAATTGATAGCAGAGGAGACATTGGTGCTTTATTCTTTTGGTAAGTCATATATATATATATATATATATATTTATATATTATTTTTGAACTTAATACTTTAAGGAATACATTATACCCTCTAAAAATTTAAGAAAAGTGATGATTTCCTATGAAGAGTGCTATTCGAATTACTTTTGCATTTTAGAAATGTCAGAAAACCATACTTTCAAGGTTTTCAAAGGAATGTTTAAAATGTGTCCCTTTTTTTCTTTTTTTCTCAACTTGTATAAGTAGTTTGTTCAGAATTTCATTGTAAGTTAGAAATAAAGAGATTATTAATTTGTAGAAAAAAAATAGGTAAAGTAATTTGGACACAACGCGGTGGTTTGGATTTCCTTGCTATATTACAGCTAAAGAAATTCTCTTCCCAATGAATGTGAACCTGTTGGAAAGGATGAAACGAAGACATCCCCAGTAATGTGTTGAGTTAGTTTCTTGAACGGGTTTGGTGAAATGGCACTTTTGATATTTTCAGGAAGATTATTCCAGGTTTTAGCGCTTCTGTGTTTTATATTTTTCTGTCCTGTGGCTTTTTTGAACAGTGGAACCTTTAGCTTTGCTTCAGTTGTTAAATTGTATATTCCTTCTTCTATTGCTGTTAAAAAGGATCTGAAGAGAGGAGGAAAGTTTGGTGTTTTCAAAGCATTGTAGACAAAGATCGCCTCAGCCTTCTTTAGCAGTTGGTAGATACTTAGGAGTTTTCCTTCCTTGTATCTCGAACTAACCGATGCATTCCAGGGGAGACCTAAAATTGAATGACTGTATCGATTGAGGATGGAGTTGATTTGCGCAAGGTTTCTTGACATGTGGTACCCCATGAGATGATTCCATAGGTGAGGCGAGGTTCTGAAACTGTATCCTTACATCTGTATTTGCAAGTAAGAGTTTCTGAGAACTTCCTTTCTGTAGGATTTGCAATTGCAGAGCTTTTCAGGATTGATGTTGAGGTTGTTGAACAGCTGGATGGTGTTTGCTGGAAAGAATCTTCCGAGGCTATCCAACTGCGTAAATGCCGCTTTGAGTTGCGGTTCCTTATCTGCAACTCGTCTTGCTTTTTCGCAGGGTATTATCCATTATCCATTCTCGGGCTTTCGGTGCATCCAGTCGTCCCGTTAAAAGCTGAGCGAGGGTCATTATGTTTCTTGACGTGATTATTTGTCTCTAGGGTGTGACCTCTAAATTGGAGTATAGTATAGCTCTTGAGATGGTAAAAGGCTTAGCTGAAATTCTGTTCAGCCATCTCAAGAATCAGTATTCGAGTCCTAGAAAGGCTTTGATACTACATTCGGGAGCTGAAGACCAGATTTGTGCCGCGTATAGGGGAATAGGAGTAACACATCTATTGATGTATTGCTTCATCAGACCGGGGTCTTTAATACCGGTGAGTTCCTGCCTGGTTGCCTAAAGCGCCGCGTATGTTTTGTTACGGATGTATGCGAGGTGCGGGCGAAAGACTGAATGAAACAAAATTTGTTTCATTCAGTCTTTCGAGTTGTTTTCCATTGTATGTTATTTCGAAATTAATATTTATTGGTTTACTTTTCGCTCTAAACACCATATATTTTGATTTTTCTAGATTTAGTATAAACTGACTCTTTTGAAGACAATCATGCATTACAGAGAGCAAGGCAGAGATTTTGAGTTGAAGCTGGTTACGATCTTTATCTGTGATCAGAATAGAAATATCATCGGCATACGCTACTAGGTGGGAAGATGGAAGAATAGAAAGAAATCTCGAAGAGTACATACGTGCTCGATCCGGGACAATTAATGGAATCAATTGTTGAATATTGTCAAGAGTTACAAGGAAGCTGTTAACTGAAGCTGAGGGAGATCGGTATAGAGACCCAATCATCAAAGAGGCAATACGAATAAAAGCGAGTTCACAAGCTTAATCAGGCAGATTTTACATTAGAAGAGCAGAGCATTGCAGATGATTGTGAACATAAATACAAGTCTACCACCTTTAGAATCACATCTACAATTTTTAAAGCGGATAGTTTGAAATTTGGATTGAAATTCCAGGAGAGAACCAGGTCTCAGTAAAAACCATCAAGTCTGGATGCCTATTCCATGATGTAAACTGAGTGACGATTTCATAATAATGTTTTACAAGACTATGAGCATTCATATAGAATGCAGAAATTGCATCTTTTGATGTTGCAGTAAGGCATACGTTATTTGGCTTAATTATTGGCAAGTGACAGGGCAGAAGGTGTTTTCAGAAGAGTGTCATTCAAATTCTGGTTGAATGAGGATATAGATGAATCATTTGTAGACATTCTTCGCAGTAGGGATTTCTTAAATTGCATTACAATAGATGCGTAAGTGGTTTCTTATACAAAAGTAGTGGATGGCTGAAATGTAGGACTTTCCATTGGTTTTACGCAGTTGCATGTAGGAGGACTGAATGATCTACTGCAGTTTTCAATAAGGTCTGTTAATTTAGAAATTTCTGTAGTAAAATATAATTAATTTCAAGAAGTTGGGCGTTTTCTGACCTGTTTTGTTTAGTTTCATCAAGGAGACAGGCTATCATGGATTTATGAGCATCCAAGAATTTAAAAAATGATTTGTGGTCAGCTCATTTGGATTTTCAACTTGTAAAATTTCGTGGTTAAGAAGGTGAAAGAAGGAGCGACCTGTTTGCAATTATGTGTGTAACACCAACCCTCTGATATCCGAACAATATCCGCCTTTGATGTCTGGAGCAACACTACAAATTCATCAGATTTATTTACTGTATTCCTAGCATTGGTGTACATGCAAGTAAACATGCACCTGCATTACTCTAACACAGACCATGTATTTACTTGTTCCGTGATGACTCCACAAAATCCCCAGCATCTTGCTTTCCAGACTGTTGCTCATTCCAATAGAAGCAATGCAAGAATCACTTCCACCTCTGCCTGCGGCTACTGTTAATCTATTAGTCTGTGAGTTCCCCCAAGCATCAGTTTTCCCCCCAACTTAACACTGGCTCGTAACATCGGTAGGTATTCTTGTACCCTTTCTATTTAAGTGTATCCCATCCCTGTAGAGACAGTCCCTCCGGTTAACAAGCACAAACCACGCTAAGAAAAGTTCTACCCCAGGAGTCTTGCACAATTTCTCCAGAGAGGAATCGAAGGCTTTTAGTGGATTACGTGGACGATAAAATGCTTACAGCATGACATTCACTGTTGGACGATGCAAACAAGGGGACGCGAATTTAAAATGTGCTTTTGCCACAGAGTCATTTAATATATTTGAACAACTGTCATGGAGATGGAAGAATGAATATCAAGGAGGGTTTCAAAGATTCATGTAAGTGATGTGCATGTGAAGGAATGGTGTTTTCTCGTGCTTTTCTGAGGCCATATAAGCTTGACATATTGATTCTACAACTATTGTCCTAAGTGTAGGCTGGTGTGCAGATCTCTACATGAAGCCTGTCCACGGCGACAGACAATGGACGATCCAAAGTTAACTGTTCACCCGCTATGTTGGCTAACACAAAACCTCAAATTGGAGTGTTGAATTGTTCTGGCCACGATGTGAAGATTTTGTGATTAAAGAGGAATTCGTGTTCGTACGTTTTTTATAATAGAGATTCGCTGAAGTGGTGATTGTAATGCACTAATCTTCCCTCATGCAGTAAAATCCTGTCGATTGTAGACCGAGTGCACTATTTGTTTTAATATAGCAAACTTTCATTATATGAACGTATGTTTATATGAATGGATTTGTGTGGACGAAGGCCACTAGCGTGCTCCTACATTTACAGGATGCTCTGGTGCCGTAGTCTTTTTCCCGTTGCCACAAAAAGAAATAAAATAAAAGCTTGATAGAAAGATCCTCTAATTGCAACAGAATAGTTTCCATTTTTAAAATCAACTGGGATTGTTGAGAAAAATGTTGGTCACCATTGAAGAGATGAATCACTCTGAACGCAAAATGGCTGGTGTTGTGAATCTCGGAACAGCCTGAATGACTTAAATTTCGTAAAATATGATCCTTTCACTTTGCGATATCACAAATGATTTAATTCTCTTTTATCTTAAGATTCAAGTATTCTTTATTGAACCGTACTCTGAAGCAAAATCTTAATTTCTAGCAGAAAAGACACCGAAATTTTATTCTTTTGGTAAATAATATATACAGTAGAACCCGGATAAGAAATTCCCGCATAAGAAGTTTTCCCCTGTACTAGATTTTCAAATTATTATATTAGGGCCATCCGTAAATCTCTTACATAACACATATATGTATTATGACTGTCAATTGTTTGTGTTCTCTGGTCCATTTGCCTGTTTTGCTGGACGAAAAAAAAAAAAAAAAAAAAACAGTTTCTGGGGGGAGGGACCTTGCTAGCTACGCCTGAGACCGACTAACTCAGCCACGGAGTGAAAAAAACCACTAAAGTTTTCGACTTCCACTACAACAGATGGAAGTTTGTTCCAACTATCAACCACCAGCTGGCTTAAAGGAACTTTCCACACATCTATTGTACAATTGTCTTTCCCTAATTTCAATTTATGTCACTTCAGTTGTGTAATCTGAGCAAAAGGGAGAATCCCATCACCATTGAGCTTTCTCAAACCATTCAAAGCCTTTTTCACTTCAATTAGATCACCTGGCAGAGGCCTCGTCTCCAGACGCTGCAATTTGCTGAACTTGAGCCTTTCTCTTGTAACAGCTAAATTTTGATTGAAGGCCAAATATCCTTTGTGATATTCTTCCTGGCAGAGTTCGATGGCTTTTTGAGTGAAGTATAAGTAAATCTTTCCAACCTAAAGGCGAATAAAGCTCCTAGAGATGATGGATATATCCGGTAATTGAAGAAGTTTCAATTGGGGAATAGCGACCCCAAAATAACTTATAAACTTTTGGTGGTTTTGAATGAAAACCAGCAGAGAAGAGGAAATCTGAGAGTTACGATACTGGGAAACATTAAGTTCTGTTAGCAGTGGAATCAGGTGACCTGGAAAGTCCATGACGACCTATCGAAGTTTTATCGCACAATATTCTTAGGTCTCAATACCACTGTGCAAAACAATTATAAAACAGACTTTAAAATCCTGTGCCCATGTACAGAGATCTCATCTGAAAAAAAAAACAGACGTTGGACCTCTTGAAAGGGTCAAAAACGGCCAAATCTCATGGTTGGGTCGGATAAAGAACGATCGTAAAAGGAATGACAGTTCGAATATGTGGGCTACAGAGCTTTGCAACCAGGCATCTTAGATCAGAGCTGATTGTGGTTGGTAACACTATAAGAGGGGTTAGAAAAATAAATGAAGGTGGAAATTTCAGTGTTATATGCTGCATATGTTGTTGTATTTACAAAATTCTTGTCTTATCCTGATTGTGACTTTATGTAGTGAAGTGCAAAGCCTGCCTCCTCTGGTAAAGTGACAGAGAAAATTTGAATCTGGTCGAGAGAGTCAAAGTGAAAAATTAGTAGTTTTGGGACATAAAGATATCATGGAATTTCAAAAATTTTAAATATTCCCTCGTAACAAAGATTATCAAGGCCAGTGGACTCACGATAAGCTGTAGTGCGAAACAGATGTTTGTTATGTGAGCTGACATATTCTCCAAAGTGAAGGCATGATATTGATGCTGCATATGATATTTTCAGTACCCTGGAAGACGATTGATGTTGTATTTGACAGCATCTGTACTCTGGCAGACTATCCCTGGCCATCTCTATTTGCCAGGAATGATAAACAACTAGTGCTAGTATATGTTATAAGTGTAAATTACCTTTACAGTATTGCAATAGGTGTTGGGTTGCCATAAAAGCTAGCTAGAACTTAATTCTTTAATATATATATAAAGCTATAAAGTAGAGTATATAATATCAAATTACAGGGGAAGAAGTTTAGAGGGAATCGTATAATTTGTATTTTCCTATTTTTCCAAACTTCCATCTGAAGTTTGTTCAGTGTATCATTGAAAACAGGAAAACAGAGAAAATTTGAAACTGATTTGTGTAGAAATATACTTATTCGGCGAAATTATGTTCACATGACATCAATGCAGTTTATGATCCCTCTAACGGCTAAATAGGTCTGACAACGGTGAAACCTGCTCGATATCAGGATGTTTATAACATTCTGTGGAAACACATCCCATTCTTCCAACAGCGCTGACCTTAGGTTACCAAGTGACCCAAAGGGTTGGCTGTCGGTGTGCAATGTAATTCCCAAAGACGTTATTAAATCCGGACACATGTTTGGATTTAAGATTGGTCGTTCATGAAAAGTGAATCTAGGCTGATCGCACCCCTTACGAGTCACACATAGGTTCGTGGATCTATTCTTGGTGTCCCTGCACAATTACGGCACCCCTATCAAAAAGATAAAGAGGGGTGCGACCGTTGATTATTATTCAGTCCTACACGAGAACGCTGCTTCCACTGCTTTCTCTGATGTCGCAGGGATCCTACCGATCGAACATATCCGCTCGTTGTCTTTAGATGATATAAAAATTAGAAGCTGTTTGTAGGTTAAAACGTGACTCATCAGAGAGCAGAACTGTACCCCTTTGTCAGGGCCCAAAGTCACATGTTGATGGCACCCCTTTCGAAGATCACACCGCTGGTCCGGTGTTAATGGGATATGTGTTTTTTTTTTTTTGTTTTTGAGGCGTTCTCCAGGGTTTCCTCAATTCAAGTGGAGTCCACTTGAATTGAGCCTTCTTAACATAGTCCAGTTGGAAATGCTTTCACCTCTGGCTGACGCAACCTCAAAACAGTTGATGACAGGACTTAGTAGCGTTCCGTCTTGCTCTTAGAGCCGCATAGAAGTCTGTTCTGGTTGATGTATCCCTCGGGCGCCCTTGGCCATCTCTTATTGTAATGATTCCTGTCTCCTGAAGCTTCTTCCATAGTGCGGAGACGTGCACATTAAGCCAAGTGGCCTCTTCCATCTCCGACTGCCGGGCTTCAAGTCGTCTGACGGCGTGCCATCTCGAAAAAAATCATGTAAACGACGATGACTTGCCATCCTGACAACTCCAGTTGTGGCTATCCCACACAGCTTGCCAATAAAAAGGGAGTGACGTGGTCGCAACCCGTGTTTTTATAGGCATTAATAATTTGCATAATGTGCGTCTCTGTAAGGTGGTAGATCGATTTCTATTGGAGACTCTCGGAATTTTGATGCCAGGATACCTATTTTTATATCAGATATTCGGCTTCGGCGAACACTGTTCAAAATGCAATATTCATGAAAAAAGTTTGTTCTATTAATTTTGTCGACCAGTGTAGCTCGCAGTATAAAAATCCGAACAGCTTCATGCATTATACTGTGGGGGATTTGGATCTGGTCGCGAGAGTCAAAGTGAAACATTAGTGGTTTTGGGACATAAAGATGTCACGGAATTTCCAAAGATTGTGGGAGTTCGTGCTTCGGGTGCTTCCATATCTGAAACTGCATATCTTCTCGGTTGCTCACGGCTCACTGTAATTAAGGCGTACAAAGAAAGGTGTTAAACGGATCAAACAACCTCTCCCGACAGAGCTGAAAAGAATTACCCAAGGTGAATATTCCTGGTGAACGAAGGATGCAGCGCTTTGTTAGACTCAACGATAGAAGGGAATGCAAGAAGAAATCCGAAATGGCGATGCACCATGCGCTTAGACATATGGTGTTCCACAGCAGACGAGACTCAAAAGACACCCTCTCCTCACGACTAATCATAGAAGGTGAATGCTGTGGTGTCAACAACACGCTGGTTGGACAAGGAAGAAGTGGAACCGAAAGTGTTGGTCGTATGAGTCCAAGTACATTGAACACCACGCCGACGCACGCCTTCTGGTGTGATGCAAGCAACACTGTCCATAGATCCATCGTGTATGGTGCTCACGTTTTGCTGGTAAGAACTAGGACCTTTGGTGCGTATGGACAAACCTGTTCCCCCGTATGCAAATTTTGTGAGATCTAGATGAAGCTGTTGGAAACCATGTGCACTCTGTCATATTGCATTTTTTTTCTCATAGAGAAATGGAATCTTCTAAAACGATAATGCGCCGGAATATGCACGAATGTTTCGAGGAACACAGTGAAGATATCATCCATCTTAACTGGCCTCCAAATTCGCCTTAACTCGCTCCAACTGAACATCAGTGGGATGTTTTGAAACGGAAGTAAGGAGTATGGATTCGCAATTACCATCTATTTCGAAACCGTAGAAAGCCTTGCAGGCACCATGACTACAGATCCGCTATTATATTTCCTGCTATTTTAAGGTATTTGGGCAAAATAGGAAGACCACCCAAGCAGTGGCAGCTGATTGTTCATAGTGGAGATTTCACCTAAGACTCTGAAAGTTTTTACTGTACATATACGATAAAGGAAAATTTCTTAAAAGACCATCGATCGTCTATTTTTTTCTGAAAAAGAATGACAACTCGCAAATCTACCCCGGTACAGTGAACACTGAACAATTCGACTGTGCTGTTATCAAAAACATCTACACAGAAACTTTCACCTATTGGTGTTTCTCCTTAATTAGACAATCCATTTGAAAGAAAAACAAGTAGCCAAGAGGGCGGTGTAGTAGTAGTAATAGTAGTAGTAGTGGCATGTGATGCAAGAAAGCAAATGTATGAGCTTATGCAGCATCAGCCAAAAAAAAAAAAATCACACTATTCCCTCCATATGCCTGTCCAGTTCCTCCTTAAATTTATTCAACCTATCAACTTCCACAACGACAGATGGAAGTTTGTTCCCTCAATTAACCACTCGCTTTCTAAAGGCAAATTTCCGCACATTTATTCTACATCTGTCTTTTCTTAATTTGAGTTTATGACCCCTTAGGTTCGTAATCTGAACAAGTGGAAAGATCCCATCAGAATTCAGCGTGCTCAACCCATTCAAGGCCTTATACACCTCAATCAGGCCACCGCGCATATGCCTAGTCTCCAGCCACTGAATTTGCAGAACTTAAGCCTCTCTTGGTAAGAGGATCCCTTCATTCCCCTCACCAATCTTGTTGCCCTTCTCTGTACACGCTCAAGTAAATCTACATCCTTCCTAAAATGAGGCCTCCAGACCTGTACGCAGTACTCAAGGCGTGGCCTGACCATTGCCTTATACAGAGGGATAATCACCTCCTTTTCCCTGCTAGCAAAATTCCTATATATCATTGACAACACGCCATGACCTGCCCTGGCACCCTGTCTGCATTGCTCAGAAAACTTCATATCTGAATGCACAATTACTCCCAGGTCTTTTTCATTTTCTACTACCTTAAGTGTAGTACCACACAATTGGTACGTTTCTCTCGGGTTACTTCTACCCATATGTAGTACTTTGCATTTGTCAAGGTTAAACTTCAGTTGCCACTTCTTAGCCCATCTGCCCAAATTATCTAGATCCTGTTGCAGTAGCACACTGTCATAACTGTCATTAACAACCCTGCCAACCTTTGTATCATCTGCAAACTTCGACATTAAGTCTGATATACCTTCATCAATATCATTGATAAATATACAAAACAACAGGAGACCTAATACCGAACCCTGTGGGACTCCACTAATAACATTAGTCGAAGAAGAGCAGCACCCATTGATTACCACCCTCTGTCTTCCCCCACTGAACCATCCTTTTATCCATTGTAGCAACTTACCCTTAATACCATTCTGCTCCAATTTGTACAGTAGTCTTCCATGCGCAACAGTGTCAAAAGCTTTCCTGAAATCCAAATATATGATATCAAAATTATTTTTTGCATCCAGTTCCTTTGTAACCACATCATAATATCCTATCAAATTTGTCAGACAAGACTACTTTCCCTTAACAAACCCATGCTGTGTCTGAATTATTGCTGCAGTCTTGTCTAGATGATCCTGCAATGCATCTTTAACCAGCGACTCCATTATTTTACCCGGAACAGAAGTTAAACTAACTGGTCTGTAATTATTCGTGTCACCCTTCGAACCTCCTTTGTGAATTGGGGATACATTTGCACATCTCCAGTCCGTGGGAACTCCCTTGAGTCCAAGGATGCTCTCATAATTATGGCTAAGGGTTTGCTCAGTTGCTTTGCCGCCTCCTTTAATATAACTGGATAGATCCCATCCACCCCAGGTGCCTTTCTTATGTTTAACTTCAACAATTTCTTCTCCACTTTGCTCTCAGTTATTACAAGATCATTAAGCACCCTGCTACAATTTGATAACCTTCTGCCATTTTCAAACTGTAATGATTCCTCACGTGTGAATGTAGATGCAAAATACTCATTCAGTTTGTTTGCTATCTGAGCAGGATCATCAACAGTCGAACCATCGATGTCAAGTGGACCAATCATATTCATCCCCTTCCTTTTAGAGTTTATATAAGTAAAGAAATCCTTGCTGTTTTTCTTAGCATCTTTTGCCAAGGATTTCTCGTAATCTGCCTTCGCCTGCCTAACCTCCTTTGTGACCTATATCTGTCATAGGCTTCTGAGTCGCTTGAAAATTTATATGCATCCCGTGCATTTTTCTTCTCTGTTACGAGTCTCATTAGTTCATTTGATAACCATTTAGGCCTAAACCTTGAACAATATTTCTTCATCGGTATGAAAAGTCTAGTAGCTTCCACGATTAATTCCTTGAATGCTTCCCACTTAGAATTTACTGTTTGTAACATCGTCAGTCGATCCCACTGTACAGAATTTAAAAACTGTCTGAGACCACTGTACTCCCCTTTACGGAAGCAAAAACCCTTTCCTTTACCCCTGATGGTAATTAAATCTTTAAGTAAATCCCACATCAATACACTGTGATCACTGCCACCTAGTGGTTCCTTTATCTGCAAATTCTTAATACACGAATGATCACTGCTGATAACCAGATCAAGAGTGTTACTTTCTCTGGTTGCCTCTCGAACATGCTGCTGCAGAAAACAATCATCCAATAAATCCACAAAAGTCTGACTAGTGTGTGAGTGACCAATCCATAAGTTCCAGTCTATATCTTGGAAGTTAAAATCCCCCATTATAAGACATTCCGATTTACTAGCTCACTCTATTTCTCTGTATAATTGTTTATTGTACTCATCAGAGTCATTAGGTCTATAACACACTCCTACTCTTATTTTTGCTTTCGCAGTGCTTATGTCACACCAAACTGACTCAACAGTGCACTGCGAAAGCAATGCACTAAATGCTGAGCTGGATCTTATGTGCATAGTTTTCAGTAAACTGGGTTTGCTACTTACTATACCGATATCATACTGTGTACGCACTTCGCCACGAGTTGCCTTCGTATTGACCAATTATAAATAGTACTGCTCTTAGGGGAAAGTAAAGTACACTTCCTTTAAAATTTTAAGGAAATTAGAGCAGTGTGAAAACAGGGGCGAGTTACTGGTGTGGAAGAGGTCGTTGAGTAGGAGGGAGTTTTTTATTAATGGCTACTAACCCAAAATGTACTGAAGTTGTTAGAGGAGTTCTTTCGGGTTCGATGTTGGGATGCTTTACTGTTTGAAATTTTATTAGCGATATCGAAAAATAAATATCGATTTTAATGCCCAATTTTGTCATACAAAGGTTCTTAAGGAGGTTAATGACAGTATTCAGAGCAGTAGAATAGCGACTGGGATGGAGTAGGGGCATCTGCCCGGTTTCCATCAAGGTGCAAGATAACACGATTTCGTTATGGTAAAGGGGAGCCACATAACCTCGCTATACTTCTGATCAGGGCCTGGTATTCAAACCAGATGGAAGTTTGATGGATGTTATTTATAATACAAATTTGCTGAAATGGTGATTGCATTACACTAATCTTTCCTCATGAAGTAAAATCGTACCGATTGCAGAGCGAGTGCATTATTTGTTTTAAATGTAGCAAACTATATATATGTAGGCCTTTATGCATGGGTTTATTTGTGTGGAGGCCGCTGAGAATTATAAGATGTTCTGTGCCGTAGTAGTTTTATTCGGACGAGGGCTTAAATAAATCCGTGTTGGAGCACTATTTCTCTGTGACGCATTCATGCTGGATAAATCTTGAAGTTCCGTACACACATTGGACATTCGGAAATTGTTTTTTACTTGCTTCTTTAATACATGTTTTGATTTTCCTTACGGGTATAAGACATTTTTAAACCTTTCAGTGAAATTGTAACCTAATTTGTGACAGAACAACAACAACAAAAAGCTTGATTGAAACATTCATCTGTTTTCAACAGAACAGTCGCCATTTTGAACAGCAACTGGGATTGTTGAGAAATTGATTATTACCATTGGAGAGATCAATCACTGTGAACATACAATGGCTGATGTTGTTGGATCTCGGAACAATCAGTATTGTTAACCACTTCAGCAAATTGCCTTCATCTAGGAGAGTGTTAAGTTTTCTCAGTGACCATGAAAAGACAGTAAGTGGCATATTTATGACAGCCCAACGACTTAAATTTCGCAAAATATGATGCTTTCGTAGAATGTTCTGGGTAATATTTTGATTTGAGTTATTCTTTTGGTAAGTGATATATATATATTTTTTTAAGATTGCTTAATTTTCTTTTTCAATTTTAAAATGATAATTTAATTTACTAACTTTTAAATTTTAAAACGCAACCAGGTTTTTAAATTTAACTAGTTTTCGCTACTATCTTTTTAAGAAAATAGATAATCAGATGCATTTTTGATGAGTAATGGGATGTAATTTAGAGATATGTTCAAAAATTATCCCCCATCATTTTAAAAAGAATCTTGTGGCCTTGGCAACAGAGAAGACAACATCTCGTTGGATTCAATATATTCTTTCAATTTTTTTTAAGGAGTCTGGAATCTCCCATGATATCTAAAAATTTCCAATAAGGATAAAAAGAGGCTAATCTTCAAAACATAATTTTTCAGATGTATAGTATATTCATTATGGTATGGTAAGTAAAAATTAATTTCTAGTAATTTTTTAAACATTGTATAATAACAAAAAAAATTATATTTATTTTTACCCTTATGTTATAAAATCTTCATTTTAATTTGTAAATAAAAAACAACTTATTCCTTTCCAAACTTATTTATGACGCTGTCTGGAAATTATGAAATCATGCATTAGCAACTCACTGTGGTATCAATATTAGAATCTCTCATTTTGTTGTCACAAAAATTGTTGTCCTGTGTAAATATTGTCTTCGTTATTATTTGAATAAACAAAACGAAACTCCGAATGTGACATTCACTTAGGATAGTAGTTAAAGATATTCAAATTTCAGAATTTTAAAAATTGGAAGTAGATAACCCAAGGGACTTACTTTTGATGAGTACGGGCTTGGCACACCCAGGGTCCTGAGCTGGACATCATCTTTCTTGGTGATTTCCCTTCTCTCTCTGGTTGCAACTCAGAATTTGTTTTTTGTTTTTGGCTGGTGCAGCAAAGGCCTTGGTCTTCCTCGCACCATATGGCTAATAATAAATCTGAAATGTTTTGTAACAACTTATACACATAATATGCAGAGATTAATGAGATGGTGCGCCTTTTAAAAATTTCGCTTTTTTTGTTTTAATTTTCAACTTTTAAAATAAACGGTATTAAAATGCAGCTTCAAAAAAAACTATATATATATATATATTTTGTTTTGTTTTGTTTTTTTGTTATTATTACAAAGTGAAAAAAAACCTACAATATGTATTACAACTGACTTTCAAGTCCTGTTTCGAGACCTCATCTGATAAAGAAGTTGAGGTTTTTCAAAGAGTCCAAAAACAGGCAATTCTGAATGTGAGATTGGCAACACTTTCGAAGAGAGATGGGTAATTATAGAAGCCAACTGAGAAGAAAAGTGCCAATGGTAGTATCTATGAAAAGGCATACAATAGAACCAATATATCTAAGAGAGAGAGAGAGATGGCTTCTTGATTAACCTAACTGCCCTCTTTTGAATGGACCGTAGAAGCGTGACAAAGATTATATGGAGACCACCCTAAATATTGAAACAATATTACAGAGACAGAGAAAGAATCTTTATTTCAAAAGTAATTATGATAAGATGTACAAAATAGTTTTTTTTTTTTTATTTTGCACTCTCCCTTTATGGACACAGGAGAGGGATCTACACGATCAGGGACCAATGAATTTAAATAATAAATTAAACATTGAAGTGTATCTACAAAATCAGTACACAAAGTGGCTAATATTTAATTAGAACAAAGCAATTTAAAAGAATGGATTAAATGAAAAAAGACTGCCCGCTTCTTCATGCTGATTTACATGCGTCTGTTTAGCAGAGGGTAAAAAGGCGTTCTCCTGTTTCCAGTCATCTTACGTCAGCAGCTGCAAATTATCTTAATGAATAAATGCAATTCGATCTTGGAAGACAATTTTAAACGTTAAAACAAATTAAATATTTTCTGATATTTAGGCCTTAATTTAGGAAGGATGTAGAGTTGCTTGTACAGAGAAGGGCAACAAGATTGGTGAGGAGAACTAAGGGGTCCTCTTACCAAGAAAGGTAAGTCGCCAGACACTATAAAATTATAGTGTCTGGCGACTAGGCACCTGCGTGGTGATCTGATTGATATGTATAAGGTCTTGAATGGATTGAACAAACTCAATGCTAAGAGGATTCTTCCTCTTATCCAGATTACAAACCTCAGGTGACATAAATTAAAATTTACGAAAGACAGTTGCAGAATAGATGTTCGGAAATTTGCCTTTAGCCAGCGGGTGGTTAATTGTTCAAACGAACGTCCATCTGTCGTAGTAAAAGTTGATTATTTAAATAAATTCAAGCAAGAACTGAACAAACGTTTAGAGAGTATGGATATTTGATTTTCTTTTTTTTTTTTGCTGAATCCACATATGCTCACACTCTTGCTTTATTGCATCTCATACTTCCATTACTACTACTAGTACTACGACTAAAATAGAGGGAGAAACAACTGAACCTTCCAGAACACCAGCATTACTGGAAAAATGAGAAGACAGAGAGCCCTCACCTATGACCCGTAGTGATCGGTCAGAGAGAAAATTGATACCCAATTACAAAAAACAGTTGACAAACCATTAGATGGAAGGTTATTTAGAACATCATTACGTCACCCACGATCTAAATCTTCCTGAAATTTCGAGAGAAACGGCTTCAGTCTCACCAAACGTTTCTATTGAATTTATCTATCATTTCAACACAGAAGTACATACTCGACCAACATCATCATCAGCATCATCATCAGCCATTTTAAATCCACTGCAGGATGAAGCAACTTTCCAGTTCCTTCTGTTTTGAGCACTGGCCATCCATTTATTACCCACAAACTCATGAATTTCATCTATCCATCTCCGCCTTTGTCTTCCAGGGTTTCTTCTAGCTCCTCTTGGGTACCATTCTGTTATTTTCCTAGTTCATCTGTCATCACGTCTTCGAGCTATGTGTCCTGCCCAAGACCATTTTAGTTCTTTAGTTTTGATAAGAATTTCCTTTACTTGAGTTTTCTGCCTAATTCATGTGTTTCTCTTCATATCTAACAGTCTGATTCCCAATATAATTCGTTCCAATCTTCGCTGTGTAGTTCTCAGCTTCTCTTCCATTCTGTTGGTGAGTGCCCAAGTTTCACTTCCATAAGTCATGGTGGGGAGTATACATTGATTCATTATTTTACGTTTCAGACAAACTGGGATATTGCTCTTCAGTATGTGACTATATTTCCTGAAAGATATCCATCCAAAATGTATTGTTCTCTTGACTTCCAGCCATTTATCATTATTACAGCTAATAACTTGTCCCAGATAAGTATATGACTCCACCTTTTCAATTACTGCTCCTTCAATCATTATTTCCCTTTCCGTGGCATACTTGTTCATCATTACTTTTGTTTTAGCCATATTCATCTTTAGTCCAAAATCCTTACTAACTGTGCATAAATGATTAAGATTTTCCTCTGATTCTTTGGGATCGTGGCTTATGACCACAATGTCATCTGCAAATCGTAAATGATTTAGGTACTCTCCGTTCACATTGACTCCTTTTTGCGACCAGTCTAATCTTCTGAAAGCTTCCTCAAGGGCAGCAGTAAACAGCTTCGGAGATATTGTGTCTCCTTGTCGAACTCCTTTCTCGATTTTAAATTTCCTACTGTCTTTGTCTAGTTTAATATAGGAGATAGCACTCTCATATATTTTCTTCAAAATCATAATATATGGGGTATCTATGCCTTGTCTTTCCAGTGCCCGAAACATTGCCTTATGCTGTATGGAGTCAAATGCCTTTTCATAAATCCACAAATGCCAGGCATAATGGTGTTTTATATTCATTTGCTTTCTCCATTAGCTGTGATATTACGTGAAGGTGATCCACAGTTGAGAATCCTGTCCTAAAGCCAGATTGCTCTTTCGGTTGATTCTCATCAAGTATTCTTTCTAATCTGTTAGTAATGACCCTTGTGAACAACTTGTAGATGTGAGATAACAAGCTAATTGGTCTATAATTTCCAATTTCTGATTTATCTCCTTTCTTATGCAGCAAAACTATGATTGCATTATTCCACTGTTAGGCGTCACACCTTTTCTAATGCACTTTGTGAAGAGCCTTGCCAGTTTTTGTGTTATGTCTCTTCCTCCCAATTTTAACAACTCTACAGTAACTTCATCTTCCCCCGGGGCTTTCCGATTCTTCATTTTCTTCAATGCATGTTCTACCTCATCAGGAAGAATATCGGGTATGTCATATGTGTTGCTACTTTGCAATCCATCTTCCCCACTGCTGGTATCATTCCCTCGCTCCTTGTATAATTCTCTATAGTAGTCTTCTGCTATTTGAATTATGCGATCTCTGCTATTTATAAGTACACCATCGCTATTCTTCAGTTTCAGTATCATTTGTCTTTCTGTATTACTGCTCATGGCTGCTGATTTAAATCCTTTGTTTTCCCTTAATGCTTGTTCTACTTTTCTTTTGTTAAATCTTCTTATTGCGTCTCTGAGTCTCTTTTAATGGCTTTGCATAACTCAGTATACTCAATTTTCTCCCTGTCAGTGTTTTTCTTGCTCTTCATTTGTCGTCTTTGGTTCATCATGACAAGTGTTTCTTGACTAATTTTTTCTTCTTTGGATTTCTGTTTCCCTATAGGTTTCTTGGGCTTTTTCACTTCCAGAAAGTTGTAATATTCCTCGTCGATATCTTGGTCCTGAGCAGTCTGCAGAAGCTCAAACTTGTTCTTAAGTTCCAGTACATACTGCTTTTTCTCCTCTTCTGTTATCTCAAAGACCTTTGAATTATTTACTAGAGTCAGTTTTTTTCCCTTCCTTTCCTACATCTATATCAAGTGTACACCTTACGATTCTGTGATCACTTCCAACATTTACCTTATTCAGGACGGTAACATAATTCACGATATATCTTCTGTTAGTGAGGATGAAGTCGATTTCATTAGTTGTTAATCCATTTGGACTCTTCCATGTCCACTTTCTGTTCACCCTTTTCTTGAAAAAAGTGTTCACTACTGACAGTCTTTGAGATTCTGCAAATTCCACAAGTCTTTCACATTTTTCACCCCTTTTTGCGCTGTTTTGTCTTTATCCAACCTTAGCATTGAAGTCCTCCATAATAATAGTGTAGTGGGCTTTCTGCTCATCTAGAAGACTCAATTTCGGTGTACATTTCTTCAACCTCTCCATCAACATGGCTCTATGTTGGTGCAAAAATCATGCACGAACCCGACCAACAAAGAGAGGCCAAAACAATTCAGAGGTCGGTGTGGTTCATGATATCCGCCGAAAATATGTAACATTAGTCTTCACCATTGGTAAAGCATTGCTTATTCGAAGTAGTTCAATATCAAGCCAACTCGTTGTTAAGGTTTTTCCATATGAGATATAACTAAAACGATGCCAATTCACCTAATTCACGGACACTATGTACTAATATGTGCAAAAGCAATAACCTATCCGTTAAACAGGAAATACGAACAGAATGTTTCCTCCAACACGATTTACAGTGAAATTCTGAACGAATGTCACTGTAATTCTTAATTCTTTTAAAATTCTGAACAAATTTCACTGTAAATCGTGTGATATTTCCAAATCAGATAATTTCAATAAATCCGAAACTTAACTTTTGCATTTATTTAGAATCTGTTTCTTCTTAGAGTCTCGTGTTAACAGGGAATATAGAGAGAGTGATGTAAATGTGGTGATGTACCGGATAATTTACAGTAAGGAAAAGCTAATTCCTAATATACTGTACATATTTTTTTTGTACATATGATAATTAAATCTTTTAATTTTTAAAACGCAAACAGTATTTTTAAATTTAACTAGTTTTCTCCACAAATAGAAAAACCAATCGCAATTATGAAGAAGGAAACTTGAACGGAGAAAAACACAACATCATATTGAGTTCGATCTTTCCTTCAATTATAATTAAGGAGTCATAAAAACTCCCACGATCATTGAGAAATTTCCCGAAAAGGATACTCGAACTTAATTTCATAATATAATTTTTCAGAAAAAAGAACGATTAAACAAGATCTATTATGGTGTGGTAAGTAAAGATATTTTCTAGTTATTTTTTTAGTAATTTTTTTTTACAAATTTTAAATAGTAAACTTAATATTCTATTTGCATTTATGTTAAAAATTTGTATTTTAAATTTTATGCCGAAAAACAGCTTATTCGTTTACAACCGTTACTTTGAAATTCTTACTGGAATTTAAATATTAGCAACTTTTGCGTCGCTGTGGTATAAATCTCTCATTTTCTTTTAAGTGTGTTTTTTTTTTTTTTTTTTTTTTTTTTTTTGAGACTGGGTCATTCCTTCCTTTAAGTCACTTACTGTTCCAGTTAGTTATTTCAGAACTTGGCAGAAAGCTGGAGAGAATAAAATTGTGAAAATATTGTTTTAATATCGTTTTCGTTATTATTTTCAATAATTACGACGAAAACTCCTGAAGGTGACATTTAGCTCGAACAGTAGTTAGCGATGTTCATAGTTTGCATAATTTTTGTCTCAAATTTCATATAAATTTTAAAAGAGTTTTAAAAATCGAAGTGAATAATAGTTTACAAATCGTTAAATATTTCTGAAGAAAGGCTTCAGAAATATATTAATATTTTAATATTCAGAAATATATTTTCCATTACGAACACATGATATTATGGGTAAACGTTATTAAAAATGTTCGAAAAGTTTTCCAAATATTACGAAGAAAATATACACTTTTATGTTGTAGCACCGAAATTTTGTAATAGTTAGGAGAGCCAGGAGTTTAGCGTGTTGAGTTGCTTCGGTTGAAGATAGCGCTCAGCATTTGGAAATCCGTTAAGAAATTATGATTGAGAATGGCCGTTTGAAGACAACACAGGAAATTCGCTGTATTTTATGAAAGAGGCAGAAAACGGAGGTCGAACAAACAAATGAGAAAGAAGCGAAGTTGGTTCTGATAATTTGAAATTTGTCAGCGAAAGGAAGTTGATTGTTTCTAGCACGGTTTTGAAGAGAGATCGGTAATAATAGAAGCCAACTGAGAAGAAAAGTGCCAATGGTAGTATCTATGAAAAGGCATACAACAGAACCAGTATGTCTATGACAGAGAGAGAGATGGCTTCTTGATTAACCTAACTGTCCTCTTTTGAATGGACCCTAGAAGCGTGACAAAGATTATATGGGCACCGCCCTAAATATTGGAACAAATATTAGAGAGACAGAGAAATATAATTTTTTTTTTTTTTTTTTTTTTTGCACTCTGCCTTTATGGACACAAGAGAGGGCTTTTCACGATCAGGGATCAATGAATTTAAAGAATAAATGAAAAGTTGAAGAGTATCTACAAAATCACTACACAAAGTGGCTAATATTTAATTAGAACAAAGCAATTTAAGAAAATGGAATAAATGAAAAAAGACTGCCCGCGTCTTCATGCTGAATTACATGTGTCTGTTTAGCAGAGGGTAAGGCTTTTTCCTGTTTGCAGTCATCTTATGTCACCAGCTGCAAATTATCTTAATGAATAAATGCAATTCCATCTTGCAAGATCATTTTACACTTAAAAAAATAATAAAATATTCATTTATTATTAAACTACCACCGCTGTGTTTTTTTTAGATTTTCAGATGAAAGAACTACACTGCAGCTAAACAATCCTCTGCTAAATGAACTAGGATCTGTTGAAATGAATAACAGAAAAGGAATCAAACCAGGAAACGTTCGTATTCATCATTCGATAAAAATGTGAGGATGCCTCTATTAATTAATGTTTACAAAGAGAGTCATGGAACCAAAAAGGAATTATGAGGTAGGAGGTAAAATTTTTAAGAACTTAAAAAGAGAAGACAGAGAGAAAATCCCGTTAGTTTTTATTAGACTTAACCGACTGAGAAGGAAAATGAGTAGATCCAGGACGAGGTATTACCGTGCATTGGATGGAGTTAGAGAAGATGAAAGAAGATATTGATGTCATTACACTTGAACACCTTGAGTACTGCGTACAGGTCTGGAGACCTTAATTTAGGAAGGATATACAGTTTCTTGTACAGAGAAGGGTAACAAGATTGGTGAGGAGAACTAAGGGGTCCTCTTACCAAGAGAGGCTTGCAAATTATAGTGTCTGGCGACTAGGCACCTGCGTGGTGATCTGATTGAGACGTATAAGGTCTTGAATCGATTGAGCAAGCTCAATGCTAATAGAATTTTTCCTCTTGCCCAGATTACGAAACTCAGGGTAAAATTGACGAAAGACAGTTATAGATGTTCGAAAATATAGTGAGCGGGTGGTTAATTGTTGAAACGAACGTCCATCTGTCGTCGCGCAAGTTAGTTTAAATAAATTCATGCAAGAACTGAACAAACTTGTAGAGGGAATGGATGTATGATTTTTTTTTTTTTTTTTTTTTGGCTGATGCCACATGCGCTCACACGCTTACTTTCTTGCATCTCATGCTTCCATTACTACTACTAGTACTACGGCTAAAAGAGAGGGAGAAAGAACTGAACCTTCGACAACGGCAGCATTACTGGAAAAATTAGAAGACAGAGCGCCCGCACCGATCACCCGCTGTGATCGGTCAAAGAGAAAACTGATACCCAATTACAGAAAATAGTTGACTAACCATTACATGGAAGATTGTTTAGAAAATCATTACGTCAAACACGATCTAAATCTTTTTGAAATTTCGAGAGAAACTGCTTCAGCCTCACCAAACGTTTCTATTGAATTTATCCATCAATGCAACAGCGAAGTAGATACCCGACCAACAAGGAGAGTCCAAAAACCCTTCAATGGTCCGTCTAGTTGGTGGTGTCCGCAGAAAATATGAAACATTAGTCTTCACCATTGGTAAAGCATTGCTTATTCGAAGTAGTTCAATATCAGGCCAACTCGTTGTTAAGGTTTTTCATATGAGATATAACTAAAACGACAGCAATTCATCTAATTCACTGATCACTAGGTACTAATATGTGCAAATGCAATAACCTATCCGTTATGAACATAATTAGCAGGAAATACGAACAGAAAGATGCCATATACAATAAAGAATGCCCTGAATAAATTATTTCTAAGAGGTGATGAAAGAAGATAAGGGAAACTTACATTAAGACTCTTTTTGCTTACGTCAGTCCGAATGTAACTGTTGAAGTATCTATGGAGGAATGTCTTTATATTCCACAATCGGAAGTACAATATGCTCAGCTAAAATTCCAATCGAAATAGAGAAACTTATAGATGAAGAAAATACCTGGTAGTTGACTAAATACTGCTCTAGATCCGCAAGCAGAAGTAATAGCAAGAATAAATGTTGCGAGAAGGGTGTTTACAAAATAAAGAGCACTTCTGTGTGGCAAATCTCCGGATCTGTCAATCGGACTGAAATTCCTTAGTTGCTATGTGTGGACCATACTGTTATACGGAACTGAAACTTGGACAGTGAAAACCGCGAGCATGAACAAAATATAGGCCTTCGAAATGTGGATCTACAGATTTATGAAAAAGATATCTTCGTTAGACAAAATCACCACCATTGAATACCCGAAAAGAGCACGACGTAAATTGTTGAGCTTAGTGAAGAGCAGGAAAATTGCCTACCTGGGACACATTCTTAGATATGAGAAATATAAATTTCTGCAAGTAATAATAGAGGGGAAAATATTCGTTTAGAATGTTTCCTCCAACACGATTTACAGTGAAATTCTGAACGAATGTCACTGTAATTCTTAATTCTTTTAAAATTCTGAACAAATTTCACTGTGAATCGTGTGATATTTCCAAATCAGATAATTTCAATAAATCCGAAACTATGTATATAAAGTGCTTAGCATCATAATACACAGCCATTTCTGAATAAACAGAAAATTTTTAAGGTGGCATCGTTTTAGGTTATATCTCATATTGTGAATGCCTTCACAACGAGTTGCCATGATATTGCACTACTTCGAATAAGTAACGCTTCACCTAAGGAGAAGACTAGTGTTACTTATTCTCAGATAGGTACCACCACCCAGACAGCACTGTTTTGAAAAAGGTATTGGATAAAGATGTCCGTTATCCTCAATATCCCTATTAGACTGAGCAAAGAAAAAAAAGAGGTAGGAAAGTGACAGTAAGAGAAGGAGAGGAAAAAACATGCCGTCGAAGAATGAAAGGGATTTTTTTAGTTGATTCACCTGAACTCAAAGCTCCTTGCCCCGAATGGGCAATGTGTACCCCTGACGGGGATATTTATTACCCAATCGGAGTCCTGCATGTTTCTGGCTATTTGGCCTTCATCAGTGGGTGGGTAGGCTTGCTGGTTAGACCAGACATGTTTTTCAGTTTCCAGATATTTGTATGGAAACTACCTTCAAGGATCCTATATGGATCCTGCTTTGGCATTGCCTCGCGGCCTGTATCGCTGAAAAAAAAAAAAAAAAAAAAAAAACTCTGTAATGAGCATACAGGGACAGACACCCTTGTCCGCTCATATCTTTCACCTCAACCCGATTGGGCTGCTCAATCTCCCACTGACACACTCCGAGGAAGGCCCAGTCCATGTGACCACCTGGTTGGCGGCCGCCTGGAGTTGGCTTGCCCTACATGGGTTCTAGGGTCATCCCCCTCTTCCACACTCCTGTTGCTTCATGCAGCCTTCAAAGCTCGGCTGCCGTTCATCTGGGAGAGAGACCAAACGCCTGCAGCTGACTTGGTCCCTTTCCTCTAATAACTAAACTAATCTGTTTGGTACATACGCTTCCCTAGCCTAGACTCATCATTACCATCTAAGCTGCACATATATGTTGTCATCTATAAGCCGACATAAAGGTGTGGGGAAACACCATAATTGTAGGAATCTTTCTTTACCAAGTTGTCGTAATTCTAATAACAAAAATCTTCTTATTGCACCATGCATCGTTCGAAGGGTGCATTTTGACACCACCTGTGCAGTGCCGCCTTCTTTTCTTTTCCTGATTTTCCAGGCCTGATATTTACCTTCATTTAGGAGGTATATCAGGATGCGTGTTGCTCTGGAAATGGGGGCCGGGAACTGTAAGAATAGTACTTGTTGCCTGGTCAAGCGTGGTATTCCCATTGTTTTGTGTACACTAAGCCAGATGCGCTGAGTAACCGGACAAGAGAAGAATGCATGTTCCACTGTTTCACACGCCTTACAGAAAAAACACTCAACATTCGTGTGCCCTCGAAATTTGGCTTTGTTCTTCTCCACTGGCAGGTGTCCGTGTATTATTCTCCATGCCAGGTCTTTCCGTGACTCATAACCTATATGATGGTGTAGGTTGTCCAACATCTGAGTCACATCTAGTCTCAGCCAACTGCGTGGCACCGGTACTGGCGGTGTATTCATGTCGGATAGCTTCCAGTATATTTCCGAAATCTTAAGCTTGGTTCCCATGTGCAAACCCCCTGCAGATAACTCTTGTAAGTGTTTGATTGCCAATTTGTAGAAGGGTGTTATTATTTCTACTGTTGGACCAGTGTGCTCCTCTCCTAGTAGTTTAGTAAACCTTCCCATATTGTACTTTGCTAAGGCAGCCGCTGCATGGGCTCCCCGTAGGGCAGTCCAAATGTGCTTTAACACATATGCCCACCTTAACCACTTTAACCGTGGTACTGCATAACCTCCCTCACACTTCCTGCAGTATAGCCTCTGCTGCGTCACTTCTTGCTGTCTGCTGTTCCAAAATAACTTAAATAGTCTTCGAGTTAGCTTTTTCTGCATGCAGTAATTAAATGATGTAATTGACACAGTATTCATCAGCATCGGTATCAGAATCGTCCACATAATACACACCCTTCCGGAGAAAGATAGCATCCCCAGATTCCACTCTGACAGAGCGTCCTCCCAAGAATCTAGTAATTGCCGGGACGATACTACCGGATATTTCACAAAAGGAACCCCTAGGATGGTTATAGGTGCTGTCGAGAATGTGAGGCCTGCTGGCAATTGTACTGAAGCCTCAGTTCCCCACTGTTGACATTTGGTCTTGCTTTTGTTTAGACATAGGCCGCTGGATAAGCTGAAATGACTGAAGGTTTCCAGCGCTCTTTGTAGAGAACTGCTATCCGCCAAAGTTAGGATCGCGTCATCTGCATGTGCTACATATTTGCAATCAGAGTGTGGGCCAGGAAGATGAACCCCGCTGATGTTTTTAGAAATAGCTAATTGCCTTAATATGGGTTCTAATGCCAACGAGAATAGTGCAGGGCTTAGTGGGCATCCCTGTCTAACTCCTCGTTCCTGTTTTATTTTCTCCGAGCTGTGGCCATTAATCAAAAGAGTGGTTTGTGCCCCTTTGTACAGACTGATAATGGCTGTTCTTAGCAAAGAACCCATTCGGACCGTATGCAGCAGATTTTTAAGGTACTCATGGGAAAGCTTATCAAAGGCCTTTGCCAAATCCAGTACAGCCACCACTACACTGTATTGTTTTTGCTTACAGTATACCTGCAAATCTTTTAGAAATGACAGATTTGCCATCACAGATCTTGTTGGAATTGCATATGTTTGATTGGGACCTATGATGTGCCCTAAATGCCTTTTGAATCGGGCGTTTAATACTTTGGCATACAACTTATAATCTGTATTTAGTAGTGATATTGGCCTCCATTCGCCCACTTCTTTCCCCATTTTACCCTGTTTTTTTGAGAAATATGGTTTGGGCTTCTATAAATTCTTCCGGGACAGCCCCTTCCGAGAAGAATTCGGAGAAAATGACGGCCAAGACTGGCCCAATTTCCTCCCAATGCTTCTTATAAAATTCCACTGTTAGCCCATCTGGACCTGGCGCTTTACCTCCTTTCATATCTTTCAATGCTGATGATAGTTCACTCAGGGAGATAGGTTGATCCTGTTCGTGTCTGTGAACTGCCAGGAAACTTGGTAATTCCCAGCTCTCTAGTAAACCTGGTCCTTTGAATGCTGTATACATTTCCTTGTAGACATGTGCAAAACACTTAACGATGTCACTAGTGTTCTGATATTGGTGCGGGCCTACCTGTATTTGATGGATTAAACTTCTGTCTCTGTGTGATCTGTTGAATTGCTTAAAGAAGAAAGCAGACGACTTATCAGCTTTCTTGTAACATATACGCATCTGAATAGCTTCGTTTTCTGCCTGCCTCTCTAATAGCGACAGGATTTCTTTTTGTATTTCTCTTTCTCCCAGATCATCCTGACAAGACTTTAGGAGTGTCCGAACTTCATACAGGTGTCTTAGCTCTCTCCTGCTTTCCAGATGCTTTTCCCTTGTTAATTTTTGAAAAGCTGTTTTTATTGCATTTTTGTAGTGCACCCAGCTCCCTTCTGTCCAGTGATTAGGATTTCTCAAAAGCTGTGTTAGTCTTTTAATATCCTGCGGGTCACCTTGCAAGAGCACCGGTTTTAACCTCTAGGGGCCCTTCCCCTGTTCTACAGTTAGGCTTAATGGAAAGTCCATTATAACTAATTTGTGATCTGTTATTGCGCGAGGTCCCGAAATGTTGATATGTCTTACCCGATTTATTTTATCTGCTATCTTGCTTGGGACATAGAATCGGTCAATGCGGGTCCCTACTGTTCCCCTAGACCAGGTTGCTCCGTGACTTATGGGATATTTCTTTCTCCATATGTCTATCAGGTCGTGTTTTAAGCTCAAGCTGTTGAGCTCCAAGGAGCCCTCTGTGCCAGTTGTTGGATCCCCCGTACCTGTCTTATCTTTAACTGGGTCTAACACGCAATTCCAGTCTCCTCCTAGTATAATCAATCGAGCCCCCACCATAAAAAGATGTAAACTGCTAAATATCCGCCTCCGCTCTGGAGCAGTGTTTGGTGCATATATATTCATCAGTCTTATTGTGTGCGACCCTATTCTCCAGTCAATGCAGACTATTCTCCCTTCTATGTCCCTTTGAAGATTGCAGAATTTTCCTATGACCGGTGGTAAGACTATGATGCCTACCCCCTTGGAATTGCTTGAGCCAAAACTCCAGAAGCTTAGACATTTGTATCTGTTCTGGAATTTTCGCACTTGGACACTGTTAAAAAAGTGACTTTCTTGGATGAATAAAATTCTAACCCCTAGTAACAACATGCTTCTCCATACATGATGCTGAGCATGCCCTTGAGCAAAACCCCTTATGTTCCAAGTACCTATGATTACCATGTAGAAATCTGATCTATTGTGTCAGAGATACGCTTAGAGCATACAAGGTTCTGCCTAACTCTTGCTCATGTCCGAATAACCATGAGATTCGGGAATTATTTAGCTGCTGCACTATTCCCAGTAACGTCTGTCCTGCTAAGTTTCCAAAAAATATGTCTCTCCACATAAATTGAATGCTGTTTACTTTGCCTCCTTGAGCATGCTCAAACACTATTCTCGGCTTCCCTAGCCGCTGCTCCCATTCTTCTAATTTAACAGTTAATGTTTCCGATCCTATTGGCACGTATTTTTTTAAATGCTCGACCCCCAGTAATTTATCACTACCCTCGCCTAATGTCCCTTCTGTTTCGGAGTCATCTGAACTTAGCTCATTCAGATCTTCTATTGTGTCCTTTCCTTTTTCTACAATTTGCCTCTTTCTTTTTCCTTCAATCTCTAGACTTTCTTCGTCTTTGTTGTCCCCCCCCCTCTTCATACCTCTTGCTATTTCCACCGTTTCCATTAAAGTGGGGGTGTCTTGACTTGTGTCTATAACCCCTTTTTCTTCCCCTGTTCCTGTAATTAGATTCACTGGTTCAGCTGACAGTATCTGTTTTATGACTCCCTGTGGCCTTAAAATGACCATATTTCCCTTTTCCGAATTTTCTTCGCCTACTTTTCCTTCCCCTCTTCTGATCGCATCTGCATATGACCTAATTGGACAGCTTCCCGCTTTGTGGCTTGTCTCCCCACATTTGTTGCATGCTTTGGGGCAGTCACTGCTGATATGCCCCACTTCTTTGCAATTGAAACAACGCCCATTTGTACAATTCGCGCCTAAATGATCCAGGCTGCCACATTTTAAGCACCTCTTCTCTACCCCTCTGTAATTCAGAAGTAGTCGATTTCCCATTACATAGATGATGTTTGGAACTGGTTTTCTCATTTCCATTTGCACTGTTACTTTTCCCGTATACAACTCTGGAAAGCCCTCCCACGCGTGCATTTCTATTCTCGAGACTTTTCCATATGTTTCTAATGAAGTTTTTAGATATGTGTTCGGCATTTCAATTGGGTAACGCTCTATGGTGATATATTTCCTGATACTACCCACCAAATGGGGGTGTATCACTTGGTTTTCAAAAGGGAAGCCCCTCAGCAATGTCTCTCTTGTTCGTAGTCTTTACAAACTACCTGGTATTTCCTCAAGGGTAGGAGGGTGAAACCCTGTAATCTAGATAAATTTACGCTTTTCGCTAAGCCCTCAATTACTTGTCTCGGTTCACACTCTGCATCCAGAGAGAATTCCAAGGTTCTCTCACGTATATAGAAACTCATATTGGGGGAAAAAAAAGTAACAATGGTCGTGCCCGCAGGCACTTAATCCCACCCTGGAAACTTTCGCAGGGTCAGCAAAAAAAAAAAAAAACTTAATGTAACAACTTACGATCTAGAAGGACCTTGAAGCAGCACAACCTCGTCAGGCGATTATACGAAAGAAGAACGTTTTATCCGGCCTATCGTCAGTGAGTGGGTAGGTACCCAAGTGATGCAATGATGGCAAAAACAGTTATGAAGTATAACTCCACAATATGAGAGATGCCTGATGGTGTATGATGTATTTAGACTAAGGCGCAGCCACCATTGCATCACTTGGGTACCTACCCACTCACTGACGAAAGGCCAAATAGCCCTGAAACAGTGCTGTCTGGGTGGTGGTACCTATCTGAGAATAAGTAACACTAGTCTTCTCCTTAGGTGAAGCGTTACTTATTCGAAGTAGTGCAATATCATGGCAACTCGTTGTGAAGGTATTCACAATATGAGATATAACCTAAAACGATGCCACCTTAAAAATTTTCTGTTTATTCAGAAATGGCTGTGTATTATGATGCTAAGCACTTTATATACATAGTCTAAATTTGTTCGCAGCTTGAGGCTCTAGCCCTAAATGCGCCTTAGTCTAAATCCGAAACTTAACTTTTGCATTTATTTAGAATCTGTTTCTTCTTAGAGTCTCGTGTTAACAGGGTATGTAGAGAGTGATGTAAATGTGGTGATGTACCGGATAATTTACAGTAAGGAAAAGCTAATTCCTAATATACTGTACATATGATAATCAAATCTTTTAATTTTTAAAACGCAAACAGTATTTTTAAATTTAACTAGTTTTCTCCACAAATAGAAAAACCAATCGCAATTATGAAGGAGGAAACTTGAACGGAGAAAAACACAACATCATATTGAGCTCGATCTTTCCTTCAATTATAATTAAGGAGTTATTATAAACTCCCACGATGATGAGAAATTCATCGAAGCCCTACTGAAATTAATTTCATTACATAATTTTTCAGAAAAAAGCACGATTAAACAAGATCCATTATGGTGTGGTAAGTAAAGATATTTTCTAGTTATTTTTTTAGTAATTTTTTTTTTACATATTTTAAATAGTAAACTTAATATTCTATTTGCATTTATGTTAAAAATCTGTATTTTAAATTTTAAGCCGAAAAACAACTTATTCGTTTACAACCGTTACTTTGAAATTCTTACTGGAATTTAAATATTAGCAACTTTTGCGTCGCTGTGGTATAAATCTCTCATTTTCTTTTAAGTGTTTTTTTTTTTTTTGAGACTGGGTCATTCCTTCCTTTAAGTCACTTACTGTTCCAGTTAGTTATTTCAGAACTTGGTAGAAAGCTGGAGAAAAGTAAGATTGTGAAAATATTGTTTTAATATCGTTTTTGTTATTATTTTGAATAAACACGACGAAAACTCCTGAAGGTGACATTTATCTCGGGCAGTAGTTAGCGATGTTCATAGTTTGCACAATTTTTGTCCCCAAATTTGATCGAAATTTTAAAAGAATTTTAAAATCGGACGGAAGTAAATAATAGATTACAAACCGTTATATATTTGTGAAATGGTTTGTATCAACGAAACGTTTAATATGAAAATATTTATGCGTTAGCAAATTAACAATTTCATTGAATTTTTCAGACTCTAATGTGTTTTCTAATTTTCAGCAGAATTTTTAAAATAAATTTAAAGTAAATTTAAAATTTTTTGGAATATAGTAGTAAATAACCCTTTCTAAATATATATATGGTTTTCACATTTTCAAGACTATTTATTAAAATTATTTAAAACTATCTTTAAAATTTTGCAACGATTATTTAACAGGCAGAAAATTATGGCTGGAGCATGTTTAATATTTTGCTCATCTAACCTATTCAATGTTCTTCCTATTCAATGTCTATAATTACTTTTCTCGAAAGTAACAGTAAAAAAAAAGATACACTTTTGTTACAATGCAATAACAATTGTAATCCATTAAAAACACATGATATTATGGGTAAACTTCAAAAATGTCCGAAACGTTTTTCAAATATTACGAAGAAAATTTACACTTAATGTTGTAGCACCGACATTTTTGTAACAGTTAGGAGAGCCAGGAGTGTAGGGTGTTGAGTTGCTTCGGTTGAATATCGCTCTCGGGATTTGGAAATCCGTTAAGAAATTAAGATTGAGACTGGCCGTTTGAAGACAATACAGGAAATTCGGCGTATTCTATGAAAGAGGCAGAAAACGGCGGTCGAAGAAACAAATGAGAAAGAAGCGAATTTGTTTTTTTAAAATTTGAAATTTGTCAGCAAAAGGAAGTTGATTGTTTCTAGCACGGTTCTGAAGAGGGATCGGTAATTATAGTAGCCAACTGAGAAGAAAGTGCCAATGGTAGTATCTATGAAATTTCATAAATTACAACCAATATGCCTCTCTCTCTCTCTCTCTCTCTCTCTCATGGACACTGTAGAAGTATCTAAAGTGCCTATGAGAGAGAGAGAGAGGTATTACATGGACACCGCCCCAAATATTGAAACAACATTAGAGAAACAGAAAAAGAATCTTTATTTACAATGTAATTATGATAATATGTACAAAATAGTGTTTTGCAATCTACCTTTACGGACACAGGACAGGGGTTTCCATGAGCAGGGATCAATAAATTTCAACAATAAATGAAAAGTTGAAGAGTTTTACAAAATCAGTATACAAAGTTGTTAATCATTAACTAGAACAAAGGACTTTAAAAGCATGGAATAAATGAAAAAGATTGTCCGGGTCTTCAGGCTGAAATACATGTATGTTTAACAAAGAGCCATACATATGAATAAGACCTTCTCCTGTTTCCAGTCATCTTACGTCATCAGCTGCAAATTATCTTAATGAATCAATACAAGACCATTTTAAACGTTCAAAAAATAAAATATTCATTTATTGTTAAACTACCACCGCTGGGTTTCTTTCGATTTTCTCATGAAAGAATTACACTGCACCTAAAAATCCTCTGCTGAATGAACCAGGATCTGTTGAAATGGATAACAGCATAGGAAAAAAACTAGCAACTGTTCATATTCATCCATTCGATAAAAATGTGATGATACCTCTATTAATTAATGTGTGCAAAGAGAGTCATGGAACCAAAAAGGAGATATGGGGTAGAAAGCAAAATTGTTAACAACTTGTAAAAATAAGACAGAGATAAAATTCAGTTATTAATATTTAAACTTATCCTGACTGAGAAGGGAAATGAATAGCTCCTGGACGAGGTTAATATAATACATATAACTTAGTACCGGGCATTGTGTGGAGTTTCAGAAGATGAAAGCAGATATTGATGTCATTAGACTTGACGCCTCGACTACTGCGTACAGGTCTGGAGGCCTTAGATTAGGAAGAATGTAGAGTTGCTTGAACAGAGAAGGGTAACAAGATTGGTGAGGAGAACTAAGGGGTCCTCTTACCAAGAGAGTTTTGCAAATTATAGTGTCTGGCGACTAGGCACCTGCGTGGTGATCTGAATGAGATGTGTAAAGTCTTGAATGGATTGAGCAAGCTCAATGCTAATAGGATTCTTCCTCTTGCCCAGATTACGAACCTCAGAGGACATAAATTAAAATTGACGAAAGACAGTTGTAGAAGAGATGTTCGGAAATTTGCCAGCGAATGGTTAATTGTTGAAACGAACGTCGATCTGTCGTCGTGCAAGTTGATAGTTTAAATACATTCAAGCAAGAACTGAAGAAACATTTTGAGGGAATGGATATATGATTTTTTTTTTTTTTTTTGGCTGATGCCACTTATGCTCACAAGCTTCCTTTCCTGCATCTAATGCTTCCATTACTACTATTAGTACTAAAATAGAGGGAGAAAAAACTGAATCTTCGATAACACCAGCATTACTGGAAAAATTAGAAGACAGAGAGCCCTCACCTATTTACCTGCAGTGATCGGTCAGAGAGAGAACTGATACCCAATTACAAAATACAGTTGAGAAACTATTAGATGGAAGATTATTTAGAAAATCATTACGTCAAACACGATCTAAATCTTTCTGAAATTTCGAGAGAAACTGCTTCAGTCTCACCAAATTTTTCCATTGAATTTATACTTCATTGCAACACAGAAGTAGATACCCGACCAACAAAGAGAGGCCAAAAACCCTTCAAAATTCCGTCTGGATGGTGGTATCCCCCGAAAACATGTAACATTTGTCTTCACCATTGGTAAAGCATTGCTTATTCGAAGTAGTTCAATATCAGGGCAACTCGTTATTAAGGTTTTTCAATATGGGATATGTAAGTAAAACTATACCAATTCACCTAATTCACGGATTACTAGGTACTAATATGCGCAAATGCAATAACCTAATCGTTAAGAACATAATTAGTAGGAAATACGAACAGAAGGATGCCATATACAAAAAGGAATGTCCAGAATCAATTATTTCTAAGAGGTGATGAAAGAAGACAAGGTAAACTTTCATCAAGACTCTTTTTGCTTACGTCAGTCTGAATGTAACTGCTGAAGTATCTATGGAGGAATATCTTTAAATTTCACAATCGGTAGCACAATATGCTCAGATAAAATTCCAATCGAAATAGAGAAACTTATAGATGAAGAAAATACCTGGTAGTTGACTAAATACTGCTATAGATCCGCAAGCAGAAATAATAGCAAGAATAAATGTTGCGAGAAAGGCCTTTACAAAATAAAGAGCAGTTCTGTGTGGCAAAGCTCCGGACCTGTCAATCGGACTGAAATTCCTTAATTGCTATGTGTGGACCATACTGTTATACGGAACTGAAACTTGGACAGTGAAAACCGCGAGCATGAACAAAATATAGGCCTTCGAAATGTGGATCTACATAATTATGAAAAAGATATTTTGGTTAGACAAAATCACCAGCATTGAATACCTGAAAAGAGCACGAAGTAAATTGTTGAGCTTAGTGAAGAGCAGGAAAATTGCCTACCTGGGACACATTCTTAGATATGAAAAATATAAATTTCTGCAAGTCAATAATAGAGGGGAAAATATTCGTTTAGAATGTTTCCTCCAACACGATTTACAGTAAAATTCTGAACGAATGTCACTGTAATTCTTAATTCTTTTAAAATTCTGAACAAATTTCACTGTGAATCGTGTGATATTTCCAAATCAGATAATTTCAATAAATCCGAAACTTAACTTTTGCATTTATTTAGAATCTGTTTCTTCTTAGAGTCTCGTGTTAACAGGGTATGTAGAGAGTGATGTAAATGTGGTGATGTACCGGATAATTTACAGTAAGGAAAAGCTAATTCCTAATATACTGTACATATATTTTTTTGTACATATCATAATTAAATCTTTTAATTTTTAAAACGCAAACAGTATTTTTAAATTTAACTAGTTTTCTCCACAAATAGAAAAACCAATCGCAATTATGAAGAAGGAAACTTGAACGGAGAAAAACACAACATCATATTGAGTTCGATCTTTCCTTCAATTATAATTAAGGAGTCATAAAAACTCCCACGATCATTGAGAAATTTCCCGAAAAGGATACTCGAACTTAATTTCATAATATAATTTTTCAGAAAAAAGAACGATTAAACAAGATCTATTATGGTGTGGTAAGTAAAGATATTTTCTAGGTATTTCTTTAGTAATTTTTTTTACAAATTTTAAATAGTAAACTTAATATTCTATTTGCATTTATGTTAAAAATTTGTATTTTAAATTTTATGCCGAAAAACAGCTTATTCGTTTACAACCGTTACTTTGAAATTCTTACTGGAATTTAAATATTAGCAACTTTTGCGTCGCTGTGGTATAAATCTCTCATTTTCTTTTAAGTGTGTTTTTTTTTTTTTTTTTTTTTTTTTTTGAGACTGGGTCATTCCTTCCTTTAAGTCACTTACTGTTCCAGTTAGTTATTTCAGAACTTGGCAGAAAGCTGGAGAGAATAAAATTGTGAAAATATTGTTTTAATATCGTTTTCGTTATTATTTTCAATAGTTACGACGAAAACTCCTGAAGGTGACATTTAGCTCGAACAGTAGTTAGCGATGTTCATAGTTTGCATAATTTTTGTCTCAAATTTCATATAAATTTTAAAAGAGTTTTAAAAATCGAAGTGAATAATAGTTTACAAATCGTTAAATATTTCTGAAGAAAGGCTTCAGAAATATATTAATATTTTAATATTCAGAAATATATTTTCCATTACGAACACATGATATTATGGGTAAACGTTATTAAAAATGTTCGAAAAGTTTTCCAAATATTACGAAGAAAATATACACTTTTATGTTGTAGCACCGAAATTTTGTAATAGTTAGGAGAGCCAGGAGTTTAGCGTGTTGAGTTGCTTCGGTTGAAGATAGCGCTCAGGATTTGGAAATCCGTTAAGAAATTATGATTGAGAATGGCCGTTTGAAGGCAATACAGGAAATTCGCTGTATTTTATGAAAGAGGCAGAAAACGGAGGTCGAAGAAACAAATGAGAAAGAAGCGAAGTTGGTTCTGATAATTTGAAATTTGTCAGCGAAAGGAAGTTGATTGTTTCTAGCACGGTTTTGAAGAGAGATCGGTAATAATAGAAGCCAACTGAGAAGAAAAGTGCCAATGGTAGTATCTATGAAAAGGCATACAACAGAACCAGTATGTCTATGACAGAGAGAGAGATGGCTTCTTGATTAACCTAACTGTCCTCTTTTGAATGGACCCTAGAAGCGTGACAAAGATTATATGGGCACCACCCTAAATATTGGAACAAATATTAGAGAGACAGAGAAATATAATTTTTTTTTTTTTTTTCTTTTTTTGCCCTCTGCCTTTATGGACACAAGAGAGGGCTTTTCACGATCAGGGATCAATGAATTTAAATAATAAATGAAAAGTTGAAGAGTATCTACAAAATCACTACACAAAGTGGCTAATATTTAATTAGAACAAAGCAATTTAAGAGAATGGAATAAATGAAAAAAGACTGCCCGCGTCTTCATGCTGAATTACATGTGTCTGTTTAGCAGAGGGTAAGGCTTTTTCCTGTTTGCAGTCATCTTATGTCACCAGCTGCAAATTATCTTAATGAATAAATGCAATTCCATCTTGCAAGACCATTTTACACTTAAAAAAATAATAAAATATTCATTTATTATTAAACTACCACCGCTGTGTTTTTTTTAGATTTTCAGATGAAAGAACTACACTGCAGCTAAACAATCCTCTGCTAAATGAACTAGGATCTGTTGAAATGAATAACAGAAAAGGAATCAAACCAGGAAACGTTCCTATTCATCATTCGATAAAAATGTGAGGATGCCTCTATTAATTAATGTTTACAAAGACAGTCATGGAACCAAAAAGGAATTATGGGGTAGGAGGCAAAATTTTTAAGAACTTAAAAAGAGAAGACAGAGAGAAAATTCCGTTAGTTTTTATTAGACTTAACCGACTGAGAAGGAAAATGAGTAGATTCAGGACGAGGTATTAGAATATTAGTATTTAATACCGTGCATTGGATGCAGTTAGAGAAGATGAAAGAAGATATTGATGTCATTACACATGAACACCTTGAGTACTGCGTACAGGTCTGGAGACCTTAATTTAGGAAGGATATAGAGTTTCTTGTACAGAGAAGGGTAACAAGATTGGTGAGGAGAACTAAGGGGTCCTCTTACCAAGAGAGGCTTGCAAATTATAGTGTCTGGCGACTAGGCACCTGCCTGGTGATCTGATTGAGATGTATAAGGCCTTGAATGGATTGAGCAAGCTCAATGCTAATAGAATTTTTCCTCTTGCCCAGATTACGAAACTCAGGGTAAAATTGACGAAAGACAGTTATAGAATAGATGTTCGAAAATATGCCTATAGTCAGCGGGTGGTTAATTGTTGAAACGAAAGTCCATCTGTCGTCGTGCAAGTTAGTTTAAATAAATTCATGCAAGAACTGAACAAACATGTAGACGGAATGGATGTATGATTTTTTTTTTTTTTTTTTTTTGGCTGATGCCACATACGCTCACACGCTTACTTTCTTGCATCTAATGCTTCCATTACTACTACTAGTACTACGGCTAAAAGAGAGGGAGAAAGAACTGAACCTTCGACAACGGCAGCATTACTGGAAAAATTAGAAGACAGAGCGCCCGCACCGATCACCCGCTGTGATCGGTCAGAGAGAAAACTGATACCCAATTACAGAAAATAGTTGACAAACCATTAGATGGAAGATTGTTTAGAAAATTATTACGTCAAACACGATCTAAATCTTTTTGAAATTTCGAGAGAAACTGCTTCAGCCTCACCAAACGTTTCTATTGAATTTATCCATCAATGCAACAGAGAAGTAGATACCCGACCAACAAGGAGAGTCCAAAAACCCTTCAATGGTCCGTCTAGTTGGTGGTGTCCGCAGAAAATATGTAACATTAGTCTTCACCATTGGTAAAGCATTGCTTATTCCAAGTAGTTCAATATCAAGGCTACTCGTTGTTAAGGTTTTTCAATATGAGATATAACTAAAACGATGCCAATTCACCGAATTCAGTGATCACTGTGCACTAATATGTGCAAATGCAATAACCTATCCGTTATGAACATAATTAGCAGGAAATAGGAACAGAATAATGCCATATACAATTAAGAATGCCCTGAATAAATTATTTCTAAGAGGTGATGAAAGAAGATAAGGGAAACTTACATCAAGACTCTTTTTGCTTATGTGAGTCCGAATGTAACTGTTGAAGTATCTATGGAGGAATGTCTTTAAATTCCACAATCGGAAGTATAATATGCTCAGGTAAAATTGCAATCGAAATAGAGAAATGAAGAAAATACCTGGTAGTTGACTAAATACTGCTCTAGATCCGGAAGCAGAAGTAATAGCAAGAATAAATGTTGCGAGAAAGGCCTTTACAAAATAAAGAGCAGTTCTGTGTGGCAAATCTCCGGATCTGTCAATCGGCCTGAGCCCAGCAACCCAAAGGTCGCGGGTTCGATTCTCGCCTCGGGCTTGGATCAAAGTACTGCAAAAACCTTGGGAGGTGCAATATGGCCACAGAAGCCGATGCGCCAACAACTACCAAATCAAAAAAAAAAAAAAAAGAATATGCTAAGCAAGCACCGCGTTCCATAAGGTAACATCAAAAAAAAAAAAAAAAAAAATCGGACTGAAATTCCTTAGTTGCTATGTGTGGACCATACTGTTTTACGGAACTGAAACTTGGACAGTGAAAATCGCGAGGATGAACAAAATATAGGCCTTCGAAATGTGGATCTACAGATTTATGATAAAGATATCTTGGTTAGACAGAATCACCAGCATTCAATACCTGAAAAGAGCACGACGCAAATTGTTGAGCTTAGTGAAGAGCAGGAAAATTGCCTACCTGGGACACATTCTTAAATATGAGAAATATAAATTTCTGCAAGTAATAATAGAGGGAAAAATATTCGTTTAGAATGTTTTCTCCAACACGATTTACAGTGAAATTCTGAACGAATGTCACTGTAATTCTAAATTCTTTTAAAATTCTGAACGAATTTCACTGTAAATCATGTGATATTTCCAAATCAGATAATTTCAATAAATCCGAAACTTAACTTTTGCATTTATTTAGAATCTGTTTCTTCTTAGAGTCTCGTGTTAACAGGGTATGTAGAGAGTGATGTAAATGTGGTGATGTACCGGATAATTTACAGTAAGGAAAAGCTAATTCCTAATATACTGTACATATATTTTTTTGTACATATGATAATTAAATCTTTTAATTTTTAAAACGCAAACAGTATTTTTAAATTTAACTAGTTTTCTCCACAAATAGAAAAACCAATCGCAATTATGAAGAAGGAAACTTGAACGGAGAAAAACACAACATCATATTGAGCTCGATCTTTCCTTCAATTATAATTAAGGAGTTATTATAAACTCCCACGATGATGAGAAATTCATCGAAGCCCTACTGAAATTAATTTCATTACATAATTTTTCAGAAAAAAGCACGATTAAACAAGATCTATTATGGTGTGGTAAGTAAAGATATTTTCTAGTTATTTTTTTAGTAATTTTTTTTTTACATATTTTAAATAGTAAACTTAATATTCTATTTGCATTTATGTTAAAAATCTGTATTTTAAATTTTAAGCCGAAAAACAACTTATTCGTTTACAACCGTTACTTTGAAATTCTTACTGGAATTTAAATATTAGCAACTTTTGCGTCGCTGTGGTATAAATCTCTCATTTTCTTTTAAGTGTTTTTTTTTTTTTTTTGAGACTGGGTCATTCCTTCCTTTAAGTCACTTACTGTTCCAGTTAGTTATTTCAGAACTTGGTAGAAAGCTGGAGAAGAGTAAGATTGTGAAAATATTGTTTTAATATCGTTTTTGTTATTATTTTGAATAAACACGACGAAAACTCCTGAAGGTGACATTTATCTCGGGCAGTAGTTAGCGATGTTCATAGTTTGCACAATTTTTGTCCCCAAATTTGATCGAAATTTTAAAAGAATTTTAAAATCGGACGGAAGTAAATAATAGATTACAAACCGTTATATATTTGTGAAATGGTTTGTATCAACGAAACGTTTAATATGAAAATATTTATGCGTTAGCAAATTAACAATTTCATTGAATTTTTCAAACTCTAATGTGTTTTCTAATTTTCAGCAGAATTTTTAAAATAAATTTAAAGTAAATTTAAATTTTTTTGGAATATAGTAGTAAATAACACTTGCTAAATATGTATATGGTTTTCACATTTTCAAGACTATTTATTAAAATTATTTAAAACTATCTTTAAAATTTTGCAACGATTATTTAACAGGCAGAAATTTAAGGCATATTTAATATTTTGCTCATCTAACCGTTTTCTGATAACAAAAAATGGACGGAACTAAGTTCTTCCTATTCAATGTCTATGAAATTTCATAAAATACAAACAATATGCCTCTCTCTCTCTCTCTCATGGACACTGTAGAAGTATCTAAAGTGCCTATGAGAGAGAGAGAGGTATTACATGGACACCGCCCGAAATATTGAAACAACATTAGAGAAACAGAGAAAGAATCTTTATTTACAATGTAATTATGATAATATGTACAAAATAATGTTTTGCAATTTACCTTTACGGACACAGGACAGGGATTTACATGAGCAGGGATCAATAAATTTCAACAATAAATGAAAAGTTGAAGAGTTTTTACAAAATCAGTATACAAAGTTGTTAATCATTAACTAGAACAAAGGACTTTAAAAGCATGGAATAAATGAAAAAGATTGTCCGGGTCTTCAGGCTGAAATACATGTATGTTTAACAAAGAACCATACATATGAATAAGACCTTCTCCTGTTTCCAGTCATCAGCTGCAAATTATCTTAATGAATCAATACAAGACCATTTTAAACGTTAAAAAAATAAAATATTCATTTATTGTTAAACTACCACCGCTGGGTTTCTTTCGATTTTCTCATGAAAGAATTACACTGCACCTAAAAATCCTCTGCTGAATGAACCAGGATCTGTTGAAATGGATAACAGCATAGGAAACAAACTAGCAACTGTTCATATTCATCCATTCGATAAAAATGTGAGGATACCTCTATTAATTAATGTGTGCAAAGAGAGTCATGAAACCAAAAAGGAGATATGGGGTAGAAAGCAAAATTGTTAACAACTTGTAAAAATAAGACAGAGATAAAATTCAGTTATTTATATTTAAACTTATCCTGACTGAGAAGGGAAATGAATAGCTCCTGGACGAGGTTAATATAATACATATAACTTAGTACCGAGCATTGTGTGGAGTTTCAGAAGATGAAAGGAGATATTGATGTCATTAGACTTGACGCCTCGACTACTGCGTACAGGTCTGGAGGCCTTAGATTAGGAAGGATATAGAGTTGCTTGTACAGAGAAGGGTAACAAGATTAGTGATGAGAACTAAGGAGTCCTCCTACCAAGAGAGGCTTGCAAATTATAGTGTCTGGCGACTAGGCACCTGCGTGGTGATCTGAATGAGATGTGTAAAGTCTTGAATGGATTGAGCAAGCTCAATGCTAATAGGATTCTTCCTCTTGCCCAGATTACGAACATCAGAGGACATAAATTAAAATTGACGAAAGACAGTTGTAGAAGAGATGTTCGGAAATTTGCCAGCGAATGGTTAATTGTTGAAACGAACGTCGATCTGTCGTCGTGCAAGTTGATAGTTTAAATACATTCAAGCAAGAACTGAAGAAACATTTTGAGGGAATGGATATATGATTTTTTTTTTTTTTTTTTTTTGGCTGATGCCACTTATGCTCACAAGCTTCCTTTCCTGCATCTAATGCTTCCATTACTACTATTAGTACTAAAATAGAGGGAGAAAAAACTGAATCTTCGATAACACCAGCATTACTGGAAAAATTAGAAGACAGAGAGCCCTCACTTATTACCTGCAGTGATCGGTCAGAGAGAAAACTGATGCCCAATTACAAAACACAGTTGAGAAACTATTAGATGGAAGATTATTTAGAAAATCATTACGTCAAACACGATCTAAATCTTTCTGAAATTTCGAGAGAAACTGCTTCAGTCTCACCAAACTTTTCCATTGAATTTATACATCATTGCAACACAGAAGTACATACCCGACCAACAAAGAGAGGCCAAACACCCTTCAAAATTCCGTCTGGATGATGGTATCCACCGAAAATATGTAACATTAGTCTTCACCATTGGTAAAGGCATTGCTTATTCCAAGTAGTTCAATATCAGGGCAACTCGTTGTTAAGGTTTTTCAATATGGGATATATAACTAAAACGATACCAATTCACCTAATTCACGGATCACTACGTACTAATATGTGCAAATGCAATAACCTATCCTTTAAGAACATAATTAGTAGGAAATACGAACAGAAGGATGCCATATACAAAAAGGAATGTCCAGAATCAATTATTTCTAAGAGGTGATGAAAGAAGACAAGGGAAACTTACATCAAAACTCTTTTTGCTTACGTCAGTGTGAATGTAACTGTTGAAGTATCTATGGAGCAATGTTTTTAAATTCCATAATCGGAAGTACAATATGCTCAGCTAAAATTACAATCGAAATAGAGAAACTTATAGATGAAGAAAATACCTGCTAGTTGACTAAATACTGCTCTAGATCCGGAAGCAGAAATAATAGCAAGAATAAATGTTGCGAGAAGGGCCTTTACAAAATAAAGAACACTTCTGTGTGGCAAAGCTGCGGATCTGTTAATCGGACTGAAATTCCTTAGTTGCTATGTGTGGTCCATTCTGTTATACGGAACTGAAAAATGGACAGTGAAAACCGCGAGCATGAACAAAATATAGGCCTTCGAAATGTGGATCTACAGAATTATGAAAACGATATCTTGGTTAGACAAAATCACCAGCATTGAATACCTGAAAAGAGCACGACGTAAATTGTTGAGCTTAGTGAAGAGCAGGAAAATGGCGTACCTGGGACACATTCTTAGATATGAAAAATATAAATTTCTGCAAGTAATAATAGAGGGGAAAATATTCGTTTAGAATGTTTCCTCCAACACGATTTACAGTGAAATTCTGAACGAATGTCACTGTAATTCTTAATTCTTTAAAAATTCTGAATAAATTTCACTGTGAATCGTGTGATATTTCCAAATCAGATAATTTCAATAAATCCGAAACTTAACTTTTGCATTTATTTAGAATCTGTTTCTTCTTAGGGTCTCGTGTTAACAGGGTATGTAGAGAGTGATGTAAATGTGGTGATGTACCGGATAATTTACAGTAAGGAAAAGCTAATTCCTAATATACTGTACATATTTTTTTTGTACATATGATAATTAAATCTTTTAATTTTTAAAACGCAAACAGTATTTTTAAATTTAACTAGTTTTCTCCACAAATAGAAAAACCAATCGCAATTATGAAGGAGGAAACTTGAACGGAGAAAAACACAACATCATATTGAGCTCGATCTTTCCTTCAATTATAATTAAGGAGTTATTATAAACTCCCACGATGATGAGAAATTCATCGAAGCCCTACTGAAATTAATTTCATTACATAATTTTTCAGAAAAAAAGCACGATTAAACAAGATCTATTATGGTGTGGTAAGTAAAGATATTTTCTAGTTATTTTTTAATAATTTTTTTTTTACATATTTTAAATAGTAAACTTAATATTCTATTTGCATTTATGTTAAAAATCTGTATTTTAAATTTTAAGCCGAAAAACAACTTATTCGTTTACAACCGTTACTTTGAAATTCTTACTGGAATTTAAATATTAGCAACTTTTGCGTCGCTGTGGTATAAATCTCTCATTTTCTTTTAAGTGTGTTTTTTTTTTTTTTTTTTTTTTTTTTGAGACTGGGTCATTCCTTCCTTTAAGTCACTTACTGTTCCAGTTAGTTATTTCCGAACTTGGCAGAAAACTGGAGAAGAATAAAATTGTGAAAATATTGTTTTAATATCGTTTTCGTTATTATTTTCAATAATGACGACGAAAACTCCTGAAGGTGACATTTAGCTCGAACAGTAGTTAACTATGTTCATAGTTTGCATAATTTTTGTCTCAAATTTCATATAAATTTTAAAGGAGTTTTAAAAATCGAAGTGAATAATAGTTTACAAATCGTTAAATATTTCTGAAGAAAGGCTTCAGAAATATATTAATATTTTAATATTCAGAAATATATTTTCCATTACGAACACATGATATTATGGGTAAACGTTATAAAAATGTTCGAAAAGTTTTCCAAATATTACGAAGAAAATATACACTTTTATGTTGTAGCACCGAAATTTTGTAATAGTTAGAAGAGCCAGGAGTTTAGCGTGTTGAGTTGCTTCGGTTGAAGATAGCGCTCAGGATTTGGAAATCCGTTAAGAAATTATGATTGAGAATGGCCGTTTGAAGACAACACAGGAAATTCGCTGTATTTTATGAAAGAGGCAGAAAACGGAGGTCGAAGAAACAAATGAGAAAGAAGCGAAGTTGGTTCTGATAATTTGAAATTTGTCAGCGAAAGGAAGTTGATTGTTTCTAGCACGGTTTTGAAGAGAGATCGGTAATAATAGAAGCCAACTGAGAAGAAAAGTGCCAATGGTAGTATCTATGAAAAGGCATACAACAGAACCAGTATGTCTATGACAGAGAGAGAGATGGCTTCTTGATTCACCTAACTGTCCTCTTTTGAATGGACCCTAGAAGCGTGACAAAGATTATATGGGCACCACCCTAAATATTGGAACAAATATTAGAGAGACAGAGAAATATAATTTTTTTTTTTTTTTCTTTTTTTGCCCTCTGCCTTTATGGACACAAGAGAGGGCTTTTCACGATCAGGGATCAATGAATTTAAATAATAAATGAAAAGTTGAAGAGTATCTACAAAATCACTACACAAAGTGGCTAATATTTAATTAGAACAAAGCAATTTAAGAGAATGGAATAAATGAAAAAAGACTGCCCGCGTCTTCATGCTGAATTACATGTGTCTGTTTAGCAGAGGGTAAGGCTTTTTCCTGTTTGCAGTCATCTTATGTCACCAGCTGCAAATTGTCTTAATGAATAAATGCAATTCCATCTTGCAAGACCATTTTACACTTAAAAAAATAATAAAATATTTATTTATTATTAAATTACCACCGCTGTGTTTTTTTTTTAGATTTTCAGATGAAAGAACTACACTGCAGCTAAACAATCCTCTGCTAAATGAACTAGGATCTGTTGAAATGAATAACAGAAAAGGAATCAAACCAGGAAACGTTCCTATTCATCATTCGATAAAAATGTGAGGATGCCTCTATTAATTAATGTTTACAAAGACAGTCATGGAACCAAAAAGGAATTATGGGGTAGGAGGCAAAATTTTTAAGAACTTAAAAAGAGAAGACAGAGAGAAAATTCCGTTAGTTTTTATTAGACTTAACCGACTGAGAAGGAAAATGAGTAGATTCAGGATGAGGTATTAGAATATTAGTATTTAATACCGTGCATTGGATGCAGTTAGAGAAGATGAAAGAAGATATTGATGTCATTACACATGAACACCTTGAGTACTGCGTACAGGTCTGGAGACCTTAATTTAGGAAGGATATAGAGTTTCTTGTACAGAGAAGGGTAACAAGATTGGTGAGGAGAACTAAGGGGTCCTCTTACCAAGAGAGGCTTGCAAATTATAGTGTCTGGCGACTAGGCACCTGCGTGGTGATCTGATTGAGATGTATAAGGCCTTGAATGGATTGAGCAAGCTCAATGCTAATAGAATTTTTCCTCTTGCCCAGATTACGAAACTCAGGGTAAAATTGACGAAAGACAGTTATAGAATAGATGTTCGAAAATATGCCTATAGTCAGCGGGTGGTTAATTGTGGAAACGAACGTCCATCTGTCGTCGTGCAAGTTAGTTTAAATAAATTCATGCAAGAACTAAACAAATTTGTAGAGGGAATGGATGTATGATTTTTTTTTTTTTTTTTTTTGGCTGATGCCACATACGCTCACACGCTTACTTTATTGCATCTCATGCTTGCATTACTACTACTAGTACTACGGCTAAAAGAGAGGGAGAAAGAACTGAACCTTCGACAACGGCAGCATTACTGGAAAAATTAGAAGACAGAGCGCCCGCACCGATCACCTGCTGTGATCGGTCAGAAAGAAAACTGATACCCAATTACTGAAAATAGTTGACTAACCATTAGATAGAAGATTGTTTAGAAAATCATTACGTCAAACAGGATCTAAATCTTTTTGAAATTTCGAGAGAAACTGCTTCAGCCTCACCAAACGTTTCTATTGAATTTATCCATCAATGCAACAGCGAAGTAGATACCCGACCAACAAGGAGAGTCCAAAAACCCTTCAATGGTCCGTCTAGTTGGTGGTGTCCGCAGAAAATATGAAACATTAGTCTTCACCATTGGTAAAGCATTGCTTATTCGAAGTAGTTCAATATCAGGCCAACTCGTTGTTAAGGTTTTTCATATGAGATATAACTAAAACGACAGCAATTCATCTAATTCACTGATCACTAGGTACTAATATGTGCAAATGCAATAACCTATCCGTTATGAACATAATTAGCAGGAAATACGAACAGAAAGATGCCATATACAATAAAGAATGCCCTGAATAAATTATTTCTAAGAGGTGATGAAAGAAGATAAGGGAAACTTACATCAAGACTCTTTTTGCTTACGTCAGTCCGAATGTAACTGTTGAAGTATCTATGGAGGAATGTCTTTAAATTCCACAATCGGAAGTACAATATGCTCAGCTAAAATTCCAATCGAAATAGAGAAACTTATAAATGAAGAAAATACCTGGTAGTTGACTAAATACTGCTCTAGATCCGCAAGCAGAAATAATAGCAAGAATAAATGTTGCGAGAAAGGCCTTTACAAAATACACAGCAGTTCTGTGTGGCAAATCTCCGGATCTGTCAATCGGACTGAAATTCCTTAGTTGCTATGTGTGGTCCATACTGTTATACGGAACTGAAACTTTGACAGTGAAAACCGCGAGCATGAACAAAATATAGGCCTTCGAAATGTGGATCTACAGATTTATGAAAAAGATATCTTGGTTAGGCAGAATCACCAGCATTGAATACCTGAAAAGAGCACGACGTAAATTGTTGAGCTTAGTGAAGAGCAGGAAAATTGCCTACCTGGGACACATTCTTAGATATGAGAAATATAAATTTCTGCAAGTAATAATAGAGGGGAAAATATTCGTTTAGAATGTTTCCTCCAACACGATTTACAGTGAAATTCTGAACGAATGTCACTGTAATTCTTAATTCTTTTAAAATTCTGAACAAATTTCACTGTGAATCGTGTGATATTTCCAAATCAGATAATTTCAATAAATCCGAAACTTAACTTTTGCATTTATTTAGAATCTGTTTCTTCTTAGAGTCTCGTGTTAACAGGGTATGTAGAGAGTGATGTAAATGTGGTGATGTACCGGATAATTTACAGTAAGGAAAAGCTAATTCCTAATATACTGTTCATATTTTTTTTGTACATATGATAATTAAATCTTTTAAATGTTAAAACGCAAACAGTATTTTTAAATTTAACTAGTTTTCTCCACAAATAGAAAAACCAATCGCAATTATGAAGAAGGAAACTTGAACGGAGAAAAACACAACATCATATTGAGCTCGATCTTTCCTTCAATTATAATTAAGGAGTTATTATAAACTCCCACGAGGATGAGAAATTTCTCGCAACGCAAGGCATACTGAAATATATTTCATTACATAATTTTTCAGAAAAAAGAACGATTAAACAAGATCTATTATGGTGTGGTAAGTAAAGATATTTTCTAGTTATTTTTTTAGTAATTTCTTTTACAAATTTTAAATAGTAAACTTAATATTCTATTTGCATTTATGTTAAAAATTTGTATTTTAAATTTTAAGCCGAAAAACAACTTAATCGTTTACAACCGTTACTTTGAAATTCTTACTGGAATTTAAATATTAGCAACTTTTGCGTCGCTGTGGTATAAATCTCTCATTTTCTTTTAAGTGTTTTTATTTTTTTTTTATTTTTTTGACACTGGGTCATTGCTTTCTTTAAGTCACTTACTGTTCCAGTTAGTTATTTCAGAACTTGGTAGAAAGCTGGAGAAGAATTAAATTGTGAAGATATTGTTTTAATATCATTTTTGTTATTATTTTGAATAATCACGACGAAAACTGCTGAAGGTGACATTTATCTCGGGCAATAGTTAGCGATGTTCATAGTTTGCACAATTTGTGTCCCCAAATTTGATAGAAATTTTAAAAGAATTTTAAAATCCGACGGAAGTAAATAATAGATTACAAACCGTTATATATTTCTGAAATGGTTTGTATCAACAAAACGTTTAATATGAAAATATTTATGCGTTAGCAAATTAACAATTTCATTGAATTTTTCAGACTCTAATGTGTTTTCTAATTTTCAGCAGAATTTTTAAAATAAATTTAAAGTAAATTTAAAATTTTTTGGAATATAGTAGTAAATAACACTTTCTAAATATGTATATGGTTTTCACATTTCCAAGACTATTTATTAAAATTATTTAAAACTATCTTTAAAATTTTGCAACGATTGTTTAACAGGCAGAAATTTAAGGCATATTTAATATTTCGCTCATCTAACCGTTTTCTGATAACAAAAAATGGACGGAACTAAGTTCTTCCTATTCAATGCCTATAATTACTTTTCTCGAAAGTAACAGTAAAAAAGAAGATACACTTTTGTTATAATGCAATAACTATTGTAATACATTAAAAACACATGATATTATGGGTAAACTTCAAAAATGTCCGAAACGTTTTTCAAATATTACGAAGAAAATTTACACTTAATGTTGTAGCACCGACATTTTTGTAACAGTTAGGAGAGCCAGGAGTGTAGGGTGTTGAGTTGCTTCAGTTGAATATCGCTCTCAGGATTTGGAAATCCGTTAAGAAATTAAGATTGAGACTGGCCGTTTGAAGACAATACAGGAAATTCTGCGTATTCTATGAAAGAGGCAGAAAATGGCGGTCGAAGAAACAAATGAGAAAGAAGCGAATTTGTTTTTTTAAAATTTGAAATTTGTCAACAAAAGGAAGTTGATTGTTTCTAGCACGGTTTTGAAGAGAGATCGGTAATTATAGTAGCCAACTGAGAAGAAAGTGCCAATGGTAGTATCTATGAAATTTCATAAAATACAACCAGTATGCCTCTCTCTCTCTCTCGCTCTCTCTTTCTCTCTCTCTCTCTCTCTCTCTCATGGACACTGTAGAAGTATCTAAAGTGCCTATGAGAGAGAGAGAGGTATTACATGGACACAGCCCCAAATATTGAAACAACATTAGAGAAACAGAGAAAGAATCTTTATTTACAATGTAATTATGTACAAAATAATGTTTTGCAATCTACCTTTACGGACACAGGACAGGGGTTTACATGAGCAGGGATCAATAAATTTCAACAATAGAAGAGTTTTTACAAAATCAGTATACAAAGTTGTTAATCATTAACTAGAACAAAGGACTTTAAAAGCATGGAATAAATGAAAAAGATTGTCCGGGTCTTCAGGCTGAAATACATGTATGTTTAACAAAGAACCATACATATGAATAAGACCTTCTCCTGTTTCCAGTCATCTTACGTCATCAGCTGCAAATTATCTTAATGAATCAATACAAGACCATTTTAAACGTTCAAAAAATAAAATATTCATTTATTGTTAAACTACCACCGCTGGGTTTCTTTCGATTTTCTCATGAAAGAATTACACTGCACCTAAAAATCCTCTGCTGAATGAACCAGGATCTGTTGAATTGGATAACAGCATAGGAAACAAACTAGCAACTGTTCATATTCATCCATTCGATAAAAATGTGAGGATACCTCTATTAATTAATGTGTGCAAAGAGAGTCATGGAACCAAAGAGGAGATATGGGGTAGAAAGCAAAATTGTTAACAACTTGTAAAAATAAGACAGAGATAAAATTCAGTTATTTATATTTAAACTTATCCTGACTGAGAAGGGAAATGAATAGCTCCTGGACGAGGTTAATATAATACATATAACTTAGTACCGAGCATTGTGTGGAGTTTCAGAAGATGAAAGGAGATATTGATGTCATTAGACTTGACGCCTCGACTACTGCGTACAGGTCTGGAGGCCTTAGTTTAGGAAGGATATAGAGTTGCTTGTACAAAGAAGGGTAACAAGATTGGTGAGGAGAACTAAGGGGTCCTCCTACCAAGAGAGGCTTGCAAATTATAGTGTCTGGCGACTAGGCACCTGCGTGGTGATCTGATTGAGATATGTAAATTCTTGAATGGATTAAGCAAGCTCAATGCTAATAGGATTCTTCGTCTTGCCCAGATTACAAACATCAGAGGACATAAATTAAAATTGACGAAAGACAGTTGTAGAAGAGATGTTCGGAAATTTGCCAGCGAATGGTTAATTGTTGAAATGAACGTCGATCTGTCGTCGTGCAAGTTGATAGTTTAAATAAATTCAAGCAAGAACTGAAGAAACATTTTGAGGGAATGGATATATGATTTTTTTTTTTTTTTTTTGGCTGATGCCACTTATGCTCACAAGCTTCCTTTCCTGCATCTAATGCATCCATTACTACTATTAGTACTAAAATAGAGGGAGAAAGAACTGAATCTTCGATAACACCAGCATTACTGGAAAAATTAGAAGACAGAGAGCCCACACCTATTACCTGCAGTGATCGGTCAGAGAGAAAACTGATGCCCATTAAAAAAACACAGTTGAGAAACTATTAGATGGAAGATTATTTAGAAAATCATTACGTCAAACACGATCTAAATCTTTCTGAAATTTCGAGAGAAACTGCTTCAGTCTCACCAAACTTTTCCATTGAATTTATACATCATTGCAACACAGAAGTACATACCCCGACCAACAAAGAGAGGCCAAAAACCCTTCAAAATTCCGTCTGGATGATTCTATCCACCGAAAATATGTAACATTAGTCTTCACCATTGCTAAAGCATTGCTTATTCGAAGTAGTTCAATATCAGGGCAACTCGTTGTTAAGGTTTTTCAATATGGGATATATAACTAAAACGATACCAATTCACCTAATTCACGGATCACTATGTACTAATATGTGCAAATGCAATAACCTATCCTTTAAGAACATAATTAGTAGGAAATACGAACAGAAGGATGCCATATACAAAAAGGAATGTCCAGAATCAATTATTTCTAAGAGGTGATGAAAGAAGACAAGGGAAACTTACATCAAAACTCTTTTTGCTTACGTCAGTGTGAATGTAACTGTTGAAGTATCTATGGAGCAATGTTTTTAAATTCCATAATCGGAAGTACAATATGCTCAGCTAAAATTACAATCGAAATAGAGAAACTTATAGATGAAGAAAATACATGCTAGTTGACTAAATACTGCTCTAGATCCGGAAGCAGAAATAATAGCAAGAATAAATGTTGCGAGAAGGGCCTTTACAAAATAAAGAACACTTCTGTGTGGCAAAGTTGCGGATCTGTTAATCGGACTGAAATTCCTTAGTTGCTATGTGTGGTCCATTCTGTTATACGGAACTGAAACATGGACAGTGAAAACCGCGAGCATGAACAAAATATAGGCCTTCGAAATGTGGATCTACAGAATTATGAAAACGATATCTTGGTTAGACAAAATCACCAGCATTCAATACCTGAAAACAGCACGACGTAAATTGTTGAGCTTAGTGAAGAGCAGGAAAATGGCGTACCTGGGACACATTCTTAGATATGAGAAATATAAATTTCTGCAAGTAATAATAGAGGGGAAAATATTCGTTTAGAATGTTTCCTCCAACACGATTTACAGTGAAATTCTGAACGAATGTCACTGTAATTCTTAATTCTTTAAAAATTCTGAATAAATTTCACTGTGAATCGTGTGAAATTTCCAAATCAGATAATTTCAATAAATCCGAAACTTAACTTTTGCATTTATTTAGAATCTGTTTCTTCTTAGGGTCTCGTGTTAACAGGGTATGTAGAGAGTGATGTAAATGTGGTGATGTACCGGATAATTTACAGTAAGGAAAAGCTAATTCCTAATATACTGTACATATTTTTTTTGTACATATGATAATTAAATCTTTTAATTTTTAAAACGCAAACAGTAGTTTTAAATTTAACTAGTTTTCTCCACAAATAGAAAAACACAACATCATATTGAGTTCGATCTTTCCTTCAATTATAATTAAGGAGTCATAAAAACTCCCACGAGGATGAGAAATTTCCCGAAAAGGATACTCGAACTTAATTTCATAATATAATTTTTCAGAAAAAAGAACGATTAAACAAGATCTATTATGGTGTGGTAAGTAAAGATATTTTCTAGTTATTTTTTTAGTAATTTTTTTTTTACAAATTTTAAATAGTAAACTTAATATTCTATTTGCATTTATGTTAAAAATTTGTATTTTAAATTTTATGCCGAAAAACAGCTTATTCGTTTACAACCGTTACTTTGAAATTCTTACTGGAATTTAAATATTAGCAACTTTTGCGTCGCTGTGGTATAAATCTCTCATTTTCTTTTAAGTGTGTTTTTTTTTTTTTGAGACTGGGTCATTCCTTCCTTTAAGTCACTTACTGTTCCAGTTAGTTATTTCAGAACTTGGCAGAAAACTGGAGAAGAATAAAATTGTGAAAATATTGTTTTAATATCGTTTTCGTTATTATTTTCAATAATGACGACGAAAACTCCTGAAGGTGACATTTAGCTCGAACAGTAGTTAGCGATGTTCATAGTTTGCATAATTTTTGTCTCAAATTTCATATAAATTTTAAAGGAGTTTTAAAAATCGAAGTGAATAATAGTTTACAAATCGTTAAATATTTCTGAAGAAAGGCTTCAGAAATATATTAATATTTTAATATTCAGAAATATATTTTCCATTACGAACACATGATATTATGGGTAAACGTTATTAAAAATGTTCGAAAAGTTTTCCAAATATTACGAAGAAAATATACACTTTTATGTTGTAGCACCGAAATTTTGTAATAGTTAGGAGAGCCAGGAGTTTAGCGTGTTGAGTTGCTTCGGTTGAAGATAGCGCTCAGGATTTGGAAATCCGTTAAGAAATTATGATTGAGAATGGCCGTTTGAAGGCAATACAGGAAATTCGCTGTATTTTATGAAAGAGGCAGAAAACGGAGGTCGAAGAAACAAATGAGGAAGAAGCGAAGTTGGTTCTGATAATTTGAAATTTGTCAGCGAAAGGAAGTTGATTGTTTCTAGCACGGTTTTGAAGAGAGATCGGTAATAATAGAAGCCAACTGAGAAGAAAAGTGCCAATGGTAGTATCTATGAAAAGGCATACAACAGAACCAGTATGTCTATGACAGAGAGAGAGATGGCTTCTTGATTAACCTAACTGTCCTCTTTTGAATGGACCCTAGAAGCGTGACAAAGATTATATGGGCACCACCCTAAATATTGGAACAAATATTAGAGAGACAGAGAAATATAATTTTTTTTTTTTTTTTTCTTTTTTTGCCCTCTGCCTTTATGGACACAAGAGAGGGCTTTTCACGATCAGGGATCAATGAATTTAAATAATAAATGAAAAGTTGAAGAGTATCTACAAAATCACTACACAAAGTGGCTAATATTTAATTAGAACAAAGCAATTTAAGAGAATGGAATAAATGAAAAAAGACTGCCCGCGTCTTCATGCTGAATTACATGTGTCTGTTTAGCAGAGGGTAAGGCTTTTTCCTGTTTGCAGTCATCTTATGTCACCAGCTGCAAATTATCTTAATGAATAAATGCAATTCCATCTTGCAAGACCATTTTACACTTAAAAAAATAATAAAATATTTATTTATTATTAAACTACCACCGCTGTGTTTTTTTTTAGATTTTCAGATGAAAGCACTACACTGCAGCTAAACAATCCTCTGCTAAATGAACTAGGATCTGTTGAAATGAATAACAGAAAAGGAATCAAACCAGGAAACGTTCGTATTCATCATTGGATAAAAATGTGAGGATGCCTCTATTAATTAATGTTTACAAAGAGAGTCATGGAACCAAAAAGGAATTATGGGGTAGGAGGCAAAATTTTTAAGAACTTAAAAAGAGAAGACAGAGAGAAAATCCCGTTAGTTTTTATTAGACTTAACCGACTGAGAAGGAAAATGAGTAGATCCAGGACGAGGTATTAGAATATTAGTATTTAATACCGTGCATTGGATGGAGTTAGAGAAGATGAAAGAAGATATTGATGTCATTACACTTGAACACCTTGAGTACTGCGTACAGGTCTGGAGACCTTAATTTAGGAAGGATATAGAGTTTCTTGTACAGAGAAGGGTAACAAGATTGGTGAGGAGAACTAAGGGGTCCTCTTACCAAGAGAGGCTTGCAAATTATAGTGTCTGGCGACTAGGCACCTGCGTGGTGATCTGATTGAGACGTATAAGGCCTTGAATCGATTGAGCAAGCTGATTGCTAATAGAATATTTCCTCTTGCCCAGATTACGAAACTCAGGGTACAATTGACGAAAGACAGTTATAGAATAGATGTTCAAAAATATGCCTATAGTCAGCGGGTGGTTAATTGTGGAAACGAACGTCCATCTGTCGTCGTGCAAGTTAGTTTAAATAAATTCATGCAAGAACTAAACAAATTTGTAGAGGGAATGGATGTATGATTATTTTTTTATTTTATTTTTTTTTTTTTTGCTGATGCCACATATGCTCACACGCTTACTTTCTTGCGTCTCATGCTTCCATTACTACTACTAGTACTACGGCTAAAAGAGAGGGAGAAAGAACTGAACCTTCGACAACGGCAGCATTACTGGAAAAATTAGAAGACAGAGCGCCCGCACCGATCACCCGCTGTGATCGGTCAAAGAGAAAACTGATACCCAATTACAGAAAATAGTTGACTAACCATTACATGGAAGATTGTTTAGAAAATCATTACGTCAAACACGATCTAAATCTTTTTGAAATTTCGAGAGAAACTGCTTCAGCCTCACCAAACGTTTCTATTGAATTTATCCATCAATGCAACAGCGAAGTAGATACCCGACCAACAAGGAGAGTCCAAAAACCCTTCAATGGTCCGTCTAGTTGGTGGTGTCCGCAGAAAATATGAAACATTAGTCTTCACCATTGGTAAAGCATTGCTTATTCCAAGTAGTTCAATATCAGGCCAACTCGTTGTTAAGGTTTTTCATATGAGATATAACTAAAACGACAGCAATTCATCTAATTCACTGATCACTAGGTACTAATATGTGCAAATGCAATAACCTATCCGTTATGAACATAATTAGCAGGAAATACGAACAGAAAGATGCCATATACAATAAAGAATGCCCTGAATAAATTATTTCTAAGAGGTGATGAAAGAAGATAAGGGAAACTTACATTAAGACTCTTTTTGCTTACGTCAGTCCGAATGTAACCGTTGAAGTATCTATGGAGGAATGTCTTTAAATTCCACAATCGGAAGTACAATATGCTCAGCTAAAATTCCAATCGAAATAGAGAAACTTATAGATGAAGAAAATACCTGGTAGTTGACTAAATACTGCTCTAGATCCGCAAGCAGAAGTAATAGCAAGAATAAATGTTGCGAGAAGGGTGTTTACAAATTAAAGAGCACTTCTGTGTGGCAAATCTCCGGATCTGTCAATCGGACTGAAATTCCTTAGTTGCTATGTGTGGACCATACTGTTATACGGAACTGAAACTTGGACAGTGAAAACCGCGAGCATGAACAAAATATAGGCCTTCGAAATGTGGATCTACAGATTTATGAAAAAGATATCTTCGTTAGACAAAATCACCACCATTGAATACCCGAAAAGAGCACGACGTAAATTGTTGAGCTTAGTGAAGAGCAGGAAAATTGCCTACCTGGGACACATTCTTAGATATGAGAAATATAAATTTCTGCAAGTAATAATAGAGGGGAAAATATTCGTTTAGAATGTTTCCTCCAACACGATTTACAGTGAAATTCTGAACGAATGTCACTGTAATTCTTAATTCTTTTAAAATTCTGAACAAATTTCACTGTGAATCGTGTGATATTTCCAAATCAGATAATTTCAATAAATCCGAAACTATGTATATAAAGTGCTTAGCATCATAATACACAGCCATTTCTGAATAAACAGAAAATTTTTAAGGTGGCATCGTTTTAGGTTATATCTCATATTGTGAATACCTTCACAACGAGTTGCCATGATATTGCACTACTTCGAATAAGTAACGCTTCACCTAAGGAGAAGACTAGTGTTACTTATTCTCAGATAGGTACCACCACCCAGACAGCACTGTTTTGAAAAAGGTATTGGATAAAGATGTCCGTTATCCTCAATATCCCTATTAGACTGAGCAAAGAAAAAAAAGAGGTAGGAAAGTGACAGTAAGAGAAGGAGAGGAAAAAACATGCCGTCGAAGAATGAAAGGGATTTTTTTAGTTGATTCACCTGAACTCAAAGCTCCTTGCCCCGAATGGGCAATGTGTCCCCTGACGGGGATATTTATTACCCAATCGGAGTCCTGCATGTTTCTGGCTATTTGGCCTTCATCAGTGGGTGGGTAGGCTTGCTGGTTAGACCAGACATGTTTTTCAGTTTCCAGATATTTGTATGGAAACTACCTTCAAGGATCCTATATGGATCCTGCTTTGGGATTGCCTCGCGGCCTGTATCGCTGGAAAAAAAAAAAAAAAAAAAAACTCTGTAATGAGCAGACAGGGACAGACACCCTTGTCCGCTCATATCTTTGACCTCAACCCGATTGGGCTGCTCAATCTCCCACTGACACACTCCGAGGAAGGCCCAGTCCATGTGACCACCTGGTTGGCGGCCGCCTGGAGTTGGCTTGCCCTACATGGGTTCTAGGGTCATCCCCCTCTTCCACACTCCTGTTGCTTCATGCAGCCTTCAAAGTTCGGCTGCCGTTCATCTGGGAGAGAGACCAAACGCCTGCAGCTGACTTGGTCCCTTTCCTCTAATAACTAAACTAATCTGTTTGGTACATACTCTTCCCTAGCCTAGACTCATCATTACCATCTAAGCTGCACATATATGTTGTCATCTATAAGCCGACATAAAGGTGTGAGGAAACACCATAATTGTAGGAATCTTTGTTTACCAAGTTGTCGTAATTCTAATAACAAAAATCTTCTTATTGCACCATGCATCGTTCGAAGGGTGCATTTTGACACCACCTGTGCAGTGCCGCCTTCTTTTCTTTTCCTGATTTTCCAGGCCTGATATTTACCTTCATTTAGGAGGTATATCAGGATGCGTGTTGCTCTGGAAATGGGGGCCGGGAACTGTAAGAATAGTACTTGTTCCCTGGTCAAGCGTGGTATTCCCATTGTTTTGTGTACACTAAGCCAGATGCGCTGAGTAACCGGACAAGAGAAGAATGCATGTTCCACTGTTTCACACGCCTTACAGAAAAAACACTCAACATTCGTGTGCCCTCGAAATTTGGCTTTGTTCTTCTCCACTGGCAGGTGTCCGTGTATTATTCTCCATGCCAGGTCTTTCCGTGACTCATAACCTATATGATGGTGTAGGTTGTCCAACATCTGAGTCACATCTAGTCTCAGCCAACTGCGTGGCACCGGTACTGGCGGTGTATTCATGTCGGATAGCTTCCAGTATATTTCCGAAATCTTAAGCTTGGTTCCCATGTGCAAACCCCCTGCAGATAACTCTTGTAAGTGTTTGATTGCCAATTTGTAGAAGGGTGTTATTATTTCTACTGTTGGACCAGTGTGCTCCTCTCCTAGTAGTTTAGTAAACCTTCCCATATTGTACTTTGCTAAGGCAGCCGCTGCATGGGCTCCCCGTAGGGCAGTCCAAATGTGCTTTAACACATATGCCCACCTTAACCACTTTAACCGTGGTACTGCATAACCTCCCTCACACTTCCTGCAGTATAGCCTCTGCTGCGTCACTTCTTGCTGTCTGCTGTTCCAAAATAACTTAAATAGTCTTCGAGTTAGCTTTTTCTGCATGCAGTAATTAAATGATGTAATTGACACAGTATTCATCAGCATCGGTATCAGAATCGTCCACATAATACACACCCTTCCGGAGAAAGATAGCATCCCCAGATTCCACTCTGACAGAGCGTCCTCCCAAGAATCTAGTAATTGCCGGGACGATACTACCGGATATTTCACAAAAGGAACCCCTAGGATGGTTATAGGTGCTGTCGAGAATGTGAGGCCTGCTGGCAATTGTACTGAAGCCTCAGTTCCCCACTGTTGACATTTGGTCTTGCTTTTGTTTAGACATAGGCCGCTGGATAAGCTGAAATGACTGAAGGTTTCCAGCGCTCTTTGTAGAGAACTGCTATCCGCCAAAATTAGGATCGCGTCATCTGCATGTGCTACATATTTGCAATCAGAGTGTGGGCCAGGAAGATGAACCCCGCTGATGTTTTTAGAAATAGCTAATTGCCTTAATATGGGTTCTAATGCCAACGAGAATAGTGCAGGGCTTAGTGGGCATCCCTGTCTAACTCCTCGTTCCTGTTTTATTTTCTCCGAGCTGTGGCCATTAATCAAAAGAGTGGTTTGTGCCCCTTTGTACAGACTGATAATGGCTGTTCTTAGCAAAGAACCCATTCGGACCGTATGCAGCAGATTTTTAAGGTACTCATGGGAAAGCTTATCAAAGGCCTTTGCCAAATCCAGTACAGCCACCACTACACTGTATTGTTTTTGCTTACAGTATACCTGCAAATCTTTTAGAAATGACAGATTTGCCATCACAGATCTTGTTGGAATTGCATATGTTTGATTGGGACCTATGATGTGCCCTAAATGCCTTTTGAATCGGGCGTTTAATACTTTGGCATACAACTTATAATCTGTATTTAGTAGTGATATTGGCCTCCATTCGCCCACTTCTTTCCCCATTTTACCCTGTTTTTTTGAGAAATATGGTTTGGGCTTCTATAAATTCTTCCGGGACAGCCCCTTCCGAGAAGAATTCGGAGAAAATGACGGCCAAGACTGGCCCAATTTCCTCCCAATGCTTCTTATAAAATTCCACTGTTAGCCCATCTGGACCTGGCGCTTTACCTCCTTTCATATCTTTCAATGCTGATGATAGTTCACTCAGGGAGATAGGTTGATCCTGTTCGTGTCTGTGAACTGCCAGGAAACTTGGTAATTCCCAGCTCTCTAGTAAACCTGGTCCTTTGAATGCTGTATACATTTCCTTGTAGACATGTGCAAAACACTTAACGATGTCACTAGTGTTCTGATATTGGTGCGGGCCTACCTGTATTTGATGGATTAAACTTCTGTCTCTGTGTGATCTGTTGAATTGCTTAAAGAAGAAAGCAGACGACTTATCAGCTTTCTTGTAACATATACGCATCTGAATAGCTTCGTTTTCTGCCTGCCTCTCTAATAGCGACAGGATTTCTTTTTGTATTTCTCTTTCTCCCAGATCATCCTGACAAGACTTTAGGAGTGTCCGAACTTCATACAGGTGTCTTAGCTCTCTCCTGCTTTCCAGATGCTTTTCCCTTGTTAATTTTTGAAAAGCTGTTTTTATTGCATTTTTGTAGTGCACCCAGCTCCCTTCTGTCCAGTGATTAGGATTTCTCAAAAGCTGTGTTAGTCTTTTAATATCCTGCGGGTCACCTTGCAAGAGCACCGGTTTTAACCTCTAGGGGCCCTTCCCCTGTTCTACAGTTAGGCTTAATGGAAAGTCCATTATAACTAATTTGTGATCTGTTATTGCGCGAGGTCCCGAAATGTTGATATGTCTTACCCGATTTATTTTATCTGCTATCTTGCTTGGGACATAGAATCGGTCAATGCGGGTCCCTACTGTTCCCCTAGACCAGGTTGCTCCGTGACTTATGGGATATTTCTTTCTCCATATGTCTATCAGGTCGTGTTTTAAGCTCAAGCTGTTGAGCTCCAAGGAGCCCTCTGTGCCAGTTGTTGGATCCCCCGTACCTGTCTTATCTTTAACTGGGTCTAACACGCAATTCCAGTCTCCTCCTAGTATAATCAATCGAGCCCCCACCATAAAAAGATGTAAACTGCTAAATATCCGCCTCCGCTCTGGAGCAGTGTTTGGTGCATATATATTCATCAGTCTTATTGTGTGCGACCCTATTCTCCAGTCAATGCAGACTATTCTCCCTTCTATGTCCCTTTGAAGATTGCAGAATTTTCCTATGACCGGTGGTAAGACTATGATGCCTACCCCCTTGGAATTGCTTGAGCCAAAACTCCAGAAGCTTAGACATTTGTATCTGTTCTGGAATTTTCGCACTTGGACACTGTTAAAAAAGTGACTTTCTTGGATGAATAAAATTCTAACCCCTAGTAACAACATGCTTCTCCATACATGATGCTGAGCATGCCCTTGAGCAAAACCCCTTATGTTCCAAGTACCTATGATTACCATGTAGAAATCTGATCTATTGTGTCAGAGATACGCTTAGAGCATACAAGGTTCTGCCTAACTCTTGCTCATGTCCGAATAACCATGAGATTCGGGAATTATTTAGCTGCTGCACTATTCCCAGTAACGTCTGTCCTGCTAAGTTTCCAAAAAATATGTCTCTCCACATAAATTGAATGCTGTTTACTTTGCCTCCTTGAGCATGCTCAAACACTATTCTCGGCTTCCCTAGCCGCTGCTCCCATTCTTCTAATTTAACAGTTAATGTTTCCGATCCTATTGGCACGTATTTCTTTAAATGCTCGACCCCCAGTAATTTATCACTACCCTCGCCTAATGTCCCTTCTGTTTCGGAGTCATCTGAACTTAGCTCATTCAGATCTTCTATTGTGTCCTTTCCTTTTTCTACAATTTGCCTCTTTCTTTTTCCTTCAATCTCTAGACTTTCTTCGTCTTTGTTGTCCCCCCCTCTTCATACCTCTTGCTATTTCCACCGTTTCCATTAAAGTGGGGGTGTCTTGACTTGTGTCTATAACCCCTTTTTCTTCCCCTGTTCCTGTAATTAGATTCACTGGTTCAGCTGACAGTATCTGTTTTATGACTCCCTGTGGCCTTAAAATGACCATATTTCCCTTTTCCGAATTTTCTTCGCCTACTTTTCCTTCCCCTCTTCTGATCGCATCTGCATATGACCTAATTGGACAGCTTCCCGCTTTGTGGCTTGTCTCCCCACTTTTGTTGCATGCTTTGGGGCAGTCACTGCTGATATGCCCCACTTCTTTGCAATTGAAACAACGCCCATTTGTACAATTCGCGCCTAAATGATCCAGGCTGCCACATTTTAAGCACCTCTTCTCTACCCCTCTGTAATTCAGAAGTAGTCGATTTCCCATTACATAGATGATGTTTGGAACTGGTTTTCTCATTTCCATTTGCACTGTTACTTTTCCCGTATACAACTCTGGAAAGCCCTCCCACGCGTGCATTTCTATTCTCGAGACTTTTCCATATGTTTCTAATGAAGTTTTTAGATATGTGTTCGGCATTTCAATTGGGTAACGCTCTATGGTGATATATTTCCTGATACTACCCACCAAATGGGGGTGTATCACTTGGTTTTCAAAAGGGAAGCCCCTCAGCAATGTCTCTCTTGTTCGTAGTCTTTACAAACTACCTGGTATTTCCTCAAGGGTAGGAGGGTGAAACCCTGTAATCTAGATAAATTTACGCTTTTCGCTAAGCCCTCAATTACTTGTCTCGGTTCACACTCTGCATCCAGAGAGAATTCCAAGGTTCTCTCACGTATATAGAAACTCATATTGGGGGAAAAAGTAACAATGGTCGTGCCCGCAGGCACTTAATCCCACCCTGGAAACTTTCGCAGGGTCAGCAAAAAAAAAAAAAACTTAATGTAACAACTTACGATCTAGAAGGACCTTGAAGCAGCACAACCTCGTCAGGCGATTATACGAAAGAAGAACGTTTTATCCGGCCTATCGTCAGTGAGTGGGTAGGTACCCAAGTGATGCAATGATGGCAAAAACAGTTATGAAGTATAACTCCACAATATGAGAGATGCCTGATGGTGTATGATGTATTTAGACTAAGGCGCAGCCACCATTGCATCACTTGGGTACCTACCCACTCACTGACGAAAGGCCAAATAGCCCTGAAACAGTGCTGTCTGGGTGGTGGTACCTATCTGAGAATAAGTAACACTAGTCTTCTCCTTAGGTGAAGCGTTACTTATTCGAAGTAGTGCAATATCATGGCAACTCGTTGTGAAGGTATTCACAATATGAGATATAACCTAAAACGATGCCACCTTAAAAATTTTCTGTTTATTCAGAAATGGCTGTGTATTATGATGCTAAGCACTTTATATACATAGTCTAAATTTGTTCGCAGCTTGAGGCTCTAGCCCTAAATGCGCCTTAGTCTAAATCCGAAACTTAACTTTTGCATTTATTTAGAATCTGTTTCTTCTTAGAGTCTCGTGTTAACAGGGTATGTAGAGAGTGATGTAAATGTGGTGATGTACCGGATAATTTACAGTAAGGAAAAGCTAATTCCTAATATACTGTACATATGATAATCAAATCTTTTAATTTTTAAAACGCAAACAGTATTTTTAAATTTAACTAGTTTTCTCCACAAATAGAAAAACCAATCGCAATTATGAAGGAGGAAACTTGAACGGAGAAAAACACAACATCATATTGAGTTCGATCTTTCCTTCAATTATAATTAAGGAGTTATTATAAACTCCCACGATGATGAGAAATTCATCGAAGCCCTACTGAAATTAATTTCATTACATAATTTTTCAGAAAAAAGCACGATTAAACAAGATCCATTATGGTGTGGTAAGTAAAGATATTTTCTAGTTATTTTTTTAGTAATTTTTTTTTTACATATTTTAAATAGTAAACTTAATATTCTATTTGCATTTATGTTAAAAATCTGTATTTTAAATTTTAAGCCGAAAAACAACTTATTCGTTTACAACCGTTACTTTGAAATTCTTACTGGAATTTAAATATTAGCAACTTTTGCGTCGCTGTGGTATAAATCTCTCATTTTCTTTTAAGTGTTTTTTTTTTTTTTTGAGACTGGGTCATTCCTTCCTTTAAGTCACTTACTGTTCCAGTTAGTTATTTCAGAACTTGGTAGAAAGCTGGAGAAGAGTAAGATTGTGAAAATATTGTTTTAATATCGTTTTTGTTATTATTTTGAATAAACACGACGAAAACTCCTGAAGGTGACATTTATCTCGGGCAGTAGTTAGCGATGTTCATAGTTTGCACAATTTTTGTCCCCAAATTTGATCGAAATTTTAAAAGAATTTTAAAATCGGACGGAAGTAAATAATAGATTACAAACCGTTATATATTTGTGAAATGGTTTGTATCAACGAAACGTTTAATATGAAAATATTTATGCGTTAGCAAATTAACAATTTCATTGAATTTTTCAGACTCTAATGTGTTTTCTAATTTTCAGCAGAATTTTTAAAATAAATTTAAAGTAAATTTAAAATTTTTTGGAATATAGTAGTAAATAACCCTTTCTAAATATATATATGGTTTTCACATTTTCAAGACTATTTATTAAAATTATTTAAAACTATCTTTAAAATTTTGCAACGATTATTTAACAGGCAGAAAATTATGGCTGGAGCATGTTTAATATTTTGCTCATCTAACCTATTCAATGTTCTTCCTATTCAATGTCTATAATTACTTTTCTCGAAAGTAACAGTAAAAAAAAAGATACACTTTTGTTACAATGCAATAACAATTGTAATCCATTAAAAACACATGATATTATGGGTAAACTTCAAAAATGTCCGAAACGTTTTTCAAATATTACGAAGAAAATTTACACTTAATGTTGTAGCACCGACATTTTTGTAACAGTTAGGAGAGCCAGGAGTGTAGGGTGTTGAGTTGCTTCGGTTGAATATCGCTCTCGGGATTTGGAAATCCGTTAAGAAATTAAGATTGAGACTGGCCGTTTGAAGACAATACAGGAAATTCGGCGTATTCTATGAAAGAGGCAGAAAACGGCGGTCGAAGAAACAAATGAGAAAGAAGCGAATTTGTTTTTTTAAAATTTGAAATTTGTCAGCAAAAGGAAGTTGATTGTTTCTAGCACGGTTCTGAAGAGGGATCGGTAATTATAGTAGCCAACTGAGAAGAAAGTGCCAATGGTAGTATCTATGAAATTTCATAAATTACAACCAATATGCCTCTCTCTCTCTCTCTCTCTCTCTCTCATGGACACTGTAGAAGTATCTAAAGTGCCTATGAGAGAGAGAGAGAGGTATTACATGGACACCGCCCCAAATATTGAAACAACATTAGAGAAACAGAAAAAGAATCTTTATTTACAATGTAATTATGATAATATGTACAAAATAGTGTTTTGCAATCTACCTTTACGGACACAGGACAGGGGTTTCCATGAGCAGGGATCAATAAATTTCAACAATAAATGAAAAGTTGAAGAGTTTTACAAAATCAGTATACAAAGTTGTTAATCATTAACTAGAACAAAGGACTTTAAAAGCATGGAATAAATGAAAAAGATTGTCCGGGTCTTCAGGCTGAAATACATGTATGTTTAACAAAGAGCCATACATATGAATAAGACCTTCTCCTGTTTCCAGTCATCTTACGTCATCAGCTGCAAATTATCTTAATGAATCAATACAAGACCATTTTAAACGTTCAAAAAATAAAATATTCATTTATTGTTAAACTACCACCGCTGGGTTTCTTTCGATTTTCTCATGAAAGAATTACACTGCACCTAAAAATCCTCTGCTGAATGAACCAGGATCTGTTGAAATGGATAACAGCATAGGAAAAAAACTAGCAACTGTTCATATTCATCCATTCGATAAAAATGTGATGATACCTCTATTAATTAATGTGTGCAAAGAGAGTCATGGAACCAAAAAGGAGATATGGGGTAGAAAGCAAAATTGTTAACAACTTGTAAAAATAAGACAGAGATAAAATTCAGTTATTAATATTTAAACTTATCCTGACTGAGAAGGGAAATGAATAGCTCCTGGACGAGGTTAATATAATACATATAACTTAGTACCGGGCATTGTGTGGAGTTTCAGAAGATGAAAGCAGATATTGATGTCATTAGACTTGACGCCTCGACTACTGCGTACAGGTCTGGAGGCCTTAGATTAGGAAGAATGTAGAGTTGCTTGAACAGAGAAGGGTAACAAGATTGGTGAGGAGAACTAAGGGGTCCTCTTACCAAGAGAGTTTTGCAAATTATAGTGTCTGGCGACTAGGCACCTGCGTGGTGATCTGAATGAGATGTGTAAAGTCTTGAATGGATTGAGCAAGCTCAATGCTAATAGGATTCTTCCTCTTGCCCAGATTACGAACCTCAGAGGACATAAATTAAAATTGACGAAAGACAGTTGTAGAAGAGATGTTCGGAAATTTGCCAGCGAATGGTTAATTGTTGAAACGAACGTCGATCTGTCGTCGTGCAAGTTGATAGTTTAAATACATTCAAGCAAGAACTGAAGAAACATTTTGAGGGAATGGATATATGATTTTTTTTTTTTTTTTTGGCTGATGCCACTTATGCTCACAAGCTTCCTTTCCTGCATCTAATGCTTCCATTACTACTATTAGTACTAAAATAGAGGGAGAAAAAACTGAATCTTCGATAACACCAGCATTACTGGAAAAATTAGAAGACAGAGAGCCCTCACCTATTTACCTGCAGTGATCGGTCAGAGAGAGAACTGATACCCAATTACAAAATACAGTTGAGAAACTATTAGATGGAAGATTATTTAGAAAATCATTACGTCAAACACGATCTAAATCTTTCTGAAATTTCGAGAGAAACTGCTTCAGTCTCACCAAATTTTTCCATTGAATTTATACTTCATTGCAACACAGAAGTAGATACCCGACCAACAAAGAGAGGCCAAAAACCCTTCAAAATTCCGTCTGGATGGTGGTATCCCCCGAAAACATGTAACATTTGTCTTCACCATTGGTAAAGCATTGCTTATTCGAAGTAGTTCAATATCAGGGCAACTCGTTATTAAGGTTTTTCAATATGGGATATGTAAGTAAAACTATACCAATTCACCTAATTCACGGATTACTAGGTACTAATATGCGCAAATGCAATAACCTAATCGTTAAGAACATAATTAGTAGGAAATACGAACAGAAGGATGCCATATACAAAAAGGAATGTCCAGAATCAATTATTTCTAAGAGGTGATGAAAGAAGACAAGGTAAACTTTCATCAAGACTCTTTTTGCTTACGTCAGTCTGAATGTAACTGCTGAAGTATCTATGGAGGAATATCTTTAAATTTCACAATCGGTAGCACAATATGCTCAGATAAAATTCCAATCGAAATAGAGAAACTTATAGATGAAGAAAATACCTGGTAGTTGACTAAATACTGCTATAGATCCGCAAGCAGAAATAATAGCAAGAATAAATGTTGCGAGAAAGGCCTTTACAAAATAAAGAGCAGTTCTGTGTGGCAAAGCTCCGGACCTGTCAATCGGACTGAAATTCCTTAATTGCTATGTGTGGACCATACTGTTATACGGAACTGAAACTTGGACAGTGAAAACCGCGAGCATGAACAAAATATAGGCCTTCGAAATGTGGATCTACATAATTATGAAAAAGATATTTTGGTTAGACAAAATCACCAGCATTGAATACCTGAAAAGAGCACGAAGTAAATTGTTGAGCTTAGTGAAGAGCAGGAAAATTGCCTACCTGGGACACATTCTTAGATATGAGAAATATAAATTTCTGCAAGTAATAATAGAGGGGAAAATATTCGTTTAGAATGTTTCCTCCAACACGATTTACAGTAAAATTCTGAACGAATGTCACTGTAATTCTTAATTCTTTTAAAATTCTGAACAAATTTCACTGTGAATCGTGTGATATTTCCAAATCAGATAATTTCAATAAATCCGAAACTTAACTTTTGCATTTATTTAGAATCTGTTTCTTCTTAGAGTCTCGTGTTAACCAGGGTATGTAGAGAGTGATGTAAATGTGGTGATGAACCGGATAATTTACAGTAAGGAAAAGCTAATTCCTAATATACTGTACATATTTTTTTTGTACATATGATAATTAAATCTTTTAATTTTTAAAACGCAAACAGTATTTTTAAATTTAACTAGTTTTCTCCACAAATAGAAAAACCAATCGCAATTATGAAGAAGGAAACTTGAACGGAGAAAAACACAACATCATATTGAGCTCGATCTTTCCTTCAATTATAATTAAGGAGTTATTATAAACTCCCACGATGATGAGAAATTCATCGAAGCCCTACTGAAATTAATTTCATTACATAATTTTTCAGAAAAAAGCACGATTAAACAAGATCTATTATGGTGTGGTAAGTAAAGATATTTTCTAGTTATTTTTTTAGTAATTTTTTTTTTACATATTTTAAATAGTAAACTTAATATTCTATTTGCATTTATGTTAAAAATCTGTCTTTTAAATTTTAAGCCGAAAAACAACTTATTCGTTTACAACCGTTACTTTGAAATTCTTACTGGAATTTAAATATTAGCAACTTTTGCGTCGCTGTGGTATAAATCTCTCATTTTCTTTTAAGTGTTTTTTTTTTTTTTTGAGACTGGGTCATTCCTTCCTTTAAGTCACTTACTGTTCCAGTTAGTTATTTCAGAACTTGGTAGAAAGCTGGAGAAGAGTAAGATTGTGAAAATATTGTTTTAATATCGTTTTTGTTATTATTTTGAATAAACACGACGAAAACTCCTGAAGGTGACATTTATCTCGGGCAGTAGTTAGCGATGTTCATAGTTTGCACAATTTTTGTCCCCAAATTTGATCGAAATTTTAAAAGAATTTTAAAATCGGACGGAAGTAAATAATAGATTACAAACCGTTATATATTTGTGAAATGGTTTGTATCAACGAAACGTTTAATATGAAAATATTTATGCGTTAGCAAATTAACAATTTCATTGAATTTTTCAAACTCTAATGTGTTTTCTAATTTTCAGCAGAATTTTTAAAATAAATTTAAAGTAAATTTAAAATTTTTTGGAATATAGTAGTAAATAACACTTGCTAAATATGTATATGGTTTTCACATTTTCAAGACTATTTATTAAAATTATTTAAAACTATCTTTAAAATTTTGCAACGATTATTTAACAGGCAGAAATTTAAGGCATATTTAATATTTTGCTCATTTAACCGTTTTCTGATAACAAAAAATGGACGGAACTAAGTTCTTCCTATTCAATGTCTATGAAATTTCATAAAATACAAACAATATCCCTCTCTCTCTCTCTCTCATGGACACTGTAGAAGTATCTAAAGTGCCTATGAGAGAGAGAGAGAGGTATTACATGGACACCGCCCGAAATATTGAAACAACATTAGAGAAACAGAGAAAGAATCTTTATTTACAATGTAATTATGATAATATGTACAAAATAATGTTTTGCAATTTACCTTTACGGACACAGGACAGGGATTTACATGAGCAGGGATCAATAAATTTCAACAATAAATGAAAAGTTGAAGAGTTTTTACAAAATCAGTATACAAAGTTGTTAATCATTAACTAGAACAAAGGACTTTAAAAGCATGGAATAAATGAAAAAGATTGTCCGGGTCTTCAGGCTGAAATACATGTATGTTTAACAAAGAACCATACATATGAATAAGACCTTCTCCTGTTTCCAGTCATCAGCTGCAAATTATCTTAATGAATCAATACAAGGCCATTTTAAACGTTCAAAAAATAAAATATTCATTTATTGTTAAACTACCACCGCTGGGTTTCTTTCGATTTTCTCATGAAAGAATTACACTGCACCTAAAAATCCTCTGCTGAATGAACCAGGATCTGTTGAAATGGATAACAGCATAGGAAACAAACTAGCAACTGTTCATATTCATCCATTCGATAAAAATGTGAGGATACCTCTATTAATTAATGTGTGCAAAGAGAGTCATGAAACCAAAAAGGAGATATGGGGTAGAAAGCAAAATTGTTAACAACTTGTAAAAATAAGACAGAGATAAAATTCAGTTATTTATATTTAAACTTATCCTGACTGAGAAGGGAAATGAATAGCTCCTGGACGAGGTTAATATAATACATATAACTTAGTACCGAGCATTGTGTGGAGTTTCAGAAGATGAAAGGAGATATTGATGTCATTAGACTTGACGCCTCGACTACTGCGTACAGGTCTGGAGGCCTTAGATTAGGAAGGATATAGAGTTGCTTGTACAGAGAAGGGTAACAAGATTAGTGAGGAGAACTAAGGAGTCCTCCTACCAAGAGAGGCTTGCAAATTATAGTGTCTGGCGACTAGGCACCTGCGTGGTGATCTGAATGAGATGTGTAAAGTCTTGAATGGATTGAGCAAGCTCAATGCTAATAGGATTCTTCCTCTTGCCCAGATTACGAACATCAGAGGACATAAATTAAAATTGACGAAAGACAGTTGTAGAAGAGATGTTCGGAAATTTGCCAGCGAATGGTTAATTGTTGAAACGAACGTCGATCTGTCGTCGTGCAAGTTGATAGTTTAAATACATTCAAGCAAGAACTGAAGAAACATTTTGAGGGAATGGATATATGATTTTTTTTTTTTTTTTTTTTTGGCTGATGCCACTTATGCTCACAAGCTTCCTTTCCTGCATCTAATGCTTCCATTACTACTATTAGTACTAAAATAGAGGGAGAAAAAACTGAATCTTCGATAACACCAGCATTACTGGAAAAATTAGAAGACAGAGAGCCCTCACTTATTACCTGCAGTGATCGGTCAGAGAGCAAACTGATGCCCAATTACAAAACACAGTTGAGAAACTATTAGATGGAAGATTATTTAGAAAATCATTACGTCAAACACGATCTAAATCTTTCTGAAATTTCGAGACAAACTGCTTCAGTCTCACCAAACTTTTCCATTGAATTTATACATCATTGCAACACAGAAGTACATACCCGACCAACAAAGAGAGGCCAAAAACCCTTCAAAATTCCGTCTGGATGATGGTATCCACCGAAAATATGTAACATTAGTCTTCACCATTGCTAAAGCATTGCTTATTCGAAGTAGTTCAATATCATGGCAACTCGTTGTTAAGGTTTTTCAATATGGGATATATAACTAAAACGATACCAATTCACCTAATTCACGGATCACTATGTACTAATATGTGCAAATGCAATAACCTATCCTTTAAGAACATAATTAGTAGGAAATACGAACAGAAGGATGCCATATACAAAATGGAATGTCCAGAATCAATTATTTCTAAGAGGTGATGAAAGAAGACAAGGGAAACTTATATCAAAACTCTTTTTGCTTACGTCAGTGTGAATGTAACTGTTGAAGTATCTATGGAGCAATGTCTTTAAATTCCATAATCGGAAGTACAATATGCTCAGCTAAAATTACAATCGAAATAGAGAAACTTATAGATGAAGAAAATACCTGGTAGTTGACTAAATACTGCTCTAGATCCGCAAGCAGAAATAATAGCAAGAATAAATGTTGCGAGAAAGGCCTTTACAAAATAAAGAGCAGTTCTGTGTGGCAAATCTCCGGATCTGTCAATCGGAATGAAATTCCTTAGTTTCTATGTGTGGACCATACTGTTATACGGAACTGAAACTTGGACAGTGAAAACTGCGAGCATGAACAAAATATCGGCCTTCGAAATGTGGATCTACAGATTTATAAAAAGATATCTTGGATAGACAAAATCACAAGCATTGAATACCTGAAAAGAGCACGACGCAAATTGTTGAGCTTAGTGAAGAGCAGGAAAATTGCCTACCTGGGACAATTCTTAGATAAGAGAAATATAAATTTCTGCAAGTCAATAATAGAGGGGAAAATATTCGTTTAGAATGTTTCCTCCAACACGATTTACAGTAAAATTCTGAACGACTGTCAGTGTAATTCTTAATTCTTTTAAAATTCTGAACAAATTTCACTGTGAATCGTGTGATATTTCCAAATCAGATAATTTCAATAAATCCGAAACTTAACTTTTGCATTTATTTAGAATCTGTTTCTTCTTAGAGTCTCGTGTTAACAGGGTATGTAGAGAGTGATGTAAATGTGGTGATGTACCGGATAATTTACAGTAAGGAAAAGCTAATTCCTAATATACTGTACATATATTTTTTTGTACATATGATAATTAAATCTTTTAAATTTTAAAACGCAAACAGTATTTTTAAATTTAACTAGTTTTCTCCACAAATAGAAAAACCAATCGCAATTATGAAGAAGGAAACTTGAACGGAGAAACCCACAACATCATATTGAGCTCGATCTTTCCTTCAATTATAATTAAGGAGTTATTATAAACTCCCACGAGGATGAGAAATTTCCCGCAAGGGAGACTGAAATATATTTGATTACATAATTTTTCAGAAAAAAACACGATTAAACAAGGTCTATTATGGTGTGGTAAGTAAAAGATATTTTCTAGTTATTTTTTTAGTAATTTTGTTTACAAATTTTTAACAGTAAACTTAATATTCGATTTGCATTTATGTTAAAAATCTGTATTTTAAATTTTAAGCCGAAAAACAACTTATTCGTGTACAACCGTTACTTTGAAATTCTTACTGGAATTTAAATATTAGCAACTTTTGCGTCGCTGTGGTATAAATCTCTCATTTTCTTTTAAGTGTGTTTTTTTTTTTTTTTTTTTTTTTTTTGACACTGGGTCATTCCTTCCTTTAAGTCACTTACTGTTCCAGTTAGTTATTTGAGAACTTGGTAGAAAGCTGGAGAAGAGTAAAATTGTGAAAATATTGTTTTAATATCATTTTTGTTATTATTTTGAATAATCACGACGAAAACTCCTGAAGGTGACATTTATCTCGGGCAATAGTTAGCGATATTCATAGTTTGCACAATTTTTGTCCCCAAATTTGATAGAAATTTTAAAAGAATTTTAAAATCGGACGGAAGTAAATAATAGATTACAAACCGTTATATATTTGTGAAATGGTTTGTATCAACGAAACGTTTAATATGAAAATATTTATGCGTTAGCAAATTAACAATTTCATTGAATTTTTCAGACTCTAATGTGTTTTCTAATTTTCAGCAGAATTTTTAAAATAAATTTAAAGTGAATTTAAATTTTTTTGGAATATAGTAGTAAATAACACTTTCTAAATATGTATATGGTTTTCACATTTCCAAGACTATTTATTAAAATTATTTAAAACTATCTTTAAAATTTTGCAACGATTATTTAACAGGCAGAAAATTATGGCTGGAGCATGTTTAATATTTTGCTCATCTAACCTATTCAATGTTCTTCCTATTCAATGTCTATAATTACTTTTCTCGAAAGTAACAGTAAAAAAAAAGATACACTTTTGTTACAATGCAATAACTATTGTAATCCATTAAAAACACATGATATTATGGGTAAACTTCAAAAATGTCCGAAAAGCAGTACCAAGAGGGAGCTCCAAACTACATTTCAGTAGTAATTTCTTCATGCACACGGAGCGAGAGATAGCTTATTAGACAAAATACGATCGTCAACTGGCTGATACTGAAGTCTTCAGAATAAAATTTGTGTTGCCCTTGTCAAAAACCCCCTCAGATGTGTATTTACTAGATCGACTGGCTATCGATGATCCATAACTTTGATATAAACTCCAAGAAAGGTATTAGGTTGGCAGACGTAAGAGATATGCTGGAATTGGCGAAAGAGGTGCTTGTACCGAATTGTGTCGAAATATTTTTCCTATGTTATTCTGTAATTCTTTCTATAGTACGTTTTATGTATTAGCATAATATTTAATGGTCAAGGTGGATTGGACATTTCCCAATTTTCTAACAGAAATTAGGGATACCAGACAGTAAAGGTGCACGATGCTAAGTATATTCTTACAATGGATTGTTGATACGCCATGAGCCAAGTTGAATACTCGTTCCATAGGCGTTTCAGAGTAGTGTTAATGCTGTTGGAAGTGTAGAATTGAAAATAATTTCTGCTGAACTAGGGAAAAGTGGTGAGCATTACAAAATGTGTAATGGAATAATTTTTCGAAAGTGGTATTAATCCCCTTGCAATGACCATCTCCTAGAGATGGTCATATCGAGATTTTTACGTTCTTGTTATAAAATTTCAGAAGGGTTTGTCTTTCCCGAGCATCATATTCTGCTTTAGTGAATACCTAGTCTGGGTATGCTTTACGGAACGTTGCTTCGATTCATTCCATAGAATGTTGGGCTGCTGTTGCTGATTTCGTTCATTCTATAAAATTTGATTATCACTGTCATTCCAGAAGGGGGTCTGCTGCTTGATATCCATTCGGATTGTAAAAAAACTACGTAAAAATATAAATTAGCTTAAAACATCGGGCATCAGCATTGTGCGGTTGCTGGAACTGTTTTATCCAAATAATATATACATGTTTTGTGTTTTTGTAGTGAAAAAATGTCTTTCGGAGAACGTTTAGGTTAGCTTTCTTGATGATGTGTCAGAACCTGCAAGGAAAGGGGGACACTTGTCAGCCAAAAAGAAATCGAAATTCAGGAAACATTACATAGCGGATCTAATGGACCCATGCGCCTCTGTGCCATATCTGGATTTTAATGCGACGTTGTTGATGCACCCGCCTATCACCGCTGGAATGTTCAAGAGTGGATTGAATGAAGCCTCAACAGATGCTGTACTATTTGTATTTAAGCAATTTTTGTCAAATGTTTCCGAATTAATTTGGTTATGTATACGAAAACTGAAATTAAAAGCCAAGTCCACATTACTTCATTATCGTTTTCTTTGACTTTCTATAGCTTTACCTTGTGACTGCGATCTAACCTTACTGAAATATTTCACTGAATCTCTTGACTGAACAATTGCTCATTTATTTATACCTCACTATAGACGGTTCAGTTCGACTAAGATATGTATATAAATAAGTCAAACGTTTCGTCGTATCTGCTTACCACTTCTTCATATCTCTGTGACACAACGTCTCTGATATCCCAACACAATATCTTCCTTTGATATCTTGACCAGCACCTCAAATTCATCAAATTTATTTACTATACTTCTTCATTGGTGTGCATGCAAGTATACATCCATCTGTTCTTACTCTTTGTTACCATACTCAGCCCATGTATTTACTTGTTTGACAGTGACTTCCAGCAGATCCTGAAAATCCAGCAACTTCCTTTCCAGGCTGCTGCTCATTGCAATAGCGGTGCAAGAATCACTTTCGCGGCTGCTGTTAGTCTGTGAATCCCCCTCCCCCCAAAGTAGCAGTTTTCCGACCAATCCAACACTCCCTCGATAGCTCGATAGCATCAAAAATAGTCTATTTAAGTGTATCCTATCCCTGTAGAAGCGGTCACTTCTGTTAACAAGAAAAGGCCACGCTGGGAAAAATTCTACCTTTGCACAATCAGTCCAGGGCCGAATTAAAGGTTTTTATTGAATTAAATGGGTAAAATGCTAACGGAGTATCGTCCAGCTGTTCGACGATACACACAAGGGGACATAAATTGGAAATATATGTATTAGCCACAGAGTTATTTATTATTTGAACAATCTGCCATCTGGTGGAATGGAGATGGGAGAATAAATGTCAAGGAGATTATGGCATGTGAAAAGTGAATGAATGGCGTGTTCTGGTGCCTTGCTAATGCCGTATAAGGTTGTTCCAGCATTATATTGATCATACATATAGCCTGATGTGCAGATCTCGAGATGTAGCCTGTACAAGGCGGCAGACAATGGACTGTGGGGGGGGGTTTATTTATGAAAATGTTATTTTATATATTTGGTTATATTTATTATTTCCCCTTTTAACAACTCCCCTTTATAATAACTCCCCACTTGCGCATCTGACTATACTTTACAGAAAATTTCCAAGTTCTAGGGGAAAATCTCCTTGAGGTGTTTAATTCCCTTTGGATAGGCGTTTTCTCAGAATAACAAAGAGACACACAAATGTTGTATAATAAAAATACAGTTTATTGGACACTTTTACATAGATACATCAAACAAAAGAAATTTATTAAGCTCATGACCAAATAGATTTAATTTCATCTTCTTATAACAAAATGTATATGAGCAAAGTATTTTGCCTATTGAGCAAACTCAAGGAGGGCTATTTCCTTTACATAAATCATAAACAACTATCTCCACCTTTAAACTAACAAAATGTTTCTACTTCCTTACTCCTGAGTTCAATTGACTTTCAAAGAATCTATTAACATTCTCCTTTCATTACAAAACAATTCCTACTCCAAATTGATAAGCTCCGATACTCTTAATTTCAATATAAATCATTTCTCTGTTTTCTAACAGATTATAGCCTACAACCTTCTCTACTCTAGATAATTCTTACTATCAAATTTCTACAATTAACTACTTGCACATTCGGGGGTTACTGACATCCGTCTATCCCCTTCCAAAATTCATACTTAGTCATTCACTTATTTAACCAAATATTAACAAGTATCAATCACATCAAAAATTTTATACCTATTCCCTTCCAAAATTTATCTATATGTATATTGACTTGCCCTGGGTAATGTCCTTCAGTCCATAACATTCACTAACTTATTCATTACAATAAAGTACTACTTATACATATGTGTTCAATCAAAAGTTCTGATAAACTGGTTATCGAGTGCCTATAGTCGGTGTGATGTTGAGAGTACTTAAGCAAACTAATCACTTACTTACATAACTTGGCAGACTTCACGGTACATCCTTCTCTAAGCGAGTAGGGGATTCTTTCTATCTGGGTCGCATCTCACAATCACTGGGGGCGTTCGACATAAGATACTGGATTCCTTCCTGGGTACCTTTTTATTTCTTTATGGACGCATTAATTTCATCTGATCAGAATGGCTGTACTCTTTTTGTCCGGCTTCGGATTTCATCAGCTCCAGCGTACTTGCTCTCAGAATATCAGGCAATATCGTTCCTTCATAATGGAGTTGACTCCTTCTCATCTACTTTAAGGATCTTGAAAAATTTTCCCTCTTTTCTATGGCACGTGTTCATCTCTCACTTCGAAACTCAGTCTACTTTTGGCTGACTGTCTGACCGACTTCTGCACCTCATCTTCATCTTTCCACTTACTCGACTGCCTCTCTCACTAACTTATTAGATGAACGACTTAACAGTTCACCTAAAGCTTATCTACCCCTCATACTGACTACACATTAAACTTAGCCACTTTTCTCCACCGGCTACTCTATCTAAAAAAAACTCATTCCTTTCTTTTCTTCTCCAACTCTCATCTTACTGCCCCACTCACTGACACTGACCCACTCTCATCTTACTGCCCAACTCACTGACTCACTCCCCTCTTACTGCCCAACTCCCTCTTTTTCTGTCCGTCTCCATCCACAAATTTTTCTTACCAGTCTGTCACGCCTCTCCACAGTGTTCTACCAATCTCCTCCTTCCTATATTCATTTTTATCCTTTCATTTGTTGCAGGTCAGCCAGTCCTGTGTCACGTGATTCACAATACCCCTCTCCTTTTTTATTTCCTACCTGTTGACATCCGTTGAGCTCTTTCATATAGGCCGAATGCATCAAAGCAACTCCTTCTGTGTCATCACAGCTTGTCTCCATAGCACTACAGACAAACCACAAATGTGTCACTGGAGACCATCGCGTCTATTTTTAGAGGCTTGTGTGTGCGTTTTGCCGTATGCGTTTCCGGTGCGTGACCCCCCATAACTTTCTAAGTAGTTTGTTGCGCCGTACCTCCTGTTGGGCTTGCTATAGTCTTTACTGTCAGTTTTCTGTTTTGACGGATGTAAGGCTAATTTATCTGTTTTTCGTTCTTCCTACCTTTTAAGTTTTACAATCCTTACTGGATAATTCTTGTTTATTGAACTGACGCTATTAACATTTCTCCCAACGGCAAGAATCCAAAAAGGAAAACTAACTTCAGAAGTCAAAAAAAATATTTTTTTTTTTTTTTTTTTTTTTTTTTGTAAGATTTTCAGATCTTACAGGACGATCCAAAATTAGCTGTTCACCCCGCTGTATCGGCTAAGAGAAAACCTCACAGTTGAGTATTCAGATATAAACGATATCCGCTTATAATTTATACATTTCATAATAGTATTATACATGTCATTGGCTTATTATATTATTAACACTTTTTAATCCTCTGAATCCAAGTAAAGCATTTATAACGTATTGAATTCTGCAAATAGCTTTCAATCCCAGCACAAGTGATCGTATTGAGGCTTTCGAGTTATAGACAGTAATGTAAATTGCCTGCATGAAACTAAGATGTTTTAAGAAGCTAAACTGATTAGATAATGCAATAGTGTTAATGCTGGCAGTAATACAAACTATGCCCTCACAACCAGATTCTCTGCTAATAGAGTACTTGCGAACACATAAACTCGCAATATATGTATTTAATTATCGTATCCATCTGCTTGATTGTAATGCACTGAGAACCAAATCGTTGAAAATGCAAAGGTTGTTTCTGAGCAGCTAAAACTGCCGCATTATATAATCACATTTAATTATGCTGGCAGCAAAAACCCATCAAACCAACACCAGTAGCTCATTTTAAAACGTTCGCGTAAAATATCAACAAATATGGCTACAATGGATTTATTTCTGTGCTAGTTTCCTCGGAAAATTTCTATCCGAATTCCTCTTCACTTTTATAAACAGTACCACACTTTCGCAATTTCATAAGAATTTTTAATCCTGGCTCTCACTTTTTTGGCACAACTTATATAAGTAGTTTGTTCAGAATTTCACTGTAGTAGAGCACTGGAAACTAGTGCTTATTTGAAACTATTGGGGAAGAACCAAAACAGCATGCTTATCTGTGAGATAGAGAGAGAAAGATATGATTAATTTGTGTACTACAGTTGTCGGGATCGGCGTGCAGCTAAAGAAATTCTCTTCACAATGAATGTGGACCTGTTGGAAATGATGAAACGAAACAAAAACGTGTGAGAATGGGTCTATATTTAAATTGTGTAAGCACAATAATGAAATCACAAAGAAAATATGGGTAGCAGTCAAAAATTTAGGAACTTGAGAAAAGCGGTCTTAGAGAAAATTTATATTTAGTCTAAAAATTACTAACTTCAGTGAGACGGCCATTAAGCTACAAGGCTTAAATTGGACATTAGTAAAGACTTAAACAGATGTCCCATAGTTTTTAAAAAGTGTGATGAATGGGGATACGAAAAGTATGTAGTGGAATGTTAGTGTTAGGAAAGCGTTTGTCGATCAATAAATCGCTGCCTGATCTGTTACCCAGAAATATCCTCAACATCGATGGGACAACGCTGATCTATCTGCCACTTACCTGTAAGTTCCCACCTTGTCTAAAAGCTGAGATTTCAAAGATGCTACTGAACCTTGTGTTGATACCATTTGTTCGAAAGTGGTGCGTAATCTGCAAAATTCAATGAGCTATTATTAGACTTATCATGACTGACAAGGTGAATGAATAGCTAAGTCCAGGACCTAAATTGCACATAGTTAAAGCCTTAAGGAGATGCATATAGAAGTTAAATAGAGATTTTACTAGGGATAATGGTATGTTTGTAGTTTAGAGTGACATTGATAAGTAACAAATTTTTCGATCAATGAATTGCTGTCTGATCTCATGCTTAAAAAAATTTTTCGTAGTCGAGACAACACTCATCCATGTGACATTTATCTAAAATGTAAGCCTCTGAAAGATTCACTTACGAAATCGATAGATGTCAGATTTTACTCATTAAAGAATATTTTTGCTAATTTTCATTAATACATAAATTATTAAAACTTGAAAAACAAAATGCTGTATGTTTTTTAATGAAAATCCCAAAAACGAGAGGTATTAGAATCTATAGTATTTAGTACCATCCATTGGTTGGAGGTTGAGAAGATGAAAGAAGATATTTGCTGACTTCAACTTCTGTTGACTGTATTTTTCAAGAAATAGGTATAAAGGGACGTTGTTTCAGTAAACGAAAGAGAATAAATAAATGAGGAAAACGAAATCTGTAAGTTTGGAGTTGAACAGAAAAAAGATGTTGATTGGTTGTGGCTCGTGTTCAGAATTCTTTGGAAGAGACAGCAAGAATTATAGAAGCGAATTCGGAAGAACAGTGCACATGGAAGTATCTATAGAAAATGCAGCAGAAACAAACGTCTGTGAGAGCGGAGGGACTCAGTTAGAAATGAGTCATTAATCAACCTAACTGCCCACTTCTGAATGGAATCAAGAAGTCTGAGAGAGGTTTTGGGGGCACCGCCGCAGATGTGGAAACAATATTCCATGCCAGAGCAGATTTTCGATTTGTACAGAGTGAACACCTGTTTGGAAGAAAAGTAACGGCGAGAGTGAAAGAGAAAATCTAGTTTGTTAGATCTAGTGAAAGCAATATTTGTAATGTGCTTATGCTAAGAGAGATTAGAAGTCAGGGTAATCTCCAATAGAGATATATAATATTGCCTGTAAATCAGATTGTCATCAACGTTAAGCATATGGGCAGGAGAATCGCTTTAGCGAGATATACGACAAGATTGAGTATTAGAAGGATTGAAATTAACTAAGGTATCGTTGCTCCACGAATTACTTAGAGATCAGCAATTTAAGGAATTGATGGTGGGTGTTCAACAAATTGAGGCTGTTTGAGCTGAGCAAGGTTTGCAAACTGAAAGGTGGCATGCAATGGCTGTCAACAGGAAAACTATGGATATGATTTCCGGTCAATGGAAGAAGGTTATTAATATATAAGAGGAAAAGAGAGGGAGAAGGAACTGAACCATGGAGAACACGAGCTTTACTGGAAAAGTTAGAAGACAGAGCCGTCAACCATCACCCCCAATGAGCGGTGAGAGAGAAAACTGATACCCAATTACCAGAAACAGTTGACAAACCATAAGATTATGTAGTTTATTTAGAAGATCATTATGGTAAACACGATTTAAAGCTTTTTGAAATTTCGAGAGAAATTGGTTGGGGTTCAACTAAATTTTCCATTGAATTTATCCATTATTGCAACACCGAGATACATACCCGCTCAACGAGGAGCTGCCAATAACCCTTGAAACGTTATCATCTGGGTGGTGGTGGTGGTGGTGGTATCCGCCCAGGATAAGTAACATTAGTTTAAATTGGTAAAGCGTTGCATTTTCGAAGTAGTTCAGTATCAGGGCAACTCGTTGTGAAGGTTTTTGCAATATGAGATATTACTAAAACGATGCCAATTCACCTACTTCAGGGTTCACTATGTAGTCGTATGATGCAAATGCAATAAAGTGTCAATTAAGAAAATAATTAACAGGAAATACGAACAGAAGGATTCCATACACAACAACGATTACCCAGAATCAATTAGTTTTAAGAGGTGACGACAGAAAGAAGATGTGGGAAACTTACATCAAGATGCTTTTTTGATTATGCCAGACAGGATGTAATTGTTGAAGTACCTATGGAGGAAGGCCTTGAAATTCTACAGTTTGAAGTAAAATATGCTCTTGGAGTGGCAAAGACTGGCAAGCCATCGGCCCAGATCAAATCCCAATTGAAATAGTGAATCTTCTAGATGAAAAAAATCTGAAAGTTCTAACCGAAATGTTCAATAAAATATATATCCGAATGGCACAGTACCTAACGATTGGTTGAGGTCCTCATTTATCCCAATTCCAAAGAAGATCAGCATCACTTCATTCATCGATTTTCGTCTTATAAGTCTGTTGAGCCACATATCGATATGGCTCAACAGACGCAAATCGATACAGCTCAGCTGCTGGCATGGATAAATAAAAACAGCTTGGAGCATTGCAGGGGAAGATGAAGTTACGTGGATGGACAGGAAGAAAAAAAAATGAGGCAGTGGCCACATAATAGAAATTTGGTGACGTGATTGCAATGGTGCATCCTGTGAAGTAGAGAATCATTACTGGGTTTGGTATATCATTATGGCTGACAAGTTATTTAATTTCTGGTGTGATTGGCAGTGGGGAAGCTAGTCGACAGAATGAGCTGCGGTAGTCATAGGTGTGCCAGTTGGTGGTTGTGAGTGATAGCGGCGTATGTTGAAGATTGCGGTGGCATAGGTCGAGAATGCTTTGTAGGCTTCTTCTGATTCCAATACCCTAGCCTCTGGATGGATTGTCGGTGCACTGAGGGCCAGAAGAAGCTGGTTGCGGTGGTCAAGATAGATCGGACAGGAGTGCATCACGTGGTTCCAATCCTCTGACTCTCCACAGATGCAAAAAAGCATCCACAACCAGACCAAAGTCCAGAAGATGCCTTTTAAATGATCCATGGCCAGTCAAAATAAAGGACGTGTAGACATTAGGGTAGAAGCAGTTGCAACGTCGTTTGTTGAGGAATATGACATTCGGAATAAAGAGTTTATTCATTTTATCTGTTGATGAGTTATTCCATCGTGTCTGCCATAGGGAAACCAGTTCAGTTCACACACGGGTCATCTCATGTTTAATGTTAGTGTCTGTAAGCGTTTTAATTGTGAGTATTTCAACCTCTTTATTCTTCTTGATGAGAGAGGCCGAAGTATATGACAAGGAGATCTATGGATAAGCATCCAATAAGAACTTGTAGTGCAGCGTTTGACGTGGTCCGACATGCACGAGTCATTTGCAGCATCATAAGCCGCTGGACCTGAAGGATCAGACGTTGCATTCTTATTATCGTCATCCTGTTATACCAAACTGCGGCGCCATATGTGACAATGGGAATAAATACAGCTGTGTAAAGAAGATGTAAAACCCGGCCTTTGAGGCCCCAGTCTTTGCGGGTGAAGCGTGCCAGCATGGAAAAGTAGGCTGCAATTTTCTCTTTGATGGAACGTAGGTGGGGAATGAAAGTTCCTCGATCATCCAGTGTAATACCCAGATATTTGACAGCGCGTAGGTTTTTGAGTGATTGCCCTTTATAACGGATGGTCGGAGGCCTCCTCACATCCAACTTTCCTTTCAGTAGAAGGGTTTTGCTCTTTTCAGTAGAGACTGAAAGTTTATTGTCCTCAGCGCACTCGAAAAGGGCAGACAGTACTGCACTGGCCCTAGTTTCTATTGTAGCTCTCGTAGGTCCTTCAACGACGATGACAAGGTCGTCGGCATAAGAAGTTTGTGTGACGATGGGATATATCCTCAGAAGCCAGTCATCCAGGATCATATTCCACACTGCTGGACCAAGGATGGATCCTTGGGGACAGCCTCTGGTAAGTTGCTGGGTGATGGAATGGAACTGTGTTTTGATGGTGAGACGTCGGTTAGAGAAGTAGCTCTTGAGGCAGTTGAACAGATTCTGAGAGCAATCAGTGGCCCTGACCCTCTGTAGGATGGCCGGCCACCAAACGGTGTCAAAGGCGCCCTTAAAAATCTATAAAAATTGCAAAGACATTGGTGGCCTCAGAATCTTTTGCAAGTTTCAAACTCTTCGTCAGAGCATCAATTGTAGAGCAACTCGCACTTTTACCAATACTGGGTAAAGTGTTTGAGAGACTCCTGCTATTTCGCCTCCGGCCTGAACCCGAACTGGAGGGGAGCTTCGTATGCAGGCTCGTATGGGTTTAACGGCACCAGGGATTTACCCCATCTCCGGATATGTTCTTTGCATCGAGGACAGTACGCTGTCAAGCCCAGAGGTTTAAAAGTGTTTGGGTCATGTGTTGTGTAATATGTTGTGCCCCTTGTTTCTCTGGCTTGTTAGCCACCAGGCTTTCTCCTCTGGTGGGGCATGGGCATGCCCCACTATTTCAACAGGGGTCATCTTCCCTATAGACCCCTTACTTCCAATTTCCAACCCCCCAGTCTTCCACCTCCCTTCCCATCTCTTTCTCCTTACAACAGCGCCTGCCCCAAACGTACAAATTTAAAACACCAAAATTCATGCCCGACCTATTAGGAAATCTCATCACCTCCAGCGCTTGTCCCCTATCCCTTATCCCTTATAGCCTCTCTAAGTAGCGTATATAATGTACCATCTGTGCCCAAAAGAAAAGAAGAATTTTTATTTTAATTATTTTTATTTATTTATTTATTTTTTATTTTATTTATTTATTTATTTATTATTTTTTTATTTATTTATATATATTTTATATTTATTTTTTATTTATTTATTTATTATTATTTTTTTTATTTTTTTATTTATTTATTATTATTATTTTATTTTTATTTATTTTATTTATTTTTTTAGGTCCTACCCACTGAAATCTCAGGAAAATAGGTGGTAGGACCTGCCAGAGCAAACTTTAAGGGAACACCTGGCTGGCCTCCACGTGGCGGAGTACGTAAACGACAGGTCCCATCTGGGGCCTGGCGGCTAACAAGCCAGAGTGACAAGAGGCACAACATATTACACAACACATGACCTACACACTTTTAAACCTCTGGTCTTGACAGCGTACTGTCCTCGATACAAAGAACATACGCGGAGATGGGGTAAATCCCTGGTGCCGTTAGACCCAAAAATACTCTGTACTCTCTCTGTAGAACAACTCGGCCTGAACCCGAACTGGAGGGGAGCTTCGTATGCAGGCTGGAGGCAAAATAGCAGGAGTCTCTCAAACACTTTACCCAGTATTGGTAAAAGTGCTATAAGACGATAAGCCGATGTCCTGCCAGTGGGATCCTTTGGTAGAAGTCTCAGGTGGTTTGCAAGCTTCCAGCGGGATGGAAATATGCCATCTTTCAGGCAGGTGTTGAAAAGCTGGATGAGGATAGCAGGAGCGACAGTGAAAGACGTTTGGCAGATTCCCCCGCGATGAGGTCCAGACCTGGAGCCTTGCCATACTTGATCTTGTTGATGGCCATGGCCACTTCCTCTTCAGTAAAAGGATCTTCAATAGCAGTAGGTTTGAAGTTTTGGTTGTTGATAGTGACTTGATTATGGAAGTCTGTATTTAGGGCAGCATCATCTTGGTAAATCAAGTCATCCAGAATTTTGTTCATTGTGTCCAGCCAATGTTTTGTCTCAGGAGAGCCATGATTGCATATGGAATTGATGATGTCTGTAGACCTAATTTCGTTCCTGACAAGTTTATGCACCAGGCCACAAGGATTCCTCTTCCCTTCTGTCTCTACGAGTGTGCGCCATGAGTTTTGTTTGGCATGGTAAATCTTATTTCAGTATTCTCTGTGAAGGGCTCTGAATCTTTCTTTGTATCGATCAGCAATGTGGGGAGGCTGAGTTCTGCGTTTACGCTGGTATGCTGTCCGTGCATGCTTGAGATCATTCCATATGTTGATAAGATCCTGAGACCACCAGGGGACGAACCTTGGACTTTTAGAACATTTCTTCATCGATGCTTGTGAGTCTTTCAGAGCAATGATTGAACAAAATCTGTTTTTTTGGGAACTATTCATAGAGTGATACCTATTGAGAGCAGAGGGGCTGCAGGTGGCTTCCCGAATGATCTCATCAAAAATGTCCCAGTTAGCCGATCTTATAGAGAACCTGGAAGTATCATGCATGTAGATTTGGCGAGGGGTAATTTGATCAGTAATATAGTATGCGATAAGGTAGTGATCACTGGTAGTCGCATATTCATGCACCTGCCATTGCTGGAGACAATTGCTGAGAGAAGGAATTATAAGGGTAACATCCAAGTTGGATTCCCCGGTTCCTGCGGAGTAGGTGGAAGGTTGACCTGGTAGATTAGCGATCTCCAATCCGCGGGCAGCAATAAATTCATCAAGTAAATCACTTCTAGAATCAGTGGTGGCATTGTACCAACTAGTAGAATATGCATTGGAGTCGGCTGCGATGATAACATGTGAATCATCAAGCAGGTCAAGAGCCCGTTCCAGGGTGGCAATATGAGGGTGAATGTCAGTGCCGATCTGAAAGTAGGATGTAAGCACTGAGATGCGGGCCAAAGCAGCCTTCCACAGTAGCAGCAGCCGGGTGGGAGGTGCATAAGGATTCAAGTCTGGTCACAACTAGGTCTGGGTTGCGGATTATGATGGCAGCAAGGCATAGCTGGTTTGTAGTCTTCCGGTATGTAAGTGGATATCCAGAGACTCTACCGCAAACGCAGTAGGGGTTCTGGAGGAGGAGAATGTCGAGGTCAAGTTCTTCCATGATGGGATGGAGCTGAAAAGCCACAGAGATTGATTTTTGTCCATTTATTTGGATGATGCGAAGTCTGGATGTTGTCTGGTTAGGTGGCCTATTATCCATAATTTATATTGTTACGGATTATTTCAGCTGATCTTTTATATACAAGGCATGCTCCATCCCGAACGGAGTGATTGCTGGGTTTATTAATAGCTTTACATAACTAAAGAACTCTTTGCTGTTTTTCTTTGCGTCCCTTGCCAAAGATTTCTCGTAATCTGCCTTCGCCTGCCTAACCTCCTTTGTAACTTGGTTACAGATCAACTTGTATCTATCATAGGCTTCTGTGTCATGTGTTAATTTGTATGTATCCCATGCATTTTTCTTCTCTGCCACATGTCTCATTAGTTCATCTGACAACCATTTAGGCCTAAATATTGAACAATATTTCTTAGTTGGTGCATAGTGTGCATAGTTTTGGGGGAAAGGCGCCTCCGGTGGTTTCCCACATCTGCGCCATATATACTCTGTGGAGACAAACAGTATCACTGTGAAAGCCAGAAAAATTTTTTGTGTTGTAAATGAAGTATTGTGCTGGGTTCTGTTGGGTGTCCTGGCTTTTGGCCGCAGGGCCCCTGATAGGACCCCACGTTGCCCGCACACACCACTAGGAGGTAGCCAGGCTGCCCATAATTCTCTGGCTAGTCTCCTCCAGGTCACCTGAGCTTCCTGGAAAGAGACCAAGTTAAAAAAAAAGAAAAAAAAAAAAAAGATATATATAAAATAAAATAATAGGGTACAGGGAGTACAGGATGTACTGGAGAGGGTAAAGGAAATTAAGTATAGACAGAGCGACGGAGGATGTAAGGGAAGGCATCCTCCACAGGTTGGGTGGGAATTCTCTCACCTAAGTGGAAGTGGAAGAAGAGGACCCTCGAGGGGGTGGGAAGGCAATCACGTATCAAGAGAGACACGGATGAAACAATTCAAGCGACCTGAGTGTCAAGTCCAGTAGCTAGAAGTGGTCACAATCTAGGTGAAGATGTTCAGTATATGAGAAAGAGTGTTCATCAATGTGCATCAGTTCCAGGACGTTGTACCAGTGATCTTCTTCTGGTGAAGAGATCATGGGCGAAGGCAGAAAAAGCGTGGTACTGGTCTTCCTCATTGATCAGAAAATGTTCATTTCCTCGAGGCAAGGCATGTATTTTTGATATGAGCAACGTTCGCAGGTCCTCGTAGAGCGGGCAAACATAGAATAGGTGATCCCAGTCTTCGTTTTCACCACAAAGACAGCGAGGATTATCCACGATGTTCATAGAGGCAAGTTTGTGATTTATAGATCCATGGCCTGTAATCAGGAAAGTGGTATATAACCCTGGGCTGTACCATTCTGGAGCTTTAGGGTAGATCTGGGCTATTTCAGGTAGGAATTTTTTAGTGATGGAATCTTTAGGGGTGGTATTCCATCTGTTTTGCCAGGCGTTAAGAAGGTAGACTGCAAGGCGCTTTTTTTCTTCTTTGATGGTGTTTGCTGGGTTTGTAGTGAAATCCAGAATGGTGGTAGGGAGTCCCTTTGCGAGCCGGTAGTGCACACCTTTGCGAATTATCTGCAGGTCCAGAGGGAGAACTCCTGCCAAGACTTGGAGCGCTGGGTTGCTTACTGTGCAGCAGGCACGGGTGATAGTGAGAAGGATATTACGCTGGATGGAGGTGAGCTACCTTTGGTTACGAACAATGAGTGCACGATGAAACCAGACACCTGCACAGTAGGTTATAGTGGGAATGAATACAGCTTTGTATAGCATGTGCAGCGAGCGGCGATTTAGGCCCCAGTCAGACCTGCTGATCCTCACTACCATTGCCGTGTAGTTCCTGACTTTGCGATGAAGGTAGTCTATATGCGGGTAAAACGTGAGCTTGGGGTCGAGAATTACCCCAAGGTACTTCATCTCAGTTGTCAGTTTGATAGTTCTACCAGCAATTTTAATCTGCGGCGGCCTGCTTATTTGAAGGGTTCCTCTGAGTAGAATTGAAGTAGTTTTCTCAGTGGATATATGGAGTTTATGGAGGCTGGCCCATTCTTCTAGCTTTGTAAGGGCTCCGTTGGCTGTTGTTTCCAGGGAAGCTCTGGAGTTTCCAGTGACTGTCAGTATCAAGTCGTCTGCGAAGGCTTGGGTGGAAACATCCCCCAGGTCTAGGTTCAGGAACTCGTCCATGACCACATTCCATAGGAAAGGACCAAGGACAGAGCCCTGGGGGCATCCTCTGTAGACATTTCTGGAGACTTGTCGATAGGCGTTTCTGACTGTAACACTTCTGTTGTGAAGATAGTCCTGTATGCAGCTGTAAAGATTTGCTGGAACGCTAGCTTCTCTGAGTCTTCGTAGTATACTTAGCCACCAGAGCAAGTCAAAGGCCCCGGCGAAATCCATGATATTACCAAGAAGTATTTGGTGGCTGAATTTTTGACTGAATCCGTGAGCTGTCGAAGAGCATCTTCTGCTGAACGGCCTGCCCGAAAACCAAACTGGTTTGGGGACTGGAGATTTGCATTATTATAGTGTTTTTCCAATCTGGATAAGAGAAGACGTTCAAATATTTTGCTTAAAACGGGAAGGAGTGCTATGGGTCTGTATGACCTTGGCTGCTCTGGTGGTTTACTTGGGTTCTTCAAAATGAGACGTAGATTGGCCTCTTTCCAGTCATCTGGGAAGAGTCCAACTTCCAGACAATGGTTGTACAGGCTGAGAAGGAGATTTGATTGCGTCTCTGCAAGCTTCTTAATTTAGTTGGTATGTAAAGCCTAGTAGCTTCCAAGATAAGTTCGTTGAATGCTTCCCATTTTGAATTTGTTGTTGGTAACATCATCAGTTGGTCCCGCCGTATAGAATTTAAAAACTGTCTCAGACCACCGTAGTCACCTTTACGAAATAAACAACCCTTCCCTTTACCCGATGGTAGTTACCTCTTTGAGTAAATCTAACTTCAGCACACTGTGATCACTGCCACCTAGTGGTTAATTTATCTGCAGATTCTTAATGCATGAAGAATCACTGCTGGTAATCAAATCAAGAGTATTCCTCCCTCTAGTTGCCTCCCAAACATGCTGATGTAGAAAACAATCATCCAATAAATCCACAAAAGCCTTGCTAGTGTGTGAGTGACCAACCCACAAATTCTAGTCAATATCTGGGAAATTAAAATCTCCCATTATAAGACTCTCTGATTTACTGGCCCACTCTATTTCCCTGTACAGTTCCTTATTATACTCATCAGAGTCATTAGGCCTATAGCACACTCCTACTCTCAATTTTGATCTCCCAATGCTTATGTCACACCAAACTGACTCAACACCGCACTGTCCAGCGATGTTGACTGGCTTCACTTCCTTGGTTTTTATGTGTTTCTTAACTAATAGCATAACCCTTCCCCCCTTCCTATCCTGTCTATCCTTTCTGTAGACGTTGTACTCCCCAAATTGCAGTTCTGCATCCCTTATATCTGTGTGACACCACGTCTCTGATATCCCAACAATATCTGCCTTTGATGTTTTGAGCAATACCTCAAATTCATCAAATTTATTTACTAAACTCCTAGCATTGGTGTACACGCAAGTATACATCCACCTGTTTCTATTCTTAGCTATCCTAACACAACCCATGTGTTTCTTTGTACCCCAATGATTCCCAGCAGTCTGTGAAATACCGTGCATCTTGTTTTCCAGGCTTTTGCCCATTCCAATAGAAGCAGTGCAAGAATCTCTTTCACCTCTGCCAGTGGCTACTGTTAATCCATTAGTCTTTGTTTCCCCCCCCAAGAATATTTGCATCAGCAAATATTCTTGCACCCTTTCTATTTAAGTGTACGCGATCCCTGTAGAAGCAGTCTCTCCTTTTTACAAGCACACACCATGCTGAAAAAAACATTCTACCCCATGAGCCTTACACAATCTCTCCAGGGCCGAATTGATCAACAAGGCTCTCATCGTATACTTCCTCCTATCGTATCTGGGCAGAATTGCAGACAATTTCAAATTCAACCCTAACTCAGGCCTTTTTTTCAACACTGACCTGTACTTGTTAAGTAATTTCGCCTGTCTCTTACTCTTAATATTATTAGTGCCAACGTGTACAACTATATCACCTTTTGTGCCCTTAAAAGATGATATCCGCTCTACAACGTCATCAACCTTTGCCCCTGGCAGACATTTCAGTAATTTGGTGTCATCGAATTCAAGTTATCTATAGGAACAAACGCAAGTCCATTTTAAAGAATAAAATATAAAAAAATAACACATCGTTCGTTTGTTATCGATATTACAGTGCCGTTGAGTTTAGTTTAATTTTCTAATGAATGGTAGCTTCTGTAAGTTAGAAATAAAGTTGCGATTAAATTGTATACAACAGTGGTTGGGCTTCGGGTGCTATACTACAGCTAAAGAAATTCTCCTCACAATGATCGTGGACGTATTGAAAAGGATTAAAACGGAAGGAAAGAAAACAGGACCACTTCGTATTAATCTGTGCTATATAAAAGTATGAGAATAAGTCTATTAGTTAAATAGTGCAAAATAGAATAATGGAATCAAATCAAGGAAATATGAGCAGCAATTAAAAAACGTAAGAACTTGAGAAAAGCGGTCTCAGAGAAGATGTTTTAATTCTAATAATTACTAACTTCAGTGAGAAGACCATTTAATGGCTACATTCCTTAAAACAGATATTAGTAAAGCTTTAAACAGATGTCAAATAGTACTTAAACAGAATGATGAAAGGGGATATGGAACAGCATGTAGTGGAAAGCCACAGTGTCAGGAAATCGTTTGTCGATCAATAAATCGCTGCCTGATCTCTTACTCAGAAATATCCTCAACTTAGATGAGACAACGCTAATCTATCTGTCACTTACCTGAAAGTTCCCACCTTGTCTAAAAGCTGATCTTTTCAAAGATGCGATTGAACCTTCTGTTGATACCATTTGCCCAAACGTGCTGGAAAATTTGGTAACTGCTGTGAAGCAAAAAGCTACACTAGTTACACCACGTTATCTACGTGTTCTGTTAATTTTATTGAGCACTCGTGGGTAACACAGTTGGTAAGATCGCTGTCCTCCACACACCGGGTGGAAAACTCCTTAATTCGAGTCCTGTCGATGAAGCGAGGAATTTTTATGGGCGTTTGTAACAACGTGGCTGAGCTAGTCTTATTTATGCGTGAGTAGTATGGTTTTTCTGCTTAAAATTCGGGGTTTTTCGTCCAGCAAACAAAAAAATCGACCTTCATAGATAATATTGGGAGCAATATGAGGGTACGAGTTATATCCTTTTGTTCTTCTACATTAACAATGTTAATACATTGATATAATGGAAAAAGATCATTTTCTAAAGAGGCTATGGCAGTTGGTAATAACATCAGTTATTATCACCGTGCTTCGCCACACTAGCAGTTTTGAGTAACAGCTAACGTGATTGAGGGGCTAAACGAGTCAATCAGTTCCCTAGAAAATACAGTGGTGCTGAAATTTTAGGAAAAAACACAAAACCATAATTAAGTTTTAATATCTAGGCCTAAAATATAATTAGGAGAAGGACTGAGTTGCAAACAAAATTCTTTAATTAGGCAAATAAAAAAAGGACAAAGGATGATCCGTGTGGGACTCCTCTCTCTTTAATAATGTTAACAGCAATTTCACTGAGATTCCTCAGGTAATGTTCACTTTTATTTTGTCAGTTAAGACATTATGTAACAGAATTTCTCTCCATTCCACTTTCAATCTTCTAATCTCCCACTTCATTTTTCTGAAAGAATTTCGATTATTGGTCCTCAAGCACAGCTATCATTTCTCCTAATTATTCCTTTTGTGATTCTTTTCTCTTTAATGGTGGTTTTTGTGCATATATCCGCTCTGATATTCCCTGAAAGAAACTTCCTCATCTCTAATCAATTGTTTATGTTGTCTGGTTTAAAATCTCTTCTCTCCATTTTGTCAAATTCCTCTGTTCCCCTACCGTTCTCCAAACTAAAAATCACACAGAATCATTTCGCTTTCTTTCTTTGAAATTCAAATTTCTTCAGTCTAACTTTCTTAACAGTGAAATGATTTTCCTTGGTGATTTTAACGTTCAAATCTCTGACGGAGAACCTTAAAGAATACTCCATTTGAGAGGAAATACTCCAGTTAGGTTCACTTGACACAATATAATAAGACCCCATAATTTTAATAGCTTTTGTTTAACAAATACACGAAAAAAGGTTTTTGATCATGTTTGGCATAAAGGTGTTCTGTATTACCTACCCGTCCACTGATGATGGAGCCAAAAAGCTTCGAAACGATCGTCTAGTTTGTGAATTGTTTCGTTCATTGGTGTTCTACTCGTTCTGAAGGTTGAAGAAAGTGTCCGATCGCATCAAGAAGTTAGCGGCGGTCCTTTCAGCTGAGGTTTCCCCGTTGTGGGGAACCTCCTTTAGGAGGGTAGTAAGTGATTGATTTTCTTTTGTTTTACGTTTCTTTGGAATTTATTTCTGCCAAGTTAGATATTTTCTTTTTTTCGTTTTGCTGGTGTCAGGCAGGACACGGGATTTTTTAACTATTCATTTTCCTTAAGGAACCGAGATTAATTATGGCACAGTTCTTTTTTTAGAGAAAGAACAGTGGAGTTTCAGACCACAGAGGTTTGTCCAATTAGAGAGGTAATGCGGGGAGTGACTCAGGTTGTTTCGGTTCACGAGATAAAAGGATTAACTCCATTGCCGAGGCAGAAATATCAGTTGGTCTTGAAAACAATAGAGGCAAGAGAAAAGGTTTTGAAAGGGTTTTCTATTAGAAACGTAATGATCAAACCTGTTCAAATTGGTAACATACGCAAAGTGGCAGGAAGAGACCGAAACAAAACAAATAGAGGGGGAAGAGGTATCAATTTTGTCAGGCGGTAAAAAAGATTGCAAAACACTTTCGGGGTCTGATTCGGATTCAGATGGCATACAAACTAGGGAATACGAAGGGATAGAATGGTTAAATGTAATAGGAAACACAAAAGAATACAGGGAATATAGGCGAAGCTTGACGGAAATTGTTAAAACTCGAGGAGAACCGAATTTTTTTTGGAATGAAAACGAGAGGGTCAGGTAGTTAATATTCAGTTCACCTGGGGTGATTTCGTTATTTCTAATATTAAAAACAAAAATGTCGGAGATCTCACTGTGTTACTCACCAGTAACAAATTAAAGTTAAACGCCGAACATAGGAATATCTTAGCAGAAGTTTTAGTAAAGTTCTGCTCATAATGTCCGGAATAACATTTATGTCGTTAAACGTACAGGGTTTGAGAACGATTAACAAACAAAGGATGATATGGCAAATTATGATGACCATGGGGGTGAAGATTTGGTTTCTACAAGAAACCCACTTCGCCAGCTTAGCAGACATCCAGCAGTTTCAAAACAGGTCCCGGTTGTTAGGATTTTGGAGTTTTGGGACAAATCGATCCACAGGGGTGGGAGTAGTAGTGGTTCCTCCAATTTTAGGGACTGTACGACTGGCAGGTAGGGATACAGAAGGTCGGGTTGTGGCAGTGGATTGGAGTTATGGGGGGCGCACAATTAGACTAATCTGTGTCTATAGTCCAAATTCCATTTTAGATAGGAAAACTCTGTTTCAGGGGCTGGGCAACTATATGAGGGGGGTGTAGTGGATTATAATGGCAGGGGACTGGAACTGCGTTCCCCATTATGGACAAAATTCTGGCGGGTAACCCGCATCATGGTACTGGGGGGGTTCGTGAATTAATCGAGGTTTGTAATAAATTAGACTTGGTAGACGTCTGGAGGGAAAAAAATCCGGGGAAATGAGCGGCCATGAGAATAGCCAATAATATAGGAAGTAGGATAGATCGCATTTATGCAACAAGTCAGTTGAAGGATAAGATAACAATGATACGGCATGTGAAATTTGTGGGAGGTCGACAAGTTTCAGATCACTTGGCAGTAATGTGGAAGGGAGATTTATTTACGAACGTTAGTCTGGGTAATGGCTATTGGAAGCTCAACCCAGCAGTTCTGGAGAGAGAGCACTGGGACTTTACAACACTTATTAAACAGATAGTAGAGCAAGGTAGAAATGAGTGGGAAATGTTGGCGAAAATTAAAGAAAGTGCTAAATCTTTTTATTACTCCAAAATTAAGGAAAGAAACGAACAACGCAGAAATAGACTGAAAGATCTCCTAGAAGAAAAAAGAATTTACCACCGGTGCGGGGAGGGATTCAACAACGTCAACTATTATGAATAGTTTTGTAAACTACTATGAAAAAGAGCTTGCGTTGCAAAAAAAAGAGAGAGACAACTCCATTTGGACGATTGGACAATTCACACCCGAGCAAAAAGCATTAGAGGACAGGGAAATAATTATGGGGGAAATAATTATGGGGGATCTAACCGTGGCTCTAAAATCATGTAAATTACGACGCGTGCCAGGACCGGATGGTTTGGGGTTTGAATTTTATAAGAAATCTTGGAACTTGTTAGCGCCTATTCTTCTGGCCGTCTTTAACAAATTTTTTCAGGAAGGGGTTGTACCCGAAGGCTTTTTAAATGCCTATACTACTTTCATTCCAAAGCATGGACGGGATTTAACGAAAATTGCTAACTGGAGACCTATAACGTTGGCTAATTGTGACTATAAAATATTTGCAAATATTTTGACAACTAAGTTAAAACGCGACGTAACCCAAGTAGTTAGAAGCACACAGTGCTACGGTATTCCGGGGAGGCGGATAGAATATAACCTTTTGGCTATTGAAAGATATATTAGAATATCGGAAACGAAAGAATTACAATTTAGCGTTAGTGGCAATCTACCTAGAAAAGGCTTTCGATAGAATCGACCACGACTACCTTTTCTCTATAATTAAAGACACGAACGTAGGATCTCAGTTGTTTACAGTCCTGAGAAATCTATATACACGTAGTAGCACGCGACTTTTGGTAAATGGAGAAATTTCGAAGAACATTAAAATTGATAGGGGAGTAAAACATACCAGTGAACGATATCACGTATAGATTTAGTCAGACTGGCAACAGATTATGCGAATTTTGTACCGAAATTGAAACAGTGTACCATTTATTTTATTACTGTCGATTCGCGCAGGAAGTTTGCAAAAGAATTTGTAGATTTTTGAGGATAAGACAGTTCACACTAGAGGAGGTAATTTACTTGCAATTCGATCATCCCTTGGGCAAGAAAAAAATGTTCACCATATTTTTAATTACAGAGGCAAAATATCATGTGTGGAAGCTTCGAAAACGGAAAAGGTTTGGGACCTTTAGGGGATGTCTTTGGGACTTGAAACAAACAATGTCTGCTTCCATGCAAAGGTTTTTACAGTTGGAAAAATGGCGTTTAGGGTCTGATAAGTTTCTGAAAAGGTGGGGAGAGCCACCTCTTCTGCGCAGTTTGGTTGGAGATGAGGTTCATCTAAAGTACTGGTTTTAGTTATTTTAGAGAGGAAAAAAAAAAAGGAAGGGTTTTTTTTCGTCTATTACAAAATTCAGTTGTCTTGATACAACAAGTACAAAAACATAAAGTTACAACAAATAAAAGTGCATCCGGATACATCGAAGCGTGGATATTGCGGTATCACAGAGAGTCCACCTAGAGCATGACTAAGATATACATGTCTGCAAGAATGGAAGATCTGTAGGTTCTGTCCTTGCAAAGTTTCTCAGCGTCTATGGCTAATCTGTTAAATATTTGGAAGGAGTTGTGTGGAAACATGTTGTCCAAGGAGCACATGCTACGCAGCTTCGATCTGTATGGGGAGGTGTTGGACTGGCATCTTCTCCTGTCGGACGGTCTGGCGATGATATCCCAAATATCGGGTGACCTCAGTTTTCCGGATAGAAGCTGAGAGAGGGTAAGAAGGTTCCTAGAGATGATGTGATACCTCCAAGGAAGCGTATTAAGATTGGTGACCAGAACAGATTTTGAGATTGTAGGTGTTAGCCCGGCAACCCTATTTAGCCATTTCAAGATCCAGAATTCCAGGGAGAGGAACCTGGCTTGGTATGATGAGGGTGCTGAGGACCATATAGTCGAGGCATATAATGGAATTGGGAAAATACAACGAAGAATGTATTTGATGATAAGGTGCGGGTTATGGAAGTTGGAGATCTCTTGTTTTACTGCCCATAAAGCCGAATATGTTTTCGTTCGAGTGGCATTAAAGTGAGGCAAGAAGGTGAGGTCTTTGTCCCAGATGATACCCAAATCTTTATGTTGGGTGACTTTTTTAACTGGAGAATTCGCAACAATGATGTCCACATCGTTGGTATTTTTCTTCTTGGTGATAGAGAGTTGTGCAGTTTTCTCTTTATTAATGGAGAGCCCAATCGTATGAAGGTAGTTTTCCAGTTCATGTAGCTGTCGGTTGGAGCTCACAGTAATAGACTGGAGAGACTGGGGGCATTTTGTGATGACGAAGAACTTAATATCATCTGCGTAGGTGGTAAAATTAGTACGGTTTGATAGGAAGGGTTCTAAAGATGCGGCGAAGAGGGCGGCAGAGAGAACGCCCCCTTGGGGGAGCCCTCTGGAGCAGAGAATGTGGTGATTATGGTTTTGATTTCTGATCCATAGGATCCTGTACTGAAGGAGTTTCCTAAGGAGAACTAAGATGTTGCCAGAGATTTTGAAATAGTTGCACAGTATGGTACATAATGCATGGGTGGACAGATTGTGAAAGGCCGCCTTAATGTCGAGAAACACAATATCCAGTTGCTCCTTGTTGCTTAAGGTACTTTCAATTCTGAACAGTGTGTCCAAGAGGTTGGTGATCGTGAAACGTCCAGGTAGTACACTATGGAGGTATGAAGGTTTGTGGCCGAACATGTGATGGATGAGAGCAGGAAGTATGGCTTTTTCCAAGATTTTGAAAAAAGTGCATCCTACAGAAATTGGTCTGTAGTCATTAGGCAATTTTGGGTTAGACTTTTTTGGAACTGGAGAAACATAATATGTGTTCCAGATAGCAGGGTAAACTCCTGTTACGAGGACGGAATTGAATGCATCAAGAAAGAGATCAATGATATATACACTGCACAGTTTAACCATGAAAATAGGGAATCCATCCGGGCCAGTGGTAGACTTGTTGGGAAGACTGTTGATGACCTCAGTAAGGCGTTCCTTTGTGATGGCTATTTTATCCAGTGATGTCTGGTTAGCTGGTGGACTAACCCAAATAAAGGGGTTTGGGGCAGATAGGGGCTTAGTTGCGAGCGAGTTAACCCATGCAAGGAAGGTGTCAGTGGACATGGGAGACTGTTGATTCTTGTTGGTGAAGATTCTTTTCCCAAGTTTCATTCTGTGTGCAATCCAGTCATTCTTCGCCTTCCTCCGAATGCGAAGGAAGCGTGCCCGATGTTTTTTATAGAGTTGGTAGTCGGCTAGATCTCGTGTTTTTTGCCATTTCCTGTATAGTTTCTGTTTCATGATGAAGGCGAGTTTTGCGTCGCTGGTAAACCAGTTCTTGGCCCTGGGAGACAGGCGTACAGATTTGGAGGCCCCTTCACAGGCGATGTCTTTTAACAAGTTTGCTAAATTGGTAAGCGTTTGATCAGGATGACTAGCAGCAATTTTTTTCCAGTCTGTAGCTTTTAGTCTTTGTAGCATGATTTGAGGTTGCATATATTTTAATGAGAAGATCTTGAGTTGGGATTCTTTATGGTCATGTTGTTCAAGTTGTCGGGGCGAACATAGACATTCACTATCAAAGGAAATTGGGTATATGTAATTAATGATATTGAAATTTCGCAAGATTATTTAATGAAAAAACTTTCGAGCCTACAAGGCTCCTGGAGTTGATGGAATATACCCTATAATCTTAAGAGAGGCGGCAAGCGAGTGCATTGAACCACTGAGGCTAATTATGCGAGCATCACTAGACTCTGGGGAGATTCCCTTGGATTGGAAAAGTGCAAATGTATCTCCCATACATAAGGGTGGCTCTAAAAGTGAAGTGGGAAATTATCGACCTGTCAGTCTGACTTCAGTAGTAGGGAAAATCATGGAGGCAATGATCAAGGGTGGAATTCAGGATCATTTGGATCGAATCGAAATTCTCAAGGATACTCAGCATGGTTTTGTAAAGGGAAAATCATGTTCAACAAATCTGGTTCGCTATTTCGAAAGGGTCACTCACGAGCTGGATTTAGGGAATAATTTCGACATTGTTTATTTAGATTTCAGCAAAGCTTTTGACTCAGTCCCACATGAGCGGTTGCTTTATAAGCTGGAACAGGTTGGAATCACTGGGAAAATCCTTAGATGGATAGAACGATGGCTTTAGGGCAGGAGTCAGAGGGTTGTGATAAATGGCTATTCCTCAGATTGGGTTGATGTAAGAAGTGGGGTTCCCCAAGGATCAGTATTAGGACCACTGTTGTTTTTAATTTTCATAAACGACATGGATGAAGGGATAGAGGGCGTGATGTCTAAATTTGCAGATGATGTTAAAATTGGTAGAGTAGTTAATGATCACTGTCAAGCTGAGCTTCTTCAGAGAGACCTAGATAGACTTCAAGAATGGTCAGAAAAATGGCAGCTGTGCTTTAATCCAACAAAGTGTAAGGTATTGCACCTGGGAAACAGTAATCCTAAAATAACTTATTCACTTGGTGGAGTTCAACTAAACCCAGTACTGGAGGAAAGGGACTTGGGTGTTACGATACGGTCAGACATGAAATTCTCTGAGCATTGTAAACAGGTTGCAAGGAAGGCCCATGGTGTCCTATCGATGATCTATCGAACTTTTGCAAGTAGAGATAGGGACGTGATAATCTCATTATATAAGGCTTATGTTAGACCACACTTGGAATACTGTGTTCAAGTATGGAGACCGCACCTAAAGAAAGACATCGAGCTTCTTGAAAGGGTGCAAAGAAGGGTAACTCGCCTGGTGAGATCGGCAAAAGGGCGTCCTTATGAAGAAAGACTTCGAATATGTGGATTGCAGAGTTTGGAAACTAGACACCTTAGAGGGGATTTGATTGAGGTGTTTAAGGCTCTGAGAGGCATCAGTAAAATGAATGAGGACAAAATTTTCAAGATTATAAATGATGCTAGAACTAGGGGACATAAATTCAAGTTACGGGGGTGGGGAAATGTTTAGATTGGACTGCAGGAAGTTTTATTTTAGCCAGCGAGTTATAAATTACTGGAATAAGTTGCCTACATTGGTGGGTGGTAGAGGCTGACAGTTTGGGGAAATTCAAAGGTCATCTGGATAGTACTTTCGGGTAAGGGAAGCGCATAGGATGATAGGTTTAATTTCCTTTTTATTTATTTTTTATTTCATTTTATTATTATTTTTTTATTTATTAATTATTATTATTTAGTTATTTATTTTATTTATTTTTTGTTTTTATCATTGTTTTGTTCGGATTTTTTTTTTTTTTTTGGCTGGTGCAGCATAAGCCATAGGCTTTCTTGCACCATACGGCCGTTACTAATACTAATACTACCGTCGTGGAAGAGGATTAATCTTCAGTATAATTGTGATATGAATGCAGTTCTTTCAGCATTTAGAGAAAAACAACAGAAACCCAAAATAGTGTACCAATAGCCTTACAGTTTTTCACATAAATACGCATGAACTGTTTACGGGCCAATCTACATGTTTTTCGAGCTGAAAATCCCGGAATATCTCAGAGAAGAAACCTTAACCCCCTCCCCTAGAGATTAGCTGGCTATATTCTGTCTTCAAGACGGGTTTAATAAAACTCGGACCACTCCAATCGAGTGACATCCAGCAATGTATCATTCTAAGTTGCCATAGAAGATAGTTTACAGAAACAAAAACAAATTCAAAGTTGAGTTTGAATTCCATTAATAACGTGATGAATTTTTATGGGCCTTTTTCACAACGTGGCTGAGTTAGTTGTTAGCATGGTTTTTCCTCTGTAGACTTGGGTTTTTCCTCCAGCAAATCGACCATAGAACATATTCAATTTACAGACATTATATACAGCACAAAATGGCCTAAGCTGCTGATGCGTCTAAAACCTTCCAATTCTGTTTGTCTGTTTTCTGAAAAAAGCCATGCACCTTTCATTCGAGACTGACTTATTCTGCCACAGTATGAAAAAGCTAATAAAAATTCCTCCCGTCATCAACGGAATTCGAACCCCTGGATTTTTGACATGATGTGAGAGGACTGTAATTGGCATTGATTCTAATAGACTTGATCATTCTTCTCTCAGGATATTTGTTAGCTGTTGTGTTGTGGTTGGTAGAGAAGTGCGAAGCCAAATTACTCTTCCCAACAGGTCCCAGATAAGCTCAATTGGTGTCAGATCTGAAGAAATAGGTGGTCAGCGTACATGTTGGAAATCTTAAATGTTTCTCGAACTATTCGGATAGTGTTTGTTCAGTAGATAGTGGTCTTGAGAAAGTTGCGTTGTAGCCTTGAGAAAGCATTGGTTGCTTTAAAATTCGTGTTGCTTTCCAGACACCCCCAGTGATTATTCCTGTTTTCTCAATTACGGCTCCTGCTAAACTTGCTCCAATAATAACAGCTTTATGAAAATCGGAACGATGACATAACTTGCTTTCCCCATGACCAGATGGGCTAAGAACCCCGAGGAAAGACTAAAATATTTGATATCAAGGTATATGTGATCATACCAATTGATAAGTTACATTTGCATACCATACGTTTAATTATCTATTGACGCCAATTACAAAAGGTTTCCTATTTTTTGGACTCAGACTATAGAAACTGTACCCCATCCGTAATGGACTATGCTGCATAGCTCGCTATATAAAAAGCCGAACAGCTTCCAACGCTACAACAGTGGTAATTTGCATCTGGTTGTACAAGCAAAAGTGATAAAGTAGCAGTTATGGGAGAAGTAAAAATGTCGCGGAGTTTCAAAAGAAGATTGTGGGAACTCGTGCGTCGGGTTCCTCTACATCGGAAACAGCAAATCTTGATGGCCATTTTCGTGAAAATGTGCAAAGAATGGTGTCGAACTAGTCAAACCACCTCTTACCGACAGAACTGTAAGGGATTAAGCAATGTGGATGTTCGTTGTAAGTAAAGGGTACAGCGCGTTGTACAGGCTCAACGGCAGGTCACTCAGCGACAGAAGACATCGCAGTACAATATGAAAACTGAAAGAACAATGTCCCAAATGATGATGCGCCGCAAACTCAGACGTATCGGGTTCCACAGCGGACAACCCAAGAGACGCCCCCTCTTCACCTCTGGTCATTGCGACGGAGAATGCTGTGGTGTCATCAACACGCTGCTAGGAAACTAGAGGACCAGAAATGAACGTGCTGATTGAATGGGTCCAAATACCTGGTGTAACATGCGCCACAAACGACGGACGTCTTCGTGTGTGTGCAACAACACGAGTCCATAAATTCATCGTGCATAGTGCCGACTATCCAGGCAAGTGATGACTGTGGTGGTTGCTTAATACGGAGCATGTCTTTTCCAGCAAGTACTAGAACCCTTGGTGCGTAGGGACGAACGTTTCCATAGTGAGTTCGTCCGGGCAGCTATTAGGAAACCACGTATACCTTGCCATGTCTCAGATTTTTGCGGACAAAAACGAGCACTTTCAAGATGATAAAGTGCCGTGTCATCCGGCTCGTGCAGTGTACAAGTGGTTCAAGAAATATGAAGATATCATCCATCTTGATTGGCCTCCAAATTCGCCTGACCTCAGTCTAATTGAACACCTGGGTGATGTTTTGGAACGGGAAGTGTGGCGTATGGACACGCAACCGTTCATTTATTCCGACACTGACTGCGAAAAGCCTTGCAGATAGTATGGCTGTAGATCCCTAGGTCTTCAGCCATCTAGTGAAGTCAAAGACTAGACGAATAGCGGCTGTTATCCGTGTGAACGATGGCTCATGGTATTAGGTAGATGGTCATTTGGTGATTATTCAGTGTATAATACAGGTAATTGATCCTGATGCCTCACTATGCTCTGTCTGTATAACCTTAGCTAATCTGGTGCTAAAAATAGCAACTAATTTAACCCTATTACGAAAATCTTCAGATGCGACTTTGTAACTACACATAAGAGCGCTTCCTTTCTGATAAGTTTGTTGAGTTTGGTGTCTGTATAACAGAAGTTATTGGTGTTTCATCCCGGAGACAACAAATTAACTGGATTAAAAACATCTCATGGCTATTCCAAACCTCGTATTGTTTGGCATTACAAGAATGCAAAATGGGATGACCTGCGAGACTTCTTTTCTTCTTTTCCTTGGTCTGATTACTGTTTCAAAACTTCTGATGTCAACGTTTGCTCAGATCGTGTCAGTGAAATTATTCTTGCAGGAATGGAATCCTTTATCCCACACTCCACTTTAAAATCTCGTCCTTTATCTAAACCTTGGTTTTCCAATAAATGTGCTAAGGCTGTCCAAGAGAAGAACGTTGCATATCGTAATTGGCTTGTTTCCAATTCTTCAGTTTCATTTTCTGCCTACACCAAAGCTCGCAACAATTGTAAAGCAGTTATTAATCAGTCCAAACTAGAGTTTGAACAGGCTAAGAGTAGGAAACTTGCTTCTTGCCCTAATGGTAGCCGAGCATTCTGGTCTCTTGCCAAAGCTATTGGCCGCAACTTTTGCTCATCTCTGCTCCCACCTCTGTCCAAACCAGATGGTTCTGTTGTCACTTCAGCCAAGGATAAAGCTGACCTGCTAGCATCCCATTTTTCTTTGAGCTCATGTATTAATGATCTTGGTAAAACACCTCCCACCATTCCTAACACGCTCCATTCAATGCCTCCTGTGGTCTTCTGTCAAAAGGATATCAGAAGGATTTTGATGAACCTTGATGCTAAGAAAGCTCCAGGTCCGGATGGTATTTCTCCACTTGTTCTCAAAACCTGTGCTCCTGAACTTACTCCTATTCTTTGCCGCCTTTTTTCACTTTCTTATTCCAAAGGTGTTTTTCCTTCTGCTTGGAAATTTGCTCATATCCAGCCAGTTCCTAAAAAGGGTGACAAATCCTTCCCATCCAATTATCGTCCCATTGCAATTACTTCTACTCTTTCTAAAGTAATGGAGAAATCAATTAACCGCCAACTCTTAAACTACCTAGAAACCTTCCGTCTGATCAACGATCGCCAGTATGGATTCCGTCAGTGTCGATCCACTGGTGATATTCTGGCTTATGTTACCCATTTATGGACTAATTCAATGGAAAGGTTCGGTGAAACACAAGTAGTTGCTCTTGACATTTCAAAGGCTTTTGATCGTGTTTGGCATAAAGGTCTTCTAAACAAGCTTCCATCTTATGGTTTGCCAACTGTTTTTAGTAATTGGTTATCCAGTTTTCTCTCTGATCGCTCACTGAGGGTGATGGTAGATGGCTCTCTGTCTTCTAACTTCTCCACTAATGCCGGTGTCCCCCAAGGTTCAGTTCTTTCCCCCACTCTTTTCCTCTTGTATATCAATGACCTTCTTCCATTGACTGGAAATCCTATCCATAGTTTTGCCGATGATAGCACATTGCATTCAACTTTCCATTTTGAGAAACCTTGTCCAGCTCAATCAGCTTCAACTTCTCGAAAATCTGCTGCCAATTCCTTAAATGCCGATCTTCAGGTAATTCTCCAGTGGGGCAAAGACAACTTAGTTGATTTCAACCCTTCTAAAACTCAATCTTGTCTTATATCTCGCAAAAAGGATTCTTCTGCTCCTATGCTTATCTTTAGTGACACTCCGATTTCTAGGCAAAATGATATATCTCTTTTGGGGATTACCCTGACTTCTAATCTCTGTTGGCACAAGCACATTACAAATATTGCTTCCTCTGCATCTAAAAAACTTGGTTTTCTCTTTCGCTCTCGGCGTTACTTTTCTTTCAAACAGCTGCTCACTCTGTATAAATCGCAATCCGCCCTGCCATGGAATATTGTTCCCACATCTGGGGTGGTGCCCCCAAAACCTCTCTCAGGCTTCTTGATTCCATTCAGAAGAGGGCAGTTAGGTTAATTAATGATTCATCTCTAACAGAGTCTCTCCATTCGCTTTCTCATAGACGCACTGTTTCTGCTGCATGCCTCTTCTACAGATACTTCCATGGGCACTGTTCTTCTGAATTGGCTTCTATAATTCCCGCTCTCTCTTTCAAGACAGTCCGAACACGTGCCGCCACCAGCCAACATCCATTTACTGTCCAACTTCAAACCCACAGAACCAACTTTTCATCTTCCTCATTCAACTGCCGTTTTCTGGAACAACCTTCCTTCATACGTATTTCCTGAAAATTACAATCTACAGAAGTTCAAGTCCAATATCAACAAATATCTTCTTTCGTCTTCTCAACCTCCAACCCAAGCACGGTACTAAGTACTATAGGTTATAATACCTCTTGTGTTTGGGGTTCTCATAAAAAAAAAAAAAAAAAAATCTTCTTGACAAGGTATTATATTTTTGGATACATAAAAGATCTAGTTTCTTCGAACTGTAAGGTAAGAAGCTGAAAATCAACTTCCGCCTCCTAAAAATCTTGAATCCATTGTAATGAGGCAGCTATTTAACTTTGCGAAACTTAATTTGTCTGATTTCTCTCACGGATTTATCAAGGGACGTTCCAATTGCACTGATATGATCTCTTTTGTATCGAATATATCCCAGGCGCTTAACGAAGGAGAACAAATCGACACCACTTTCCTTGACTTAAGCAAAGCCTTCGACAAACGGCAAACTGATATACCTTCATCAATGATATTGATGAAGGTATATCAGGCTTAATGTCGAAGTTTGCAGATGACACGAAGGTTGGCAGGGTTGTTAATGACAGTCATGGCAGTGTGCTACTGCAACAGGATCTAGATAATTTGGGCAGATGGGCTAAGAAGTGGCAACTGAAGTTTAACCTTGACAAATGCAAAGTACTGCATATGGGTAGAAGTAACCCCAGAGAAACGTACCAACTGTGTGGTACTACACTTAAGGTGGTAGAAAATGAAACAGACCTGGGAGTAATTGTGCAGTCAGATATGAAGTTTTCTGAGCAATGCAGACAGGCTGCTAGGGCAGGTCATGGGGTTTTGTCAATGATATATAGGAATTTTGCTAGCAGGGAAAAGGAGGTGATTGTCCCTCTGTATAAGGCAATGGTCAGGCCACGCCTTGAGTACTGCGTACAGGTCTGGAGGCCTCATTTTAGGAAGGATGTAGATTTGCTTGAGCGTGTACAGAGAAGAGCAACACGATTGGTGAGGGGAATGAAGGGATCCTCTTACCAAGAGAGGCTTAAGTTCTGCAAATTGCAGTGGCTGGAGACTAGGCACCTGCGCGGTGATCTGATTGAGGTGTATAAGGCCTTGAATTGGTTGAGCACGCTGAATTCTGATGGGATCCTTCCACTTGTTCAGATTACAAACCTAAGGGGGCATAAATTCAAATTAAGAAAAGACAGATGTAGAATAGATGTGCGGAAATTTGCCTTTAGCCAGCGGGTGGTTAATTGCTGGAACAAACTTCCATCTGTTGTTGTGGAAGTTGATAGGTTGAATAAATTTAAGGAGGAACTGGACAGGCATTTGGAGGGTATGGTGTGATTTTTTTTTTTTTTTTTTTTTGGCTGATGCTGCATAAGCTCCTACACTTGCTTTCTTGCATCAAGTGCCACTACTACTACTACTACTACTACAAGGTAGTTCATCCAAAATTAATTAACAAACTGGATCGTTATGGGCTCAGAGGACAGGCTCTTGACTCGATAAAAAACTACTTGTAAGGAAGAGAAATGTCGGTGACTTCTATAGGTGATCTCACATCCTTTATAACCAGAAATGGGTGTCCCACAGGGATCATCCTTGGCCTGCTGCTATTTCTGATCATCAACGACCTGCCAAGTATTCTTGCGAACTACCAAAGTAAAATGAACATATTTACAGACGCCATAAAAATTTACAAAGCTATTCGCAACCACTCTTAACGAAGCTCTGCAGCGAGTAATCCAGTGGCTGAATCAGAATAAAATGGTTGTCAACCAATATCTGCCAAAAATTTGGGTATTTTCATTAAAGAATCACTTTCGTTTGATGTCCACGTATCAAACATTTGTGAGGGCAGCTAGCAAAAAAAACTATGATTTCTTAAAAGAATCAATCGAGACTTCAATCAGCTGGCACTATTCATAGATCTTTACCAAATCTATGTTAGGCCAGCCCTAGAATATGCCTCCCAAGTCTGGACCCCACATTTATCTTACCAAAAACAAGACATCGAAAATATCCAAAAAAAAGACCAGTGCAGTACATCTGTTTCAAAAATGGATTACGATGTAATGAGAAATCTTACCAAGAGTGGTATACTCTTTCGACTTGAAACGCTGGAAGGAAGAAGATACAAAGCTGAACAACTCCTATTTAACCAGCTGGTAAATGTGACCATAAATTGCCCTCACCTCGTCTCACAAATTAACCTCGACGCACCGAAAAGAGCTTTAAGAAACAATCCACTGATTAAACCATCCTGTGCAAGAACTAATCATGGATTTTACAACTACTGCAAGAGGACTGCAAGATCAATTAACAAAACAAATATATTTGATGCCCATGGACACTTCAAGAGGCAAGCGAAACCGCCAACCTCACCACTGAGTCTTTAAATTGTGTTTTCTTCATTTATGTACTTTTGCCGTTTGTAACATGATGAAATTTGTATTCCAAGTCTGTTTTGGAGCTGTGTAACTTTATTTTTGTTTCTGCACACTAAAGCATGCTTGTTTGCTGTTTTGTAGCTGTTTCAATAAATAAATATACAATTTATTTTCAATATTTTTAAAGAAAAAATGAAATAAATAAATGAATTAACGTTTACGAGCGAATAAACTTCAATAGTGACGTCAAATTTTGTATCTTCTCTTATGTTTATCACTACATACAGTTAATATGTAACTCGTCAATCCATTGTCCTCATTCTTTATTAAAGTTGATTATTCTCTATGCATTTTCCTTAATTAGGTCATCGTTAATTAATAATAATACAAATTAACATGTACTCTGTGCATAATTATGCGCATTCTTGATTGTGACTGATGCAATCAAATGCCCAAAACTTAATTAGTCTTAATCATTCATAGAGTTGAATGTTTACGCCTTAGGAAAAATAAGAGTCAGAAATATCAGAAAATTAATAATCGGCAAATCATAAGGGTAAAGGTCAGTAATTGGCTATGGCGAAAGAGCAGGCTATGGGAATTGAATCTTAAAACAGCGAAAAACGAAATTGCACGATAGTTGAATGAGCAAATTAAACCGATAATAAAATTTTAAAATTAGAAGTTTGTAGTTTAAGGAAAGTGACATATTTTATACAGTCAAGGTGCACTTTATTAGGACCTAGCTTTCTTGAAATGGAGCGCTTTTCGGTAATATCAGTATTACCAAATGCACGAACTGCAAGATGAAAGATTTAAGCAACTTGGACTTGGGTGAAATTGTCCTTTTACTCAAGTTGTTGACGTTGGTTTTAGGAGCATCAGCAACTAAGACCATATTGCTCTGTGTAGATTGTACACTGTGTAAATTGCATGTGTTCTGAGGTCGATTTTCTGTTTGCAGGACGAAAAACTCGAGTTTCCGAAAAACAACCTTGCTACCCTCGCCTGAGATGGACTAACTCAGCCATGTTGTGAAAAATGTCCATAAATATTCCTCTCCTCATCGAGGGACTCGAACTCAGCTAATTTCCACCCCGTGTGCGGAAGACGGGGATCCTACCAATGTGCTACCCAGGAGGTCCTCACTTAAGTGGCTCTGACTTGGACAAATGGTCTCAGGGAAGGGTAGCACGATTTTTACTCCCGAAACATTCGTCCATCGCCCAACAAATAGGCAAATCGACCACCGATTACATGAAATTTATAGAAAATGTATACTGCGAAATGCAGACTAAGTCACTGATGCGCTAAATCCACAACAAACAAACCAGTGGTTCACATATATTCGGGTCCATGATCATATAGTAATGTGCACTAATCCTGTATACTACTACTAAATCTCAAGATCGTTTCATCTAAGTTTGATGATGTTTAACAAACGTCATCCTTTAGAGTTTTGATTCCTTCGGTAACGATTTTGCTATTCGTACATATGTAAGCGTGACACTGCGTTCCGATAGCTTGGATGCACCCTTCTCTTGCAAGGCAACCAGTGTTCACCATTGTTCAACAGAAATATTAACCCCAATACCTAAATTACATCCTCTGAGCGAGGAGCTAATTTAAATTTAGGCAAATCAAAATTTAAACTAAAACCGGAAATAATATTATATCGTTGACATTTAATAACGACAAGTTATGTGAAAATATTACACCTATCTCTTGAATTTGCGTCACCCAATTAAAGTGGCTGAAATTTATTCTATAATTATATTAATTAAATGTTCTTTCCTGATTTCAAAATTTTTCCGAACGCCATTTAGAAATCAGACATGCGCACTGCATGTTATTTACGAAATGTTAGTAGGGTTAAAACATAAATTTCTAAATCCTAAAGGAGTTACAATGTAAAAACTTCTACAAATTGCGTGTGTTCTGTGGCCGATTTTCTGTTTGCTGGACAAAAAACTCGAGTTTCCGGGATAAAAAACCATGCTACAATCCCCTGAGACCGTCTAACTCAGTCGCGTTGTGAAAAGGCCCCTAAAAATTCCTCATATCATCGACGGGACTCGAACTCTTTTCCTCCCAATGTGGAAAAGACAGCGATTCTACCAAATGTGCTACCCACGAGGGCATACTTACCAATTAACAGATTATTTGAATATCCTATTTCAATTTTTGTTATAAAAATTCAAATGCTTTTAGTGTATAATTTTTTTAAAGAATTAAACTGAGGCTCTACGTTTCTCAGTTTCGTAATTCAAAATAATAATAATAATAATATATTTTTTATACTTTTGTGTATATATAAAACAATAATTTTGTATAAGAGTACCACATAACTGAATTTGCACAAAAACGCAAAGCAAAATATAAATATATATTTATTTATTGATTCCTTTATTTATAATTATTTATAATTTATTTATTTCATATTTATTTATTTATTATATTACTGTACTAATAATTCGGCAAGGGATTTTGTTTAAAGGTTTCATAGAGCACCATCTAGTGGCATAAAAGTAAAGTTCTTTTTTGGAGAATTAAAGTTTGTTTATTAATATTGATTAAAGAGACACTGAAAGTTTACCTTAACATTAGCTGTTCTTTGATAATATAACTTCCGGTGTTTTCATAGGGCGCCATCTAGTGACAAAAATTACAGTACTTCCGTAAATTAAATTTACCTTTTTAAATATTAATACATAGCTGAACATTTTTAGCGATATGTGCTATTAACAGAGAATTATTGATAAGAATTTAATAAATTATTGAAAAACTCGTTTTTAAAAACGACTGGCACAATTTATCATTTACAGTGAGAAATTATTGTAGATAAGAGTTTGGTATTTCATCAGAATTCAAAATTTTGTATTAAATTATAGTGTAAATATTAAAAAATAAATAAATCATCATATACAGAAGAGTATTTTTCTATGTTGGAGTAGCTGATGATGAACTTAAATATTATTATTTCTTTTGTAGTGTATTAGAAAAGAGATTTGGTGATAAAATTCACGCCCCATCGACATTTATTTTCAGATTATAATTGGGAAATATATTTGTCATCGTAAACGGTGTACTAATGAGTTTCACGTCATTGCAGTTGCTTGTACAATCTGCATGTAATGAGCCCTTGAGCCCTTAATATCTTTGTTTGCCACACCTCAAATGCAGGAGAATAACCCCGAGCTATATTCTGGTGAAGTAACTTCAAACGAGAACTTTGCTAATGGTAATACTCGAAGAAAATACTAAGTAACAGGTGGCGAAATAATGGTAACAATTTCAGTAGTGCCTCTGGTGTCACTTGAACCAACCTTGATCTGGTATCTTGACCTTCTTATTATTTCAAGGGCAGCCAGCAGTAACAGTCAAAGGACTAAGGCACGTGAAGGTCACATGAGAGATTTAAAATCATAAAAACAAATATAAACAAACTGTCAATTCAGATTCCTAAAATTTTGAGAAGTATAATTTCTAAATCCAGGTGGAATCATCAACTGTTGAATGATAAAATCATGAAATTTCTATCAATTTCTGAAATTTTTTTTAATAAAAGGAGAGTCAAAATCCTTTAAAAATTTCATGTAAATTAAATAAAAATGTCTAACCTTTTATTAATTATGTTATAAAATTGTTTAAATCGTCCCATTAATCTGAGACGTTTTAGACCAAGCTAGCTGGTGCTGAAAGATTTATTACCGGAAAGATTTTTACTGACATTTTAGGACCAAATTTAAAAGAGAGATTTTTTACGCTGTTTTAAAACAAACATTTTGAATTTTTTTTCACCAACAATTTAATGATATTGTACACTTACTAATCATTTTATTCTCTCAATGGCAAAGATTCCTAATGAAGTTTCGACGAACCCACAAGGGATTCGTCGAAACTTCAGTAGGAGTCTTTGCCAATTTTACCTTATGGTCAGAAGTGCCTGACTTTGCAGCATAATTTTTTTTTTCTAATTTTTACTATATATTTTTTAAATTATCCTCTAGCTCTGCTAATTAATTTTTATTCCATCTCTGGAATAAAAGACAGGTAGACAGCAAAACTGCCATGTCCAAAATATGCTGACATAGTTGCAAGTTCTGACATGTTATCTGTTAACCACAAAATGATCAAGTTACGTGCTGTTTAAAACTAAGAAACTTTTTGTTATGCGTTGTTGTGTTCGATGTGGTATGAGTGGTAGAGAGACCGTAAGACCACTTTCACGCAGTTTGTTTCTCAATTGGTGTCAAATGGTGTGGAATCCGAGCACAGATTGGGGACATTTTAAGGTGTTCTCCAATCTCGTGGGCTTGTAGTTGTTGTAGTAGTGATTTAAGAGCATCAGAGACTAAGGCCATATTGCTCCGTGTATACTGTTTTGTAAATTGCATGTGTTCTGAGGTCGATTTTCTCTTTGCTGGACGAAAAACCAGAGTTTTCAGGAGGAAAAACCACACTGCCCGCGGATGAAACGGACTAACTCAGCCACGTTGTGAAAAAGGCCCATAAAAATTGCTCACGTCATCGATGGGATTCGAACTCAGGTCTTTTCCACCCGGTGTGGGAAGACCGCGATTCAACTAACTGTGCTACTCACGAGGGCTGCCTTATGAGATTGACATAACCAATGGTTCATATATCCACAAATGTTCACACTGGGTGATTCTATCAACTATTATCCTCGGATAACAATTGATAGAATCACCATTTTCCCAACGCTGGGTGAGAATGACCTGAGTTCGAATCTCATCAATGAAGCGAGGGATTTTAATAGGTCTTTTTCACAGAGTGGCTGAATTAATTGGTCTTAGGCGACGGTATCATGGTTTCCCTCCAGATTTTATTGGGTATTTATTCCCCTGAGACCCACTAAACCAACCTCTATGAAAAAAGTCTATAAAAATTCCTCGCGGTCATTGATGGAATTCGAACCTAGCCTTTTGCATTTGTCTATTTGATTGTAGAACCTAAGCCTTTTCCAGCCTGTGTGAGATAGACGATGATTATTTCTACTATACTAACCACGATGGCATACGTTTTCTGTTTGGCCAGTTTGTCTGTTGTTTTGGCGTTTAAACAAACACCTCAATGAACTGTGTTCTAGACTATATTGCTAGAAGGAAAATCCAACTTTCTGATGGGTATGCAACCGCCCCCTATCCTCATTCGGTTCCAATCCATTTAGATATTGGGCTGGAACCATGGCACCAATCTCCAAAATTTCCCTTAGAGAGAGAGAGAGAGAGAGAGAGAGAGGCGACGCTATCCACTGTATTACTGGCGAGATCATGCATGCAATGTGCAAACTTTCAACACTCGCACCACATTGCCTCTGTGCCTTCATTAAAAAACCTAATGCAGCTTAGAAACAGCAGCTATTTTCATTTGCGTGATATTCGACAGAATCAAATACCTTATAAAACCCAAATATAATAAAGAAATTCGTATTTCTTTTTTAAATAGACACAGACAAAGATATTCTTGAACTAACAGATTTATTAACCAATTTTAACTAAATCTCTTTAACCAGATTTATTATTCGTTGTTTGTTTCAAATAAAGTTCAACATTGGTTGAAGCTCATAATTTAAAATTTTAACTAAATTTAACTTAAAATTATTTTTATTGTGGCCGGTGGGTGAATGTAACGTAAAAATTTCCCCATTGTGGTCAGAAGTGCCTAACTTTGCAGCATAATTTTTTTTTTTACTAATTTTTACAATGTTTTTTTTAATTATCCTCTAGCTCTGCTAATTAATTTTTATTTCATCTCTAGAATAGATTTAATTCTCTATTCGTAAACTAGATGGCACTACTAATCGTAATACTAAAGACGATTATCTTTATCCAGTTAAACTTAAAATATCTAAATTTGACTAAAATTTAACTTAAAAAATTATTATTATTATTATTATGATAATTATTCTTTTATTACTGTGGCCCATGGGTGAATGTGTCGTATATTTTTGCCCTCTTATAAGTAGCTAGTCTCTCAGGGGCGTTCCTAGAGTGTATATTCAAGTTTTTAGACTCCCCTTGAACGTTGACACCCCGGTGGTGCACCCTTTTACCCTCGGGACGGCCCGCCCCTGAGCCTCCTACTACATTTTGCTAATTTTTTTTAATAATTTTTCTCTAGCGCTACTGATTAACTTTTACTCTATCTCATGAATGGATTTAGTTCTATGCTTTGATAATAGATGGCGGAACTATCGTATAATCTTAATGTGAAAAATGATTACTGTACTTTTATTCACTGGTATAACATTGGGTTAAGACTGAGAAAATATAGCTACTCCACCTGCTGGCTCTTTCCACTACTAAATAAAAAATTAAAATTGAATATATTATATATATATTAATTTAATAAAATATAATTTTATGACGTAATAATTTATTTGAAGAATCGTCGTATTTAATTACTTATCGATTTATTATCAAATAAATTGATAATCGATGATATTAATTATATAGTATTTATTTAATAGCATATTAATAACATATTTGTAAGAATATTAATTTAAGTATTTAAACTCCTGAGTTCATTGTAATGATTGCGTAATTTTGTATATGTTCATTTAATTTCGAAAATATGCTTCAGTTCATTGGACCCTGGACCTTCTTTGGTATATCGCTCTTGCCATGAAAATTCCATAGAGTATCAACACCAATGGCTCACATCTGGTGAGTATAGGCTTAGCACGCCCAGGGTTCTGAAACGGATATCATCATTCTTCTCTTTTCTCTTTTTTTTGGCTGGTGCAGCATGATCCTCAGACTTTCTTGCACCGTATGGCTAATAATAATAATAATAACCATTAATCTACTCAAGGTTGTTAGGCCTCCAGATTTTTACAAGATTTTACTGATCAGTAGCAAAATGTTCCTCTCCCACAATGACAATATTCTGAAGAAAGCAATATGAATTTTCTGAATTTGAAATTTGCAGTTTTTATTACTTGAGATTCATAATGATTTCATGTATGACGTCACATTACGCATTCGGTCATATGATCTGGTTTTATGTTTTGTTATAGGGTGCCTTTGGAAGTCCACGAATGAGGTATATCACAATATCAATGAGGCTGATTTTATAAAACGGCGACAACAGTGAAGATTGTGGAGAGGATAAGGGCTCTAATCGAGTTTGACCAACGGTTGACCATGATATTGATGTATGTGAGCTGAGCATGAGTCACCGAGCCGTCCACGACATTTTAATAGTTCATTTGCACTTGCACAAAATTTATGTTAAAACGGTGCCAAGAAAATCTCACTGAGGAACAGAAACAAAATCGGAAAAACATCTGTCTCAACCTTCTCGATCGTGTTGAAATTGTGCCAGGGTTCCATCACCGAGTGATAACAGGTGAAGAAACATGATTTTTGAGTGTGATTCAGAAGCAAAAAGACAGAATGAATAAGGTTGCACTGCAAATTCACTACAGCCAAAGAAAGCACGAATGAGGAAATCCAGAATTAAATCGATGTTCATCTCATTTTCTGATCAGCATGGAGTGGTGCACAAAGAGTTCATTCCTCAAAGTAAAACCTCAATTAAATTCTATACAGAGAAATTTTTGAATGGTTACCTAAAAGGGTTCTGCGGGTTCGACCTGAAAAGGCCAAACACTGGATTCTGCATCACGACAATGCACCCTGACACTGCGCAGTGTCTGTTACTGAGTCTTTTATCCTTAAAAAATTCCAGTGCTTCAGCCGCCACCGTATTCTGCAGCACTCTCGCTATGCAACTTTTTTCAAAGATCAAGAATCGCCTGAAAGGACATCATGTTAGGATCATCGACAACTTTCAGAGAGCTGTAACCGATTCACTGAAGGGCCTCACGGGAGACTTCTAGGGATGCTTTCAGGATTGTAAGGAACACTGAACGCGATGTGTAGCTTCCCAATTCAGCTCTGTTGAAGGAGAAACCTTCAGTTGTAGAAAATTTAGCAATAAAATTTTACATAAAATCAGTCTTATTAGTTTTGTTAAAGACTTCGTCTATTAAGTTCTGCTGGATATAGAGTACATAAAGAAATTTTAAAGAATGAATTGATATTTCAAGAGAAACATTTTAAAATACAATAAGAAACCCTTGTTTTAAAACTGAAAGCCTCACTAAACTTGTGAATAAAATGGCATTAAAGGTTATATTTTTCCACAAACATAATGAGCAACGCCCTCTTGAGTAGCACATTTAGTAGGATCGCGTCCTTCCACACCAAGTGGAAAAGACCTGAGTTCGACCGTTGATGAAGGAAGGAATTCTTATGTGCCATTTTCACAAAGTGGCTGAGTTAGTCGGTCCCAAGCGATGTAGTATGTTTTTTCTCCCAGAAACTCGGGTTTTTTGTCCAGCAAACAGAAAATCGGTCTCAGAACACACGCAATTTACAGACAATATACAAGAAGCAATATAGCCTTAGTCACTGATGCTCTTAAAACAACATAATGAGCAACATTCCTAATCACGAATTGAGTTTCATCACGGTACTGTCCATTTGGTTTCTAATCATAAACTAAGACAGGAGCCCTCGTAGGTAACACAGTTGGTGTAATCACGCTGCTCCCCCGCACCGGGTGGAAAAAACTTAAGTTGGAATCCCGTCCATAAGGCGAGAAATTTTTATGGGCCTTTTTCGCAACGTGGCTGAGTTAGTCGGCCTCAGACGAGAATTGCGTGGTTTTTCCACCGGAAACTCAGGTTTTATTGTCTATCAAACAGCAAATGGAATGCAGAACATGCAAATTACAGACATATTATAAACGGCACAATATGGTTCAAGTTGCTAATGAGCGTAAAATCATACAACAACCGACCAACCGAAACTGATGGCTCCAATTCTTTTCCCATGACATGATATTGCATATGAAATCTAATGGCGTCAGATGAAAATTTAAACGTTAACGTCAATATCTTGCAAGTCTCAGCGCTGCTCGCCAGTTGACTGGGTTGTATTATTTTATAATTATGGAGATTGACACGGATTTCGCCCTTCATAAACTGTATTCTTGAGTTTCTGAATTCCTGAACATTGTTCATGGACACCTGAAAAACGTTAACGGGACGATGACGACTGATATCAGCACAGTTAGGCAGTGTGCCTAACTGTGGTCATATCAGTTGCCTAACTATGCTCATATTGTATCAGTGGCAGCGATAAGGACATGCTGAAGTCAGGTTGTCCTTTGTACTGCAGCGATGGCGAAAAATGAGAGAGAGAGAGGAAAAACGTTTTGGTGAAGGCCGACGCAATAAGGACAGAGAGAGAGAGAATACAACTTGCCTTGCAGTCAAAACAATTCTAGACAATTTTAAGTTATGGGTGTGTTAAGCTCCAAAATAAGGCTGTAACTGTCAGTAGATAAGCCAGTAAGTGTCAGTAAATAACTAAATATCTTCTTCAATTCATAGGACTCATTTCAGTGTATTCTTTGGCTGGTTTGCTGTTTGTTAGATTATTCCTTTACTTCAACATTTTGGGAGAAAACACATAACCCTCAGTTATTCGGTCTCGCTAGAGATAGGCTAACTCAATTTTTTATGGCTGTCTTCCCTGTTACACTGTGAAAAAGCCCATAAAAATTCTTCCCTTCACTGATGGGATTCGAATTCAGGACATTTACACTCAGGGTGGGAGGAAGGTTGTTATAGCCACACTGACGAGGGCTAGAGGAAATTATTTTCCAGAGAGACTCCAAGAATGAATACCAACGCCACATCATACGGAGCAGAGTGCAAGCCTCAGTAAGCTTCTGGAGCAATACGAGTCCATAGGCAACAAGTTCCTCGAGATCAGCTTCACTGAAGATGAGAGCTAGCTACAAAATTATGAACCCGAGTCAAAGTGGCAGTCTGTGGAATGAGTGACACAAGGATTCACCAACAACTCGGGATTTTTCTTCCGAAAAGAGGTAAAACGACATAAGAAATCAAGCAATTACAAACAAATTAAGTTGAGATGTATCATTTACAGCTCTAATATGGTCTTAGTTACTGATCTCCTAAAACCCTATTATAACAAGAACAACAATTTTTAATACAGCTAACAAGACTGGAATTTAATTTATTAGTATGCAATGCAACTGAGTAACTTGTAACTTAATGGTTTTTTTCTCCCGGAAACTCAGGTTTTATGTCCAGCCAAAAGAAAATCGACCACAGAACACAGGCAATTTCCAGATAGCATATACAGAGCAATATCGTCTTAGCTGCTGACGTTCCTAAAACCTATTATAACAAGGACATCAATTTTAACACACTTAACTCACACGCAGCTAACAAGACTGGAACTGAATTGATTCCCAAGTTATTCGATGTTTAAAAAACATGAAGTTATGTAATACATAATTTTTTATTGTGATTCTTGTCGTTATGAATTAAAGGTATCAATATTCATAATTAATTAATAATTTGAATTTAAGTATTGCGAAAGAAAGTGTCAAGGCAGAGAATAATACGGGTTGGACAGTGAAGATTCATTTAGGCTTAACTTTTGCTTTTGGGTGGAGGAATATGCGTAAGCCACATTTTGCCATAGAGATGTGAATTCAGAATTAATAACACCGTTCAAGTAAATAAATCTTTGAATTTGTTTCCTTTCTTAAAATAACCAAATTTTACTAATTTTGGGTCAAGAAAAACGAATATGACTTCAGAAATTTTTTATTAGCTCTAGTTTTTGAGATATAGTACTTTCGCTATTCTCTAAGAATATAGTAATTTCAGTAGTAGTCGAAGTGAAAAGTAATATTAAAATTATCTCATATTTACATTACCTTGATACAACATAAATCACAGTTGTTTTTAATCAAAACGTAAAAAAACAAGAACACAATAAAACTGTACAGGAACCGAAAGTACTTTCTCCAAATGTGGTCTGTTTATGACAGCGCCTTCACTTCGCTTGTCACTTGTATTCCACTTCTGGGGCATCTCTTGTTACTGTCCAACAGTAATCAGCAAGCATAGAGGCGTTCCAACTACCCTGATATCTTCTTTCCATTGCTGAAATGTCTTGGTGGAATCGCTCGCCGTTCTCGTCACTCACTGCACCACAGTTGTTAGGGTAGAAGTCCAGATGAGAGTCGAGAAAGTGGATTTTCAGTGACATGTTGCAGCCTAATTGATGACACTTTTCTAGAAGGTTGTTCACAATCTCAACATAGTTTCCAGTTATTCGGTTCCCCAGGAAGTCATGCACAACAGTTTTAAAAGCTTCCCAAGCTTTTAAAAGTGTTGTGCATGACTTTCTTCTGTTCTTGTTTTTTTTTTGCGTTTTAATTAAAAACTACTGTAATTTATGTTGTATCATGGAAATGTAAATATGAGATTGTTTTAATATCCTGAGTTATCATTACCCTGGAAGACTCTTTCAAAGTTAACATTAGCATCAGCATTAGCAAGGGCACATTATGCAAGAAAGCAAACTCACATCGCATCAGCCAAAATAAAACACACACACACCCCTCTCATTTCACCTATCCACTCACTCCAAATGTTTGTCTGGTTCTGCCTTGAATCTGTTTAAGCTATCAACGTCTACGACAGATGGCAGTTTGTTCCAGCAATCAACCACCCGCTGGCTAAAGGCAAATTTCCGCACATTTATCCTACAACTGTCTTTCTCAATTTGAATTTATGCCCTCTCAGGCGATTATACTGAGCAAGAGAAAGAATCCCATCAGCATTGAGCATGCTCAAACCATTCAAGGCTTTATATACCTCAATCAGATCACCTCGCAGGTGTCTAGTCTCCAGACACTGTAATTTGCAAAACTTAAGCCTTTCTTCGTAAGAGCAGCCCTTTTGTTCCATTCACTAAACTTGTTGCCTTCTCTGTACTCGTTCCAACAGCTCTACATCCTTCTTAAAATGAGGCCTCCAGACCTATATACAGTACTCAAGGTGTAGCCCGACCATTGCCTTATACAATGGGGATAATCACTTCCTTATCCCTGCTAGAAAAATTCCTGTATATCATTGACAAGACACCATGAGTTACTCTTGCAGACCGTCTGCACTGCTCAGAAAACGTCATATCTGCCTGCACAATTACCCCCAGATCCTTTTCACTCTCTACCACTGCCAGTGTAGTACCACACAGTTGACACGTTACTCTGGAGTTACTGCTTCTCATATGCAGTGCTTTACATTTGTCAGTGTTAAACTTCAGTTGCTACCTCTCAGCCCATCTGCTCAAATTTTCTAGATCCTATTGCAGCAGTGTACTGTCATTAGTTTTCATCCTTTAAAAGTTCACGAATTTGCAGACCAAGAAAGATTCCTTCCTTAACCTTAGCATCAGTCAACAGTGGAAATTGTATCTCAGGTACTTGAAGGATTCTCCATCCTAGTTCATCTCCTTAACAAAGTTCTTCATGAGTCACAGTTTGATGTGGAAAGGGGGCAGAAAAATTTTGCTTCGATCAACCAGCGGTTTGTACCGGACATTTTTCCCACGGGCGCAGATATTCCCTTATAGGCCAGAATTTTCTGTTGTAGTGTAAGGGTCTAGCTCGACTGTCTCACTCACACAGGAAACAGCAGTTCTTCGTGTATCCCAACTGCATGCCCAGCAGTATTGCCATCACCTCCAGGTCTCCACAGATCTGCCATTGGAGGTCTTTGTACTTCACTGCTTCCAGAATTAATTTCATATCCTCATGTCTCCTTCATGAGGACAAAAAAAAAAAAAAAAAAAATGATATTAGGGTGTCCCGTAAATGATTACATATACCCATATATTTATTTTGTCTGCAAATTGCATGTGTTCTCTGGTCGATTTGCCGGAAGAAAAAACTTTGCTATCTATGCCTGAGACCGACTAAATCAGCCACGGAGGAAAAAATCCCACTAAATTCCCTCGCGTTATTGACGGGATTCGAACCTGGGTCTTTTCCACCGAGTGTGAGGAGAATGGTGACGATACCACTGTGTTACGCGCGCAAACCCCTTCATGGGGACATTTTTTTTTCATTCATTTATTTGTACACACAAAATTATTACATATGTAATGTGTATGTATATATATATATATATATATATATATATATATATATATAGTGTCAAGGGTGGCTCCTAGGCAAAAGCCATTCTCCACTTAGTTCACCTGTTTTGGCGTATAACCTCAACAAATCTAGCCTAAAAACATGTGCGAGGTATTTTACCACCGCCAATATAAGACAGCTGTTGCCGGGTGCCCTTCTCTAGGCCAGGGTTTACGTTACGTATTTATGCCTAATGGACAAGTCCTGCACCCACCAGAAGTAGTGCAATACCAGTGGGTGTCAACAAATGAATTACTAGTGAAGAACTTCAACAAATTATCCTCACTTACACCCACTAATTATTACATTAAACAGATATATATAATACTTTTTTTCTTTTAAATATGCTCAGAGTTTCTGAATTACTGAGAACCAAGAAAACAATATATAACATACATCTTTACAATAGCAATTGACATAAATCTTGTCAATAACAACTGGCTAAAATCATGCAACATTAATTAACATAAATCAACACAACAGCGAAAACTGATCTTGAGAAGGTTTGCAGAGCAGTAAAGTTATTATGGTCTTCAACTAAGATATTTACATTGTTCTCCAATAAGTTTGGAACCGCAGACATCAAATCCGTTCTAAGTTGAGAGTACAATGGACAGATCAGAAGTACATGAATCCACGTTTCATATTCCCCACACGTGCAGTACGGATCAGGCTCCAGGCCACGCTCAAATAACTTATCCCGGAGGGACCCATGCCCTGTTAGCAGATAAGAAGTTGTCATAGAAGGTCTAAACCACGAAATAACTCCAGGGATTGTTGAGAATTCCATTTGCGCAATATACTTTCTTGTTACAAGCCCAAATTCGCTCTCATCCCATCTTTTTTGCCAGACAACAGTAAATTCCTTCCAAAGCCTTTTCTTCTCCCTTTTAAAGTCGCTGGCTGGGTCAGTCGTATTTCCAAGCATTGTCTTAGACAGTCCTTTTTTTTAAAAAAACCCGAAAAGCAATATATAAATTTACAGGAATCGTATCACCAAGTATTTGGAGTGCGTTGTTTGAAACAGTCCTTGGAATATTATTGATCGTCAAAAGAACTGATCTTTGTGTGGAAATAAGTTTCTGTTTCACTTTTACCTTTGATACTTTTTGGTACCAAACACTTGCTGCGTATGCTATAATAGGTAAAAATATGGTTTTATAGTAAAGGTTCAAGGTTTTCTTTGATAATCCCCACTCTTTCCTTGAGACTCTGATAACTGAGGCTGATAATTCTGATAACTGATAACTGAAAAAACGGATTTTGTCCTTGAGTTTTGACACGAGGCTGAAAACTGAGTTTATCATCTAAGGTAATTCCCAAATACTTAGTTTGGGATACATATGGTATTTGGATATTATTTAGTCGGATTCTGTGCGGTCTATTACGGCTAAAATGGTTCTTAAAAGTCATAAAACTGGTTTTACAAGGGGGATATTTTCAGTTTGTTGACTGTAGACCATGACATCAAGTCGTCCAAGATAGGCTGTATTTTCTCTTCAGTTATTCTCCTTGCGTTTCCATCCGCAACGATCACCAAATAATCCGCATAGGCTATCTTACTGATACCATTGTGCTCCCGCGTTAACCATTGATCCAGCACAGCATTCCAGAGGAGAAGTCCCAACACTGATCCTTGGGGGAATCCTCTTGAAATCTGAGCCCAGTACATAAGATGTTTTGCCACCACCTTAATATGTCTGTCGCAAAAATATTATGATCGCATAACACTGAAGATATACACATCGCACTCTGCGGATCTCAAGCTTCATGTGGACATAAGGTATGTTCATGTCAAACGGCACCTGGTATTTCTCCCAACTCCACCTGTGGACAGCATGGCCTAGAGCAGGGGTCACCAAACTACGGCCTGCGGGCCAAATCCAGCTCGCGTAGTCTGTTCATCCGGCCCGCCTTGCGCTGTGCTACAAATGATCAAAATTTCTAAAATATATTGTAATTATTTATTTATATGGAAATATAATAAATAGTGAATCAACGAAATACTACTGTTTCAATTACAGCTTGTGAGCGGGGCTTATACCTTGGCAACGGTGAGTGGTGCCGCACGTGACATCACAAAAGGGTGCTTTGTCAGGAACACCCGCCATTCGTTAACGTAGTCGTATCTACCGCCCATCTCCGTCGATCATGGTTATGGGATATGATCGCTAGGGTGCAGCAGGGGATAGATGTTAGCGTTGTCAAAAGTTAGAGTGCAGTGCACTCTAACTTTTCTGCTTATCTTATTCCTAATGTCGCCTTCCTTGATAAGTTTTTGATAAATAAATATATTTGTTATCTTTATTTTTACAAATTTTGTGTATTGGTAAATAAATATATTCGTTGTCTTCATTTTTGTTGTATTTACTGAATTGTACATATTGAACAAAATGATTATACGGCCCGCACTCGTCAATCTATCGGTTATTTGGCCCGTCGTGAAAAAAGTTTGGTGACCCCTGACCTAGAGGAATTGAAGGAAGAGCGTTGCCATTGTGGAGCAAAACAGCTTTTAAACTTAGCTTTGATGAGTCTATGAATAACCTCCAGTCCTGTGGGTTGTGCTCCATATTCAAAGCTGTCATCACACTATTGACATCACAGCAAGTAACAAGGTTGTTTTCACTTTTAAAATATGGAGTGAAACCATTCTGTCTGCTCTTGTATTCGGACACCATGACATTTGGTTGCAGAAGATTCCACTGTTGGAGCCTTGATCCCAGAAGCTCTGCTTTATCTTTCGATAGATCTAGGTCTTGAATTAGATCACTTAGTTCACCTTGAGTGATCTATGTGACTCACTCGGCGACTCAGGTTCCGGCACAAAATCAAGATCCTGTGGTGTTGAAGGCCCAGGTTGACCATTGTTCCTCACACTGTCTCCACCTTCATTAGACTCCAAAGTGTACTCGTCTGGAGGGTGAAGTACAGAGAAACCATCCCCATGTGCCACTGGTTGGATAGCTGATGGGATGTTGGGGTATTCCACAGTCCTTTTATTTTGACATGCCATGCTGAAGAGAAGGCACCATGCAGAAATAACAGTCATTTACATGATTTGAAAGCTCCCTCTAAATCATTGGGATGGCAAAAGGCATTGAACGTCCTTTGTTATTCAACCATCCACGGAGATTTACAGCACATGTGTTGCAGCAAATATTAGGTGCTCAGGGTTGTCTTCATCCCCTACCACACGGCCAAAATATTGGTAGTAGGTTGTCTTAAAAGTGGAGTCAATTGGCGTTTCTGAGTGGAAAATATCACATCACCACACACACATAACAAAAATTGTCAACGCTGTTAATACATTTGCATGGCATCCTGGCTAATTTTTGTCCATAAACACAGATCGGTTCGGTTTTGTGTATCGGCTCCTGTTTCAGTGTTGCCAACCTATCTATTCTCTGTACTCCAATATTCCCCTAAATCATAAGAGGGGCTATATCATGGTACCGAGAGCTAACTAAGAGTTTTAAATGTTATATTCGTTTTTCTCATGCTTTAAGAAGCTTCTTAAATTAAGAAGAATTGACTATTTTCAAGCCAGAAACATTTTTGATGTTGACCAGTGTAATTGATGTTTATCTGTCATTCAAATGCCATAATAAATTTGCATTTATAATCATTCTGCTCCCATTCCTAATTACGTAGGTAAACTGAAGTAAACTGAACTGCTGAATTCAAGCATGATAAATATTGCAACATGCAGGAAAATTGAATTGCAGAATTAAATTATTATTGTACAACTTCAGTTAAGAAGCTTTGCGACGCATGTATATGGTGCCATCTGGTGTTACCAATGGACACTAATCAAGTACTCACAGTTCGTTCTTGGGAGATGTTTATATTCAGAGAAGCAAATGTTGGGTCCTCGTGTTGTTGGTCTCAAAAGAAAGTGATTCTACCTGGAGTCACGTGATAGTATGGTATCAATGTTGATAGAACCAATTGAAAAAAATAAGTTTTTTTTTGTATATTTTTGGATCTTAGAGGTACAAGTAATGTGTAATTAGTGCCACGGCATTTAAATGCATGTTCCTGCTCTGCAGAGAGTTTCCTGATACTTAGAAGTGAAGATAGAAGGGAAAAAAAAAAAAAAGGAATTGGGTTCGCCATTTTTTTGGGGATTTCATTAACCATTGGTATCTGTAAGTGCCGTGATAGGTGTTGCTCATATGAGCCGGCCCTTCTATCTTCTTTTTCGCAACAGCATCATTAGGAGCTGTGGATCAAGATGTGTTCATCTTTCCAAATTATACGCACAACCCTCAAGGACTACCAAACCGCACGTGGTTCCGAATCAGAAGAAGGTTCGACGTCGGGAGATTGCCCTTCGATGGGGTTATGAAGAACACAACGGTAATGTTTTCTTTTTTTATTGTTCTAGTTATCTACTGGGTTAATCTCAACACAGTGGGGTAATTACAAAGAGAGAAATTAAAACTTAAAAGAAAATATTGCTGCTCAAACTCTATTAGTAATAAATATACTGTATTTCCAAACTGCACAGCATGCAAATGTGCTGTTGAACACTTTTACACCCATAATACCTCATAAACCATGATCTGTCATAGCATAAACTGGCGTGCTGTTACCTAATAGTTACAAAAAAAAAGAAAAAAACAACACCATTTTGCTGAATCGGATTAAATAACAGTATTTTGTTAAAAACTAACACCAGTATTTAAATTGGGTGAGAAGTTATAACGGGTGTATCATAATACTCCCTCCCCCATTCCTATGGAATTTGACATACCAAAAAAAAAAAAAAAAAAAAATTAATATCGTTAAACATTTTATGTTAATTTTGAGAAACTGGTATAGAATTATTTTTAGGGATAGAATACCAAAAAAAAAAAACATTGCAAGAGTAAACCCGGAAACGTTTAACCAGAATTACATTCTACAGCTATTTTTATTTTAAAAATGGAATAAGGAATGCAGCATATTCTGAAACAGCTTCCACCCATTTATTAAAAGACATACTTAATGCAGTCTGTTGTTAATATTAAATACATTTGTGTTTACGTTTTTGAAAGGTAATGCACTCCTTCCCTTTTCATACATGCTATAGTTAGTTAATAAGTAGACAGTTCATTTTAAATTTATGAAATGCTTTCAGAAGTAGTGGAAAGTATATCCATTGCATTTTTTTTTAAATTTTTATATGTCCAGTTTTACTTTATATATATATATATATTTTTTTTTTTTTTTCTTTTCTTTTCTTTTCTTTTCTTGCTGCATGAGTAATTTCCGATTCCATTTATGCCTAAAACTGAATTAGCTGGTCTCAGTCGTTTATTTTCTAGGAGACTGGTTTCAGCCATCTTGAAAATAAATTGAAATTTATTATCTTTACAATCTTTTAATTTTCCCTGACTCGCTTCACAAGAAAGTAAAGAGATGCCATAATTCATCATATTTTTCATTTCATTGATTTTGTGTAATCCATTAGTAGTGGGGTATTTTTCATCCCAGTTTTTTTAACTCTTTTGTGCCCTAACTAATAGTAGCTTTCTAGAAAAGTAAATGTGATTTGTAACCACGACTGACATATTTTAATATCCAAAAAGGAAGACAGTAAAGCTTACTGTCGACACAACAGTGCATAGAGTTACTGTTAATTCCCACAGGAAGAAGCCAACATGCGAACTAGAAAGAAGCCACATTTAGAACATTGGTATTCTTATATGTATATTGGTGTGTGTATATATATATATATAGAAGATAAGCTACTAATTTCCTCAAGAACATAAAACTATGTTCTTGGGGGATGGGCTTTACCCCCCCCTCCCATCTGGCATCTTTGGGACATAGCACATGCTAGATTTTTGAAAGTTTTCTATATATAGCTTAAGTATTTAGGACATAATTTGTATTGTGTGCATTCTATTACCTGATAAACTCAGGTGAACTGCTAGAATAATTTACAGTCACATGATCAAACACTAAATTTTTATTTTACTGATATGAATTCCGGGAGATCTTTTAATTGCATAATAAAATAAATATGCATTTTGCTAACTAAATAAACTAAAAATATTGTCAGAAATCACATTTAAATATTTTTATTAGATAATAAAGCTAATTCTTAATCTGCATAGGTAATGGCTGCCAGCGTTAAGGGAAAATGTGAATGCATGCTGCTGGATTGGGCCAGTGGGTAGTGTACTTGACTAAGAAATAAAGATTGTTGGTTCAAATCCAACCTCTAATACGGCTGTTGTGAACGTCCAATATTTTGCAAAATGACTACAGCAATTGAATCGCCTTAAAAGTTTTACTAAGTACTATAATGGGAACTTGTATTGAATAATACATAATAAGGATGATGAAGTCTGAGAAATATGCGATAACCAGAAAAAAATCTGGCGATTAAAAATCATTAATGGAATATAATGCATAAATTTAGCACTTATGTGGTGTGTGTTTTTTTTTTTTTTTAAGTCCAGCCTATTTCCTTTCTGCCCTTATATGGTCAACTACTCTTGCAGAAATTGATTTATGAGGTTCTACTGTATTAATATGGAGAGCCAGACAATTAACATTTGAAGGAGATTGCCAGTTTCAAAAGCCAGACATCTGGCTTAAAGCCAAATGTGACAACCCTACTTATAACTGATATGATGGTTGTAGGATAAATATATGAAAATTTGCTTTCAGCTCTGGCTGAAAGCAAAGCAAATCAAATCAAGAGTAAGCGAATTTTGATTCACTAAAAATTGATTGTTGAAAAAATTTGTTTATATTTTTATGGAAGTGAGTAATTTGAATAAAATTGAGAGAAATTAGACAAATTATTAAAGGAGGAGGAGGACATATTTTTTTTGTTGATGATGCTGTATAAGCATGCTCCTTGCATCATTTGCCTTTACTAATACTAAAACTGATTCTAATAATTCTGCCAGTTAATAATAATGCTGAAATATATATACTATGAAACGATCTGAAGTAATCTTGCTTAGCAGGATGAGGCTGTAGCCCTTAGCTGCTCATCTGCTTTGTTTCCTTCCTTAAATAAAAACATAGGTATATTTATTTAGGTATGTTTAGAAGATTATTATTATTATTATTATTATTAATGGCCATATGGTACAAGGAAGCCTAAGGCTTATGCTGCACCAGCCAAAAAAAAAAAAAAAAAAAAAATTCCCAAGTTACCCCCTGAGAGGGAGAGAGAGAAGTAGAAAGGAATCACCAAGAAACAGAAGAATGATGATATCCAGCTCAGGACCCTGGGTTTGCCAAGCCCATACTACTCACCAGATGTGAGCCCCCGGGGTTAATCCATCAATTGAAAGCCCCATCATAAGGGGTTTCATTTGTTTCTTACCACTTTAACATTTTTTAATTTTATTATTTATGTATTTAAACTCCTCCAGTCTATTGGCACTGCAATGGAGTATAAGTGAAAACTTTCATCACGCGATAACTAGAAACAATTTGTAGTTGTTTCTGGTCATGGACAAGTAGTATGTGAAGGCATAGATGCATTTCTCAAGGGGTGCCCAAAAATATACATCCAAATATGCAAAATTATGTAGCATTAAGGGCTACAAAATTCCATAATGCTTTGGGCTTTAATACTTTTGCTGCTCGCTTTTCCAACGATGATTTTGACCGCAGATTGAAAACCTTGGGATGGAAAGAGCACAAACATTTTTGGGCTTTTCCTTCTCATTATCATTCAATTAATTAGATTTTGGTTGGTGCTGTATAAGCTTGCTTTCTTGCATCATATGCATATGCTAGTTATGCATAACTGAATTGGTAGTGCTCTTATATCCACCTGTGGCAATAACATTAAGCATTAGAAATATTTTAATTTTTCTCTTTCGCATGTGGTGTCAAGTATTTTATTCATTTTTAGTTAATAGTTACAGCTGTGCTCAATATTTCTTTCTAAACCATAAGGAATTTTGCTCATTTAAGTTATTTTTTTTTAGAACAAAAAAAAATTGTATTTTGAGTAATTATTTTACAAATAATTGTAAATCATCATAGAGGCTATCAGGGCATTTGTGTCCTCATTTAAAGATGCCCTAATAATTTTAATTTTTTTCCCCTTATTTTTAATATAAAATTAATATTTAACTTAAAATAATATAAATACTGTAATTGAAATGAAAATTTAGTTTAGTTTATTTTAATTTCAACATTCAAGCCTACTTCATTTTATAAGTTGAAAATTGTTATATTTTGGCATTAGTAAAGGCATACGATGCAAAAAAGCAAGCTTATGCAGCATCAGCCAAAAAATCCCCCTCCCATTTCACCCCTCCATTCGTTCCAAATGCCTGTCCAGCTTAGCCTTAAATTTATATAGGCTATCAACTTCCACAACAAAAGATGGAAGTCTGTTCCATCAATCAAGCACACCCACTGGCTAAAGGCAAATTTCTGCACATCTATTCTACAACTTTCTTTGCTCAATTTGAATTTGTGCCCTCTCAGGTTCTTAATCTGAGCAAGAGGAAGAATTCCATCAGCATTCAGCTTGCTCAACCCATTCAAGGCCCTAAACATCTCAATCTTCATATATTAGTGAAAGTTGTTGGAGTTTGTTTTAAAAGATGCTTCTTCTTTTTGTTCCAATTTTATAAATAAACTAAAGTCCAGTTATAATATTGCTGTAGGATTTACGGAGCCATATTCAAAATAACCACAGCCTGGAAATTAATATATGAAAGATAGGGTGACATGGCGGCACACACCCAGCATTGAAGGTGCCTCCGTAGCCAGGTGGGAAGGAGCAGCAGTGCGTAGCACACACTTCTTGATTAGACCGGGGTTTGAGCCCATCACCACCAAATACGGAGGATGTGGAAAGGTCAGGGACTGACCACCGCATATCCCGGAGCAATATGGCCTTAGTTGCTATGCTCCTAAAAAAAAAAAAAAAAAAAAAACAACCCAGCATTGAGCTGGGACCTACACCTGCCTTGAGTATGCCAAGAATATACTTGTGAATTTTAAGATTAGTATGAGCTGTGTGGTGCACAAGGCTTTTGCTGCAGCAGCCAAAAAAAAAAAAAAAAATTGCCCTGTTCTCATATAAGCACCATTTCAGCTGACATTTGAATTTTCCCAAGCCATTGGCTTTGATTACTCATTCCTCATCATTTGAATTTATGGCCCACTAGTTCTAATAAAAATTTCATATTCATTCATTCCCTCTAAGGTACCTAATTACAAAGTTCTGTGGTCCATATATTCAGATTTTCTCTTCATATGGGTTCTTTTTATGTTTCATGGATGTTTTCCTCTTTGCATCTTCACTGATTATAAGCAGTGATTGTAATCTTGCTGTTTACACTATCACAAAAATGACAATAGATTTAACTGACCTGACAGTGTGACAGCTAGATTAAATCACTGAAGAAGCAAAGGTGAAATCACATATGAAACATATGATTTTCAGACTCTAAATAATACATAGATTCTAACTTTACACAGGTGAAGTGCTTTCATTTCAATTACTTTTATTATGAGGATATTTCCCAAGAACAAAACTTCATTTTGCAACATTAATGCATAGTTACCACTTTTACAACTGTTAGTATTGGTGTAATGATGCAAAACTTATAACAGCACCAACCAAAAAAATAAATAATAAAATTCATTTTTACATTTCTCCCAATAATGTTTGCCTAAACCATCCTTAAAAGTTATTAAAATTACCCACCTCCACAACATCAGGTGGAAGTTTAGTCTAACAGTTGATTACTCTTTGGCCAAATGCAAATTTCTGCAATCATCCTTTTTCAGTTACTTGAACACAGATATGCAGTTTTGGATTTTAATCCACTTGGAAGGAAAAACACCCTACTTTTAGTACTTTTTCTTCCAATTTGACAGAAGAAAAACTGGATATTTTTGTCAAGTAGTCTTCATTGGGGTTGATTAATTCAGTCATAGTGAGAAGAAAGCCCAAAAATATTTCTGCCCTTTCCAATCCAGATTGATTCGATTCCATGGTTTCAATCCTGGGTTGAAACTGTCAGTTGGAAAAACCAGCAGCAAAAGTGTTAAATTTATAACCCCCTTGTGTCATGTGAGAAAGAGTCAAGATACCATGGCATTTAGTTTGCTTAATTCTTCTAAGGCTTTATGCACTTCAGTTAAGTCACCAAACAAGTGCCTAGTTTCTAATGATTGCAATTTACAGAACTGTAGTCTTTCTTGGTAGGAATATCTTTTTGTGCCCAAACTATCTTGTTAGTTCAGTGTTTTTTGAACCCTTTCCAAAGATCCATGTTCTTCCTAAAATGAGGTTTTGAAACCTGTATGCAGTATTCCATATGTGGCCTGACCATTGCTTTATACAACAGGATAATCATGTCTCTGCCCCTGCTGGCAAAGTTCTGTATATAATTGACTAAAACTCTATGGGCTGTTCTGGCAGCTCATTTTCACTGTTCAGATCTTTTTCACATTCCATTACTTTGAATTTGGTACTATCCAACTGATATGTTATTCTGGGATTACTGCTACCCAAATGCAGCACCTTGTACTTATTACTCTTTAAACCTCAATTAGGATTTTACAGCCCATTTGCTCACTTTGTCTAGACCTTGAAATAGCATACCCCAATTATTGTCATTGTTATTATTATTAGCCATATGGTGCAAGGAAGCCTGAAGCTTATGCTGCACCAGCCAAAAAAAAAAAAAAATTCTGTGTTACCCTGGGGGGGAAGAGAGAGAGAGAGGGAGGGGGTCAGAAGAAGAAGGGAAAAAGCAAGAAAGAGAAAAATGATATCCAGCTCAGGACCCTGGGTATGCCAAGCCCATACTCACCAGATGAGAGCCCCCTGGAGTTAACCACTTTATCATCAGCAAATTTAGTCATCAAACTTATACCTACATCAATATTAGCATTAGTAGAGGCATTTGATGCAAGAAAGCAAGCTTATGCAGCATCAGCCAAAAAAAAAAAAAAAAAATTATTAATAAATATTAAAAAAAAGAAGTAAGGGACCTACCACTGAACCCTGAGGACTCAATGACATTAGTCCAAGATCAGTGGGCATTTATAATCGCTCTTTATCTCCCATCACTGAACTTTCCCTTTATCTGCGGCAGTAACTAGGCCCTAAAGCCATATTGCCCCAATTTAAACAACAGTTATACATGTGGCCTTTGATACTGTACCACGTAGTACAGTATCAAAGGCTTACTGAAATCTGAGTACGCATTGTCAGTAATCTTTGCAACCATTTCTTTAACTTCACATTAGCTAAGCAGATTGGTGAGATGTGATTTTTAACAAACCTGTGCTACAATTGCCTTATGACTCCACTGCTATCTAGAGGCATATGATGCAAGAAAGCAAGCTTATGCAGCACCAGCCAAAAAAAAAAAAAAACCACTCCCATTTCACCCCTCCGTTCGTTCGAAATACCTGTCCAGCTGAGCTGAACAAGTATTCACCTCCTAATTAGTATTAGATAGAATTCTTCTAACCCCATCTCTAAAACTTCTTCATGTGTAAATGTAGATACAAAATATTTATTTGGTTTATTGTAGTCTATACAGGATCATGAATAGATATCACCATTCATTTCCAGTGAACCAATGGTTCACTTCTCTTTCCTTCTAGTGTTCTCATGTAGAGAATTCCTTCCTGCTTTTCTTTGCACTCTTAGTCAAAGATATCTCGTAATATGTCTTAGCCTCACTAATCCCCTGAGTAACTTGAATACCCACTATAGTTTGTACTTATTGTAGGACTTGTATCTACTGACAGCTTATAATCAATCCATGCATTTTTCTTCTCTGCCACTAAGCTCATCAGTTCATTTGATGTCCATTTTGGTCAATATTGCCTTTAGCCAGCGGGTAGTTGATTGGTGGAATAGACTTCCATCCTTTGTTGTGGAAGTTGATAGCCTAAATAAATTTAAGGCTGAGCTGGACAGGCATTTGGAATGAATGGAGGGGTGAAATGGGAGGTGTTTTTTTTTTTTTTTGTTTTTTTTTGACTGATGCTACATAAGCTTGCTTTCTTGAATCATATGCCTCTACTAATGCTAATATCTCTGAGTATGTGCCAAGATGGCACCAAAAGTTTTGAATGAAAATCAGAGAATGAGAAGACTTGAAGTTTGCAAAGATGTTTCGAAAAAAAACTGAAAAGATCCAGACTTTGAGTACTGTAATTACTTGCGATGACGTAACAATTGGCTGTTCTAGTACAACCCAGAAACTAAAAGACAGTCAATGTAGTGGAAGACAAAACAATTTCCCAGACCAAAAAAAGCAAGAAAGTAAAAATGAAAAATATGCTTATTTTCTTCAGTGTTAAAGGTATTATTATGGCTGAATACATCCCATGAAATCAGACTGTAATTCAAGCATGCTACATTGAAATTCTGATAAGGCTGCTTGAAAAAAAAAAAATTCGAAGGAAGCGACCTGAATTGTGGAAGGATGGTTGGATGTTCCATCAAGACAGTGCTCCAGCACAAAATGTGCTCTTCATTTGCCAGTTTCTGGCCATAAAACAAATCCGTGTGTGTGAACATGCACTCTACTCACCAGTCCTAGCCCCTTGTGACTTTTTCTGTTTTCTAAATTGAAAAGTGTGTTTAAAGAAACCCATATTCAGAAACAAAAAAGACCAAAATTTAAAAGGGCTTACAGAGTATGATTTCTAGAAATGTTTCTGGGCTTGGAAGAAATGTATGGAACAGTTTATGCCAGCCCAAGGCAATTATTTTGAAGGGGATAACTTGTAGGGTACAAAATATTTCATTATATTTATTTTATTTCAACGGTCTCATTATTTAATAGTCACATCTTGTATGTCAGCCTTTGATAACTTAACCATTACTTCAAAGTCATCAAACTTATTCACTATATTACTAACATTAGTGTATATACAAATAAATGTGCAACTTTTTTTTTTGTGATTTTAGTAACTCTTACACAGCCCATATAATTGCTAGTCCCATGTGGATTCCCAGCAGACCTTATAATGCTTCCCATCCTGCTTTTCAGGCTACTGAATATCAAAATAGAAGCAATACAAAAATCAATTCCATTCTGCTTATGGCTATCATTAAATTATTAGTCTGTGATAAGAGTTTGAAGTCCACTGCATGCTCTGCTGCTTTGTCTCTGAGTCATAGAAACATTTAATCCTCATCTCTAGTAAAGTACATAGTGTGCATAGTATTAAGGTCAGGCGCCACCTGTCGTTTCCCACATCTGCACCATATGTTCGCTGTGAAGAAATACAGTACTACTGTAAATGCCAGAAAAGTGTTGTGTGTTGTATATGACATATTGCGTTAGGTTCTGTTGTGTGTCCTGGCATTTGGCCGCAGGGCCCCTGGTGGGACTCCACGTTGCCCCCCCCCACACACACTACTAAATAACAAGTCTGATGAATATTGAAAATGATATATTAGAAAATATTGATTTAAAATGACATCATTGATGATTTTACTATAACGAAATGTAGAAAAATGCCTGTGTAATACGTGTATAAATAATGATAATTTTATTAATAGAACATAGTAGCCAGTGAATTATAAATTACCTATGTGGGTGGTAGAAGCTGACAGTTTAGGGAAATTCATAAGTCAGCTGGATAGTTACCTACAGGAGGAGGGAAATGCATATGTTGCCTATTTCCTTTTCACTTATTATTATTTTTTTTTGGCTGATGCAGCATAAGTCTTAAGCTTCCTTGCACCATATGACCATTCCTAATACTAACATCTACACTTGTATTTTAAAATGTACCAATCAAAATATATTTAATATTATTTGCAGTAAAGTGTAAAATTTTGTTTCTGATATCAGATTCACATATGGTAGCATAAAAAATGACAGAAACTGATTACTTTTCCAAGTATGCTGGAGGCCCCGAAGAATAATTCAAGCCACTCACTATAAAACCAGATGGGATGCTCTCATGGGTAGAACAGTTAGTAGGATCGCCATCCTCACACTGGGTGGAAAAGACCTGAGTTCAAGTCCCATCGACGATGTGAGAAATTTTTATCGGCCTTTTTTTCACAGCGTGATTTAGTTGGTCTCGAGCGAGGGTAGGATGGTATTTTCTCCCAGAAATAGATTTTTCATCCAGCAAACAGAAAATCAGCCATAGAACGCATGCAATTTACAGACAATTTTTATGGAGCAATATGGCCTTAGCGCTGAAGTTCCTAAACTTTTACAATAACCAAATGGGACAGAAGGAGGTGGGGGGGGGGAAGAAGGAATAAAAAAAAGTGGTAATATTTTCTAAGGACCTAGAACTCTTATCTCAAAGTTAAATATATTTTTACCTAAAGGTCATATTTAAAATGCTTAAAGAATTAAAATAATTTATTTAATGTAGATGACAAATTTCATCATTTTTAATAAAGTAAATTGTTAAAAACGATGAAATTACCATTCTTCTTCTTTCTCCTGGAGATATATACAAAACTAAGACACAATTTTGTATATATCTCCAGCATGAAAATACATACAAAACTGAGACCATTTTGTATATATCTCCAGCATGAATATGGGCTTGGCACACCCAGTGTCCTGAGCTGGATATCATCATTCTTCTCTTTCTTGATGATTCCTTTCTACTTCTCTCTCTGTCTCTCAGGGTAATAGGGAATTTTTATTTTTTTTGGCCGGTGCAGCATAAGCCTCAGGCTTCCTTGTACCATATGGCTAATAATAATAATAATAATAATGAAAATACATACAAAACTGAGACCATTTTGTATATATCTTCATGCTTCTTGCCGAATTAAGGCATAAGCAGCAATTCATCTTTGCACTCTTTTGAAATTAATGGAAAAGCTGTGAAATTTATTTTAATGCCAGATTACTGTGAAATTTATTTTAATGCCAGATTTTAATGCCTTGGGGAGGTGAGGCAATGTTATGGTATCCACTCCATAGGCTGATTTATATAAGCAGTATTACTGAAAACAAAAAAAAATAAATAAAAAAAAATCCCAGTTTTTCTTATTCTAAGGCATTGTACAGTAATATGGTAATCTCTAATTTAGTCCAAGTGCCCATTAGGTCCTTTGTTTTTTTTATTGAAACCCTGCACACTGTATAAGCCCTTTCATGATGCTTTTTCTTTCTTTTCCATACTTTGATGAAGATAATGAAGAATTCAGTCAGAGCTGTGATGTTGTATAATTTAGAGAGATAGAGATATTCTGAACAGGTCTTTTATATTTGTTGCCCATAGCTCCAGATTGTTATGCCACTACCATTAATGCAACAACTGAATTTATTGAAGAATGTTAGTTTAGGGGCCGTATTGTATTACGGAAAGAACATTATTTATGATTGAGAAGAATTATTTACAAATACGAGAACTTCAGAATGAATTCTGTCCTTTTGGTATTAATGATTGAAAAAGGCACTGGAGGAATATTTCATTCAGGGCTGTAATTAGCTGATCTCAGCAGGAGATCGGTTAAATACAGAATCTGGTAAAGGAGTGGTTATGTGCGAGCATGCCGTAGCATACGCACTTGAATAGACCATGGTTCAAGCCTGCATCACTGCTAAATACAGTTAACAGTTGTATTCCTTGTCGAAATTATTAATTGTAAACCCTCTGACCCAGCACTTTGACGGAGTATAAACGTAACATTTAATAAAATATTGAGGTAGGAGGAAAGACAGTCGCGAAGAATCAGTTCGAATGATTCAATTATTGATTTTGCAGCTGTAAATTTTTGACTCCCAGACTTTACAGCAAACTCTGGTCAATTCGTTATTCAATTTCCGTGTAACCCTGTGATAAATACTTGACATACAACCCCTGAAAGAGGGGAAAAAAATAAAATATGTATATATATATATATATATATATATATATATATATATATATATATATATAGGGGAATTTACTATGCAAGAAGGACAGGTGGAACAGGACCAAATTGGATATAAATTGGGGAGGTATGGCTTTAAGGGTAAGTTGCTACAATGGATAAAGGGATGGTTGAGTGAGAGATGACAGAGTGGTAATCAATGGACACTGCTCTTAGTGCACAAATGTTATTAGTGGAGTTCCCCAGGGTTCGGTGTTGGGCCCATTGTTGTTTTGTATATTTATCCACGATATTGATGAAGGTATATCAGGTATAATGTCCAAGTTTGCAGATGATACAAAGTTGGCAAGGTTGTTAACGATAGTAAAGACAGTATGCTACTCCAACTGGATCTAGATAAGTTGGGCAAATGGGCTGAAAAGTGGCAACTGAAGTTTAACATTGACAAATGCAAAGTACTGCATATGAGTAACAATAACTGAAGAGAAACATACCAACTGTGTGGTACTACACTCAGGGAACTGGAAAGTGAAAAAGACCTGGGATAATTGTGCAGGCAAATATGAAGTTTGCTGAGCAGTGCAGATGGGCTGCCAGGGCACGTCATGGAGTCTTGTTAATGCTGTATAGAAATTTTGCTAGCTGGGACAGGGAGGTGATTATCCCTTTATACAAGGCAGTGGTCAGGCCACACCTAGAGTACTGTGTACAGGTCTGGAGGCCTCATTTTAGGAAGAATGTAGAGTTGCTAGAATGAGTACAAAGAAGGGCAACAAGATTGGTGAGGGTAACAAAGGGGTGCTCTTACCAAGAAAGCCTTAAGTTCTGCAAATTGCAGTGCCTAGAGAGTAGGCACTTGCGAGGTGATCTGATTGAGGTGTATAAGGCCTTGAATGGGTTGAGCAAGCTGAATGCTGATGGATTCTTCCTATTGCTCAGATTAAGAACCTGAGGGGGCACAGATTCAAATTAAGGAAAGACAGTCGTAGAATAGATGTGCAGAAATTTGCCTTTAGCTAGCGGGTAGTTGATTGGTGGAACAGACAACATCTTTTGTTGTGGAAGTTGATAGCCTAAATAAATTGAAGGCTGAGCTGGACAGGCATTTCGAACGAATGGAGGGGTGAAATGGGAGGGGTTTTTTTTTTGGCTGATGCTGCATATGCTTGTTTTATTGCATTGTATGCCTATGATAATGCCTCATGACACTGACTATTTACTTGGCTACAAATTTTTTTTTTATTTTATATTTATGAACATCTGTGACTTGGACCAGCTTCTTCCAAATCAGATAATGATTGTTTGATTGGTGAGAACACATCTGAGACCCTTAATTGTCTAGCAAAACTTTGTGTTGGCAGGTCTTGTGTAGGTTTAAAAAATTCGTGCATTGTTTTCTGTCTAGTAACAGATGTATTTCCCTGAATATCTTTAATTAGTTTGGCTCTAAAATTCCTTAAATGCTTATAATAGGGTTGGTAGCTTTCATTAGAGTTGGCAGTTATGAATTGCAGCAGGTCGTCTAAGTGATTTTTTGCCTGGGACAGCTGAATTTTCGGTTCTGTTACTTCTTCATCGTCGCCATTACAGTCTTCTTCTTTAACAGTGATGCCAGAAGCAGAGTCAGTAGTGGCAATTCTTTCTTCTAACCAATCTTGCACATCTTTTTTCTGAACTTTGTCTTCGCCAGCTCTTTTAAGAACCACTTGAAGATACTGAATGTGAAGTCCTTTGTGATGCGGTATAAAATCTTCTCTTTTCAATAGTCTGTTCCAACCATTTCTCAGCGTTTTTATACCTACTTCATCCCAGCTTTCTTTTATGGCAAAAACGGCTTCTCTCAGATTGTAATTTTTCAACCTTTTTCTTCTCTCTTCATTTCTGTCTTGTGTTTCATCATCTTCTAATTGGTGTAAGAACAAACATTCATCAAGCAGTTTACGTTTGTAACGGTACTTCCAAGCCATAGTTATCCCTTGATCCATGGGTTGGACTATCGATTCTGCATTCTGTGGCAGGAATATACAGCGTATTTTATCATCACTACTGCAGAGTACCTCCTCTGATGGATGAACTGAGGCATTGTCCAAAAGTAGGAGTGCCCGTATTTTTTTGTGCTTGTGCACATTCATTGTGTTTAACTGAAAAAACCGAACTTCAGGCACGAAAATATTCTGAAACCAGTAACTGAAGATTTCTGTGGTGAACGATCCCTTGTTTGAATGCCAAAAAACCGGCAGATGGTTCATCGTGTATCGTAGAGTTTTTGGTTTCCTAGTGTGACCAACAACCATTGGTTTGATTCTGTGACTGCCATCTGCATTTGCACATAATAAGACCGAAAGTTTTTGTTTGCAGATCTTAACTCCTGTGGTGGTCGATCCACCTGTGTATGCACGGATGTTATTAGGAAGAGCCTTCCACTGTAAGCTTACCTCATCGGCATTGTATATTTGGAAATCAGCTAACTTTGCTTCCTTCTGTAGATTCAGTAATTGTTGTTTAAAGCTCTCTATAGTCGACAAAATTACATCTAAACTATCATCAGTGGCCTTTTCATGGCTAATATTATGTCTTTGCCTAAATCTGTAGAGCCAGTCGGGATTTGGAGTAAAACCTTCAAAGCCTAAGTTCTTTGCAAAACACCTTGCCGAAAACAAAAGTTCTGAACTTTTCAGATGAAAGCCTTCCGCCTTGTGTGTTTGGAACCATTCGTATACACGTTTATCCAACTCTTCATAACGATTTAATGTTTCAGTTTTAGATAAGATAGAAATATCTGACTGTAATTTGCTAGGTCCAATGGTCATAGCATATTTTCTGAGTCGTTCACTGTTATTTTTAATATTATATATCGTTGAGCGACATAGGTTGTAGTCATTCATTAGAGAAATAACCGATTCTTGTTTGTCCAGTCTTTCAAGGATTTTCAATTTGGTAGCAAGTGGAATTGAGGTAGATCTTATGCCTTTACAGTTATATATTTTGTTACTGGCTTTAGGCATTTTACATAAAAGGAAAATAATATTCAAAATACTGCATATATAGTAAACTGAAACCATAAATATCAAATTTCCGTACCATTTAAAGTCAGAATACAGCGAATCAAACGCATTTTCTGAAGTTCCATGAACAGATTCAGAATATTTATAAAAGGAAGTTGTCAGTGTACTTAAGGCATCTTTGGAATACACAAAAATTCTTGCATTTAATTTCACTAACACAAAACTATTAACTGAGAATACGCAGAGACAGTTCGATGTTTATCAAACCCAGTGACTTATAAGCTTCCACCTACAGACAGTTTATAAAGTCCGGTAATGGAAACGTCAACCCACAGCACAGAGTGGACACTCCCATAGACGATAAAGTTAATTCCTTTTACATGTTAAAGCTCATAGAAAGTGGAGCCATCATTCTATGAAACAGGAAATAGGCCAGAACATTGCGACGAGTTCCTGGAGAATTTTTTTCAGTTTTGTACATGCGATGGATACTATATTGATTAATTGATGATTACTGTGAGATATTAATAATTATTTCTATACAAAAGAAGACGCACTGAAAGACGGCTGAATAATGAAATATTAACATAAGTAGCTATTTCGTGAAAATGAAAGCAATAATGATTAGCCGTGTGGGAGCGCTGCAGATGGTGGTTTTCTCCTTCTTCAGTTCGAATCCAGTTTTTTCCCTCCCTACGTTTTTTTTCTCGCCCTTTTTTTTCTCATTATTATTTATTATTATTATTATTATTATCCATATGATGCAAGGAAGCCTGAGGCTTATGCTGCACCAGGAAAAAAAAAAAAGTTCCCGAGTAGCCCTGAGAGAGAGAGAGAGAGAGAGAGAGAGAGAGAGAGAGAGAGAGAGAGAGAGTCAAAAGTAGAAGGGAATCACCAAGAAAGGGAAGAATGATGATATCCAGCTCAGGACCCTGGGTGTGCCAAGCCCATACTCACCAGATGTGAGCCCCTTCTTCACTTATTAAATTTTATATATATATATATAATTTAATAAGCAATTTTTTAAAATGTTTTTAATGTTTTTTTTTTAATACAATGGCCACACATCGGCTAAAATGTAGCCTAGAAGGGGAGTAAGATGACAGTCATGTGTGCCAGTTGCAATAAATATTAATAAATACAGAACTTTATGTACACACTACTGGGTTCAGGTATGTAATAATAAAAGGTTTCAGTACAGGAGACGGATGCACTGGTCTCACTGTACTGAAACCTGCTATAATTACCCACAATTTTATGTACAGTAATATATATATATATATATATATATATATTCTTTATTTATTAATGTTTATTGCAACTGGCACACATGACTATCATCTTAATCCTAGGCTGCATTTTAGCCAAGTCTGGCCATTATATTTTAAATATTACTTATTTGATCTTAACTCCATAAATCTAGATCTGGTCACTTTGACTAACCTGTTTTAGGTTTCGATTTAATGAACTGAACTCCTTTTAACTTCGTTTTTAATTTTTATTTAATTCCTTTCCTTTACTTATATTTTGGGCCTGGTATCCTATGAAACGAACCTTGCATCATTAAGCTGCTAACCAGAGCCACTAATATATATATATATATATATATATACTATCATTAAATTATATTAAATATTACCATAAATTAAATTATAATAAAGTAAATAAATAAATAATTAGGCGTTCATTAGAGGCAGCGACATGCAATTCCTCCATATGAAGCTGAAATACATCCAATATTTTAAATTAAATAAAATAAAACATAAGCCAGTAGTATGGCAAAAACTGTAGAGCGAAAATTAACATAAATTTTTATGTTAATTTGGGTTATTTTTATGTTAATTTTCGCTCTACAGTTTTTGCCATACTACTGGCTTATGTTTTATTTTATTTAATTTAAAATATTGGATGTATTTCAGCTTCATATGGAGGAATTGCATGTCGCTGCCTCTAATGAACGCCTAATTATTTATTTATTTACTTTATTATAATTTAATTTATGGTAATATCTAATATAATTTAATGATAGTATATATATATATATATATATATATATATATATATATATATATATAATCCAATTAATCCAAAATTAAATAGAGATATAAATTAATAAAAATATATATTAAAAATAAATAAGAAAAATAATACGAAAGCTAACATCAGTGGCAGCAAAAAAGCACAATCCACTACTGGTTGCTTATAATATGATAAATTAAAGTAGGATATTTGCCAGTAGCATGACAAACCGGTAGAGTGAAAAAGAACTTAACCAATTAAATTTTTTTTTCTGTTATTGACATTGTCAATAACAGAAAAAATAAAAAAATAAAAAAAAATAATTATATATATATATATATATTGTGTTTTTGTTATTTTAGTTAGTGTCTAATTGATTGTTTTTAATTTGTCCCTTGCTATGTTAATGTCATTGCCATGGGCAATTGGACTATTATACGTGCTTGATATATTTTAGTTTGATTCTATAGAAAATAGACACCAAAATTTAATTAATCTAAGCAATCAAACTAAAATATATATATATATATATATATTTATAAACCAAAAATATTGGTACAAACGTTTAGGGGAGGTAGATAACATATAAAGAAATGCGAATCGCATAGGAATCCATAACCGGAAACGTCACGGGAAAGTAGTAGCAGAGGCATAAGAAGCAGGAATGACACAAGACAGTAATTAGTGGCAAACATTTATTTGACATAATATTAAAAATGGAGTACGAGATGGATGCATTTCATGATGTTACAACAGATGCTCGAAGGTTCCACCATGAGACGCGATGCATGTGTGACAGCGACGCAACATGGATTGGCGGACACGGTCGAATACACCTGGAGTTTCTTTGACAGTAGCAGCAGCGCAGACGAGTCACGCCACGAGATCCATTTCCGTCTCCACAGGTGATTCATACACGATAGATTTGAGGGCCCCCACAGAAAGAAATCAAGGCTCGATAAATCAGGTGAGCGTGGGAGCCAGGCAACGGGTCCACCACGGCCAATCCATCGACGCCCAAAACGCCTGTTCAAATGGTCACGAACACACCTTCCGTAATGGGCAGGCGCCCTGTCATGTTGAAACCAAATGTTGCGTCTCAAATTTGCTGGAACATCATCAAGTAACTCTGGTAGAACTTGTTCAAGGAAGATCCGATATTTAGCGGAGTTCATGCGGGATGGTAACAGGTATGGGCCGACTAAGCAGTCACCGACCATACCTGCCCACACATTTATTGCGAAGCGATGTGCCGCATGGGGGCGCACACCGTGTGGGTTGTCGTGAGCCCACACATGAGCATTGTGCTGATTGAATAAGCCTTCCCGAGTGAAATAAGCCTCATCTGTGACCAAAACATAGGCTGGAAAATTTAAGTCTTGAACCCTTTCTTGGAGAAACCACTGCGCAAAAGCCACACGTGCAGGATGATCTTGGGGGAGCAGTAACTGAACCCTTTGGAGATGAAAGGGGGGGGTGTAAGGAATCTTCGCGCCACACACGCTATACACTGCAACGAAACACTCCTAAGGCAGAGGCAACGGCATGTGTGCTAGTAGTAGGATTATTCTGGACGGCATTTAACACACTTTCTTCCATGGCGGGAGTTCGCGCCAAACGTGGTCTGCCCGCACTACTCCTGTTACCTCTAAATGACTCATAATCGCACAAATTTTGATGCACATGCGCAAACAAACGGTGGTCCGGTACATGTCTGTCTGCGAAGCGTTCTCCATAAATTCGTTGAGCGGCTCGTCCATTGCCCTCTGCTAATCCATACACTAGGTGCATGTCTGCCAGCTCACAGTTCGTATATCGATGCATGCTCTTCGTGCGGCGACTATTGCTTGAACGATTAAACCAGAAATTTTCCCTCTCGCTAACTGACGAACAGCGCCGTGTACCGACTTACATTGACGTTTCCGGTTATGGTTCCTATTCGATTCACATTCCTTTAGATGTTACCTACCTCCCCTAAACGTATGTACCAATATTTTTGAGACACCTTGTATATACAGGGCGATTCACTACCAGTGCGACAAACTTGCAGAAGGTGTAGGGGGCACAAAGACGAATCGAAATCACATAGCATTGCAGGGTCTGAAATGCCTTCGTCATGCAGTAGAGGACGTTGAACGAGAGGTCGCGTGAACAGCGGTCCCGCTGGAAGTCAGCATTTGCGAACCGATTCCCGAGGCAGTAGGATGGACGAGTATTCAAACGTTGAACTGGCCGACATGCACCTCGCGTATGGTGTGCTGGCTGTAACGGGCGCACCACTCTGCGCTTGTACCAGGAACGTTTCCGCACTGGCGTGCTCCTCATCATACGATTTTCGTACGTGTGCACAGAAGGTTACGTGAGAGTGGTTGTTTCACGAGAGGTACCATGAATCGAGAGCGAACGACGAGGATGCCAGACAATGAGGAGAATGTCCTATGTCTTGCAGAAGGCAATCTGAGTACGAGTACTCGAGCGATAGGCCAACGATTGGCTATTTCCCAATCCACTGTATGGAGGATACCGTCAACAAACCAAATGAATTCATACCATCTGCAATGCGTTCAGTCATTGGAGCCTGCGGATTATCCACTCCGGAGGACTTTTGCTACTTGGTTTCTTCAACAGAGTGCGGCAGACAGCGCATTTGCTGCATCCGTATTGTTCACGGATGAGGCAAGTTTCACAAGAGAGGGAATCTTCAATCAACATAACGCCCATTTGTGGGTTTTGGAGAACCCCCATGATACGCAAACACATGCAACTCAACGCCGTTTCTCTGTCAATGTTTGGGCTGGCATTGTTGTAGACCACCTCATTGGACCGTACCTTCTGCCTCTTCGTCTGGACGGTAGGGCATACTTGATCTTTCTACAGCAAGTCCTGCCCGAACTTATTCATTCATTTTTTTTTTCATTTATTTACACACCCAAATATTATGTACAATTTCAAGAAACATAAACAATAATCTATATACAGTTTTATGTACATTTTCATTCTCATTTATATAATTACCCTAGCATATATATATATATATATATTTTGTTCACAATACAGTTGAGGAAACAGTACAAAACACGTGTGTGTGTGTCCTGGTATCAAGGGTGGCCCCTAGGCATAACCCATCTCCACCTAGTGGATCTGTATTGAATGTAGGACCTCTGCAAAGGAGCAGCCAATACCTGTGCAGCTGCTATCTGGTGCCTGTCCCCAGGCGCGAGTAGCCAGACCTGGTTTTTTTTTTTTTTTTTTTTAAACCTTTTACATGCCAAAGTGCACGAAATCCCGCACCCACTGGAGGTAGTGCAATACCAGTGGGTGCCCGCTATCTCGCTCACAGGCTGCCCAGGCCTAGAGCCAGCAAAAAAAAAAAAAAAAAAAAAAAAAAAAAGGCTGGAGCTCCAAAAACCCATTGAAGTCACACAGCCAAGACAAACATTTTTAAAGAGACGTGCAGTTATCAGTAGCATTATACATCAGTTATCCTATTAAGTTTAGCATTAACAAGGAAATAAACTGTTAACATTGATCACTATTTACATTCCAGTGAGATTTACCACTCTCTCTGTTTGACAGTTCTAGCAACAGAATTTGGGAATTATTTACAGTCGGTTTTACAGCAACATAAGTTGTTACTTACCAATAGTTACATATAAATTTACATTTACATATAAATATTTAAGTTACATATAAATATTACAATTCTTCGAGGTTAGCTTCCTAATAACTTAGGCCAGTTTATACACAAAGCTTCTTGTAATCCCATCCAGCATCACTTAGAGGAGAAAGGGGTCTACCTGTCATTTCCTGTTGCGTTGATGGCTATCTTCCTATATGTTCTTCCCAAAAGTGAGTTAATCTGGATCATTATGACACCACAGTAGAGTTTCTAGCCGCGAGTCTTTTCTTGAAAACTGCCGCAGAGAACTGTTGAAATGTAGCGAAGACATCAGAATTTTCGACGAGCAAATGTACATTATTTTCTGAGAGATTATTTATTTTACTCAGCAGTACCTGTCTTTCATTCGAATAATCGTTACATTCAAAGAGAACGTGCTGCCATGTCTCAGATGCTCCGCAGTGACAGAAAGGGTCAGGCTCAAGGCTCCTTTCGAAAAGTTTAGCCCTGAGCGATCCGTGGCCAGTCATTAAATATGATGTAGTCATGCTAGGCACAAACCATTTTGAGACTGTGGGTAATGACGCGAATTCAACATTTGAAATGTATCTTCGTGTGACTTCACCATGTTCACTTTCAGCCCATCTTTGCTGCCAAACAGCGGTGAGTTCCTTCCAGAGTCTTCGTTTTTCCTCTTTTATTCTGTTCGTAGGGTCTGTTACAATGTTAAAAATATTTACAGAAATTCCTTTTTTGAGATTGTAGATCATACCCCTGTAGGAGATATAAAGGTCCAGAGGCAGGGTTCCTGCTAGAACTTGTAGGGCATTATTCGACACCGTCCGAGGAGCTTGTAGAAGTGTGAGCAACACCGAACGCTGTAATGAAAGAAGTTTAGTCCTGATCATCTTAGTTTTTGAGACCCTCCAGAACCAAACACCTGCTGCGTACGCAGCAATTGGTAGGAAGATAGTCTTATAGTATAAAGACAACGTCTTTTTGCTGAGGCCCCATTCTTTTCTGGAAATCCTTGCGATTCCAGCCGTGAAGTTTTTAATTTTCTCAGAAATTTTGGATACGCCCGAACTTATTGAAGAAGCACATGTTCCTCAGTCGGTGCGCCGCTCAATGTGGTTCCAGCATGATGGGGCTACCCCACATTACACTAATGACGGCCGCCAACACCTAAACGTTACATTTGGACAGCATTGGATAGGTCGTGGTGGTCCGGTTCATTGGCCTGCTAGATCGCCGGACCTATCATGCCTGGACTTCTTCTGCTGGGGTCAAATGAAGACATTGGTGTACGATACCCCCGTTGATTCAGTTGAAGACCTCGTCGCTTGCATCTCTGTAGCTGCCGGGGAGATTCGAGACATGCCAGGAATCTTCCAGAACGTTAGGGATTCCATGCGGCGGCGCTGTGAAGCCTGTGTGACTGCTTCTGGTCGAACTTTCGAACACCTTCTGTAGCATGGCTTTTTGCCAATGTAAAACTTGTCATTAAAATGATTTCTGTTACACTAACGAGTTGCTGTTTCTGTTCTTTTTCTTTGCTTCTTTGTTCACGCGACCTCCCGCATGACGAAGGCATTTCGGACCCTGCAATGCTATGTGATTCCGATTCGTCTTTGTGCCCCCTACACCTCCTGCAAGTTTGTCGCACTGGTAGTGAATCACCCTGTATGTATATATATGTATATATATATATAGGGGGGGATAAAGAAGAAGTGGGTAGTGTTGAAGCAACGTTCCTAAAATAATTTAGAAAATTTACCCAATTAAAAGAAATTTAGCGGCACCCGCCTGAAGGCACCCTTTTCCGAATTATGTGAAATCTCATTAAAGTGGAAAGTCTACATTTGTCATGTAATGTAGACTAACAACATTACATGACGTGTCCAAGCTATAACTGAAGTCTTGTCTAGATGATCCTGCAGTGCTTCTTTAACCAGTGCCACCATTAATTTTCCTGGAACAGAAGTTAAACTCGTAGGTCTATAATTACTTGTGTCAGCCTTTGATCCTCCTTTGTGAATTGGGGTCACATTTGCACATCTCCAGTCCATGGGTACTTTCCCAGAGTCCAAGGAAGCTCTCATAATTATGGCTAAGGGTTTGCTTACTTCCTTTGCTGCCTCCTTTAATATAACTGGATAGATCCCATCCACCCCAGGTGCCTTTCTTGTATTTATCTTCAACAATTTCTCGACTGGCTTCACTTCCTTGGATTTTATGTGTTTCTTAACTAATAGCATAACCCCTCCTCCCTTCCTATCCTGTCTATCCTTTCTGTTGACATTGTACTCCCCAAATTCCAGTTCTGCATTCCTTATATCTGTGTGACACCACGTCTCTGAAATCCCAACAATATCTGCCTTTGTTGTTTTGAGCAATACCTCAAATTCATCAAATTTATTTACTAAACTCCTAGCATTGGTGTACACGCAAGTATACATGCACCTGCTCTTTCTCTTAGCCACTCTAACACAACCCATGTGTTTACTTGTATCCCCATGATTCCCAGCAGTCTCTGAAATATCCTGTATCTTATTTTACAGGCTACAGCTCATTCCAATAGAAGCAGTGCAAGAATCACTTTCTCCTCTGCCAGTGGCTACTGTTAATCTATTAGTCCTTGTATCCCCCCAATCTAGCAGTTTTCCGACCCACCTAACACTGCCTCGATAGCATCAGCAAACATTCTTGCACACTTTCTATTTAAGTGTATCCCATCCCTGTAGAAGCAGTCTCTGCTGTTAACAAGTACAGACCAGGCTGAAAAAAATTCTACCCCTTGAGCTTTGCACATTCTTTCCAGGGCCGAATTGATCGACAAGGCTCTCATCAAATACTCCCTTCTATCGTGTCTGGGCAGAATTGCAGACACTTTCAAATTCAACCCTAATTCACGGCTTTTTTTCAACAGTGACCTGTACTTGTTAAGTAATTCTGCCGGTCTCCTGCTCTTAATATCATTAGTGCCAACGTGTACAACTATATCACCTTTTGTGCCCTTAAAAGATGATATCCGCTCTACAACGTCATCATCCTTTGCCCCCGGCAGACATACCCTGGTCCTGTTCCACCTATCCTTTTTATATACCATGTTCCCCATTTCCCTGACAATAGAGTCACCAACAACTACTAGTTCCTGTGGGACCAGCGCATTCTGCCTTGGGGGTTGCCGCTGTGTCGCGTGATGACCAAGTTCAAGCTCGATGTCAAAGCACCTTTCGTAAAAAGAAAACATATGCTCTGATTCAACAATATCCTTCCGCACATTTCGAGGAAGGATATTGTGGAATTACAGTATCCTTTCACGCATTGCACGGAAGTATATTTTTCATCATCATCATTCTACTCTTTCGTTTGGCACGGGTTGAGTCCTTATTTAGATATCGTCCTCCATTGTTGTCGATCTCTTGAATCTTGCATCATTTTTTGATAACTCTGAGAGTCTGTTTTCCTTTAGGCATTGGAGCCATTCTCTTTTGGGTCTTCCTGGTGGTCTTTTATCTTCAATTCTTCCTGTCAGTACTACATTAGGCAGCCTGTGTTGTTTCAGCTGGTTCACATGGCCAAACCACTGAAGTTGTTTTTGTAGATCTGCTCTATTATTCTGCTTTCAAAATTTAGATCTCTCCTTACTTGTTCATTAGTTTTATGTTCTCTCCAATTTGTTTTATTGATTTTCCTTAGACATCTCATTTCAAATGACATTATTTTTTGCATTTCTTTCTTATTTATTCTCCAATTCTCTGATCCATAAGTTGCTGTGGGTATGATGACAGTTTCATATAGTTTAATTTTTAGACTATTTGGGATTTTATTGCTCTTCCATTTGTTTTTGAGTTTGTTCATGTTTGTCCATCCGATGTTCAGTCTGTGATTAATTTGGTCAATATTACTTAGGTTTCCGGTTATTAGAGAGCCCAGGTATACAAATTTTTGTACTTTTTCTATTTGTTGATTTTGGATGTTTATGTTTGTCTTCTATGTTTTTTTTTCCGATTTGCATTACTTTGGTTTTATTTATATTAATTCCATAATTGTTGCTTGCTTTATCGATGTTTGTTAATATTTCTTTTAGTTGTTCTTCGGTTTCTGTTAAAATCACAATATCATCTGCATATTTTATGTGGTTTATATTTTTTCCATTTATTATTGTGCCTCTTTTTTCTTCAATTGATTTCATTAGTTCTTCTAGATAGATATTAAATAAATATGGAGATAAAGGGCATCCCTGCATGACTCCTTTCTCTATTTCAAATTTCTCTCTTTTAAGGTTGTTGAATTTTACTATTGCTCTTGTATTTTTGTAGAAATTGTTTACAAACATTTTCTACAAAAATAAAGGCCAAAGTATGGGCGAAAGGTGATTTGACATGCTTAAATTTAGTTGCGTGGGGTTTTTGCTAACGTACAGATGGAGAGGGAAGGGAAACTGAAGACTGGGGGGGGAGAAAGGCAGAAGTATGGGGCCAATAGAGAAGGTGGCCCCAGGTTTCAGTGGGGCAGGCCTGTGCACCACTAGAGAGGAAAAGTGGGGGTGGCGAGGATCGGAGGAGACGAGGAGAAAAACCCCGTCCCCTTCCTTCCCCCCCAGGGAAATATAATTCAAAGATGAAGGGGGCTAGGGTGCCCTCTTCAGGTCGCCATATGGCATTTGGCAATTAAGCTGCACTGTGTTTTGTCGTTTCTAGTTGCATCATTTATGGGGCTATCCCCGTCCTTGTGTTTTCTTATTCCTGCTTTGGTTGTTTTCTTTGGAGAGATTGGTTCCTTATTGGTCTCAGCTGGTTGCGAATCACTGTCAGCCAAGCGCTGCGTCCACCATCGTTGTTTGGCTGGGTCGGGTTATCTCAATTTGTCTTTGAGTGCTCAGGAGGATTGATCATTGTAGTTGAGTCATACTCAGTGTCTCTTGGGATGTCTTGTCCTTGTGTGGTTTTGCTTACGACATTCTCTTCAGTGGATCTTCTCGTCAGTTGCTGATCGCATTACGAGTTCTTCTTGTGAAGAGGTCCCAGGCAAATCTGGACAGGATTTGGTATTTGTCCCTTGAATCCAATAGGTGATGTTCTTGCCGTTGGGGTATGAATCTTAGTCTGGTTATGAAGATACCCCACAGGTCCTCATATATGGGGCACTGGTACATCAGATGCTCCCAGCTTTCTCTTTCTCCACAAGGACAGTTTGGATCTTGGAGTATACCCAGAGTGGCGAGTTTGTCCTTAAAGGGCCCGTGGCCAGTCAGCATGAAGGTTGTGTAGAGGCCCGGGTGGAGCCACGCAGGTGACTTTGGGTAGGTTTTTTCTACAAGGGGGATGAATTTCTTCGTTACCTACGCCCTTGTGCGAGGTGGCTCCCCGTGGTATGGGATTTGCTAGCATCCACTGGAATTGACTTCCTCCAGTGGATGGCAGGATTCTTACCTTGTCACTTTCGTTTAAGAGTACGAGCACGCGTGTTGTTGTGGCCCGCCTCCTCGTGGTGTTAACAGGTACTGGGGAGCAGCCATCCTGGTGATCGCTGCTGCCTAGTAGTTAAGTGGCCAGATACAACGAAACGGCAGAACAAGACACGCATTTCGTAGACACAACACCATACTCGTATCTGGCCGTTTCACAGAGCTCTGTATTCATCACAGTTTACCATGGCGGAGTTGAATTAACGTTTAGGTGCCGTCGTACATAAGACACAACACATGTCTACACACACACTTGTCCAAATACAAAGTACTGCATATGGGTAGGAGTAATCCCAGAGAAACGTACTAACTGTGTGGTACTACACTTAGGGCGGTAGAAAATTAAAAAAAAAAACTGGGAGTAATTGTGCAGTCCGATATGAAATTTTATGAGCAGTGCAGACAGGCTTCCAGAGCAGGTAATGGGTTATTGTCAATGATATGCAGGAATTTTGCTAGTAGGGAAAAGGAAGTGATTATCCCTTTGTATAAGGCTATGCCTTAAGTACTGCGTACAGCTCTGCAGGCCTCATTTTAGGAAGGATATAGAGTTGCTTGAGTGAGTACAGAGAAGGGCAACAAGATTGGTGAGGAGAAGGAAGGGGTAGTCTTACCAAGAAAGGCTTAAGTTCTGCAAATTGCAGCGTCTGGAGACTAGGCACCTGCGAGGTGATCTGATTGAGGTGTATAAGGCCTTGAATGGGTTGAGCAGGCTCTCAATTCTGATGGGATTCTTCCTATTGCTCAGATTGCGAACCTGAGGGGGCATAAATATTAGCAGCGCAACTCTGAAAATAATATAAGAGACTCTTGTATGTTTGAACTTTATAGTTACAAATATTTTTTATTATTATTTTTATATTGATGCTTGGTATACGGAATTGCGGTTTGATATTTGTAGATTAGCTGAACACAGTAGTAAGACCATATGATCCAAGGAAACAATATTTTCTGCTTTTTTGTTCTTTTCATCAGCACAAAAATAAATAAAAATAACTAATAATAATTATAAGGCAGTTCTACAACTGGCGAACTCTAGGAATAGATACCGCCTGCAACTACTGGTTCAAGAAGCTCATTTGCACATACAAAGCACCAATCAGAGCAATTCACCGGAATGATAAGTCACCCAGAGTTTCTTACACAAAGAAATCGCATATGTGAAGGCTAAAGACCAGGATACAAGAAATCCGACGAAATATTGTCGAGCGGTGTACATGTTGAACTAACGTGAAATTTTGAGACGAAAGAAGAAAAAAAATTAAGAAGAAACAACATGAACCTTTAAATGCATTGGGCATGCTTAAATTTTCATATTAGTCCACCCGAATATTAATTCATCTCCCTGTTCCTTGTATATTATGTCTGTAAATTGCGTATACTCTATGGTCGATTTGCCTGTGTTGCTGGAGGAAAAACCCTGCCATTTTCGCCTGAGACCGACTAACTCTGCCACGGAATGAAAAAAAACCCATAAAAGTTCCTTGCGTCACTGAGGGGATTTGAAATGGGAAGGATTGTGACGACGCCGCTGTGCTACTCAATGCAGTGGGTCATTTCGAACGTCTTTCATAGCTTTCTCACTTTTTTCAGTGCCATGCTTTGCTCTATAATATTAACCTTATAAACATATACTCACTAGTCAAAAATCAGAAATATTTATTTACCTTGTTCCCCGAACTACAGCCCGACACATCGTGGCATGGTTTCTACTGGGTCTGTGAGGAAGGCTCTCCAAATTTGATCATCTTCCATGAGATATTTGTTAATGATGTTGGTATATGTCAATGATGATCAATAGAGAACTGCATAGCCGAACTGCCCTTCCAGCATTCCCCAGATATTCTCAGTTGGATTCAATCTGAAGAATTAGACGATGAGGATAGATGTTGGAAATCTTGGGAATGTTCCTTGAATAATTCAGATACAATTTTTGCATTGTGGATGCAGAAATTGTGCAGTCCGATATGAAACTTTCTGAGCAGTGCAGACAGGCTTCCAGAGCAGGTCATGGGTTATTGTCAATGATAACCAGCGTTGCCGTCTTAAAAATCCATCGCAATCTGGATAAAAATGAAGCATTACATGTTGAAGCTAACTCGATAGGAAAGAAAGATATTCATTGAAGGGAACACTAACTTCTAAATGGTACGAGCGGCACAAGTTCTTACCAACAGAACACACCCGTTCCATGATACCATCTCCAGCCGCTTGAGTGGTGGACACGAGAGTCTGGATGCAAATGGATGTTCTCTCTAAAATTTTACCCTACCATTGGTGCAAAACAGTGTAAATCGAGAAATATTAGACCACATGATATTTTTCCATTCTTCCGCAGCACATCTTTGGCTTTAGCTACACCACTCCAGTCGAATCCGATTTTGTACAAAATGAAGTGGCTTTCATATAGGCACACGATTAGATCCTTCAACTGCCGCCGCATAGTTTGGTTTGGAATGAGCTTTTCTTTGCATAAATTGAATTTTTCAGTCATTTGCTGCACATAACCTTCTATTCTATTCTGAAACACCATTCGCTTCAAATTCCTGCTGGCTAGTTCTTGGAGTACCAACTTTCTTCCACATATCTTCCTTTTATTTAGGGTGCGACAGCTGAAAAATGTTTGAGAACCACTATGCTAAGAGACAACCGGATCAGCTAGTATGAGAGAGAGAGAGAGAGAGAGCAGTGTGTATGCGGAGGGACGGGAGCATTGTTAAGGACATGCTTATGTCCAGGAGTTGAATATATTTGGCGTGTATGTACTTCAGAAATTCCTCTACTCATCGAGGGAATCAAATACAAATGAGTGGCAAATGGCTATGTATCATGCCGATATTCTCCTTTCGTCTTCCACATATATTTTTGAGATGATTGCTTTTGAAACTCAAGCGATTTCCTTTATTTTCTGAATTATGGCTCCTTTTTAACATCCACCAACAATTAATACCTTTCTGAAAATCGGAAAGATTACCTGTCCCATGACAGGGTCGACTAAGAAGACCCAGTAAATCGTCTGTTTAACCTTCTGCCAACCTCAGTCTCTTTGTTTTTATTTTCAGGGATATAGTGTCTCAAGGTTGATGCTAGGATGTACCATTCACCAAGCCGCCAGAAGAATGGTGTTCATATTACACCACTCAATCTTTATTAATGTTATCATTTGTTTCCAGATAAAGTAACAACTGATAATGGAACTAACTGATTTGATCTGGTTGTTGTTGTAGGGTTTTAGGAGCATCAGCAATTTGTTCCGTGTATATTGTTTGTAAATTTTGTTTGTTCTGAGATTGATTTTGTGTTTTCTGGACGAAAATCTGAAGTTTCCGGGAATAAAAACCATGCTACTCTTGCTCGAGAAAGACCAACTCAGCTAAGTTGTGAAAGAGGCCCATAAAGATTTCCCTCGTTGTCGACGGGAATCGAACCCAGGTCTTTTCCACTCGGTGTGGGGAGGACGGCGATTCTACCAACTGTGCTACCCACGAGGGCATGATTTTTTTTTTTTTTTTTTCTCTCTCCAGGAAACTCGGGTTTTTCGTCCAGCAAAACAGAAGATTGACCACAGAGCACAATTTATACAGAATATATACGGAGCAATATATTCTGTATAAATTGCTCCGTATATATTCTGTATAAAATATATACGGAGTAATATGGCCATAGTCGCTAATGCTTCTAAAATTCATCAACAACAAGGCATATGATCTGGAACATCTGATACTATCAGATGTTAACTGAAGCGGACAAAGTAGTTTTTCCTAGTGAGTTACTCGGAAGGTTTCATCCCGCACAACCTGCAAATCTGCTCATGAACACACACCTGTGTAGACGTAATATACAATGGCGCAATATCTTGCCTAAATCGCTGTTTGGAATAAAACCAACCTACAGCAACTGACATTTCATAGACAGTTGCTGGACTTGAAGCACAATTTTTTTCCGTGGAGAAGATAATTAGCATTAGAGCGGAAAATGATGCAAGAAAACAAGCTTATACAGCATCAGACAAAAAAAAAAAAACCTCCCACTCCCATTTCACCTATTCATTCCCTCCAATAATCTTACTTGAATTCATTTAAACTATCAACGTCCACAACAACAGAAGTTTGTTCCACCAATGAACCACCCACTGACTAAAGGCAAACTTTCGAACATCTATTCTGCAACCGTTCTTGAATTTATTTGAAATTTATTTATTTGAATTTGCGCACCCTCGTGTGTGTGTGTGGTCTGAGCAGTAGGAAGAATCCCGTCAGCACTGAGCTTGCTCTGTCCATTTAAAGCCTTAAACACCCCAATCAGACCATCTCGCAAGTGCCTCGCTGCAATCTGCAGAACTGAAGCCTTTCTTGAAAAGAGTACCTACCCCTTTGTTCCCTCACTAATCTCGTTGCTGTTCTCTGTACTCGTTCCAGCAGCACATCATTCCTAAAATGATGCCTCCAGACCCGTATGCAATACTCAAGACGTGGCCTGACCGTGGTCTCCTGGCAGTCTGTCTGCATTTTTCATAGAATTTCATATCTGACGCCCCTCCCCCCAAGGTCCTTCTCATTTTCTAGTAACCTGAGTTTAGTACCACACAGTTCGTACGTTACTCTGTGTACCCACGTGCAGTACTTTTCATTTGTCAATGTTAAACTTCAATTGCCATTTCTCAGCCCATCTGTCCAACTTTTCTAGATCCTGTTGCATTGGCATACTGTCATTAACCACTCTGACAGATGTGTTAGAAATTATATTACCGAAAATTTTCTTGGGTATTTAAAAAATAAATAAATGAATCTGCGTTTATCTATCGTTTTGATATTTGAGAATATATTGTGATAGGCAAGGTTTCAGACTTAGTTTTGATTTAAAAAAAGAAAAAAAATAAATGCATAAGGAACATTGTTTTATTTATTATTATTATTATTTTAAATTTGCGATTTCATCATTTTGATGTAATTTGTTGACTGATAATATGAATTTCCTTCCTTTTGGATGACGTCATTTTCCCAAAATCATTTATGCAACTATCTGTAGTTGGTTCTTTAAATGCAAACAAACTACATCAGAGAAACTGCTGTTGACATTTCTTCCGTATTCTGTTTCTCAATAAAAGGTGAACAACCTGATATTGCAGAATTTACTTCTGTATACTTGGTGTCGTCATCTTGCGTGAATGTTAATTTTAAACTTTCTTAGTTTAATTATTTGTGAAATAATGAAAAGTTCAATGCAAGATGAAAGATGACAAGCCATTCAGTAGAGCTAATGTCGCTTACTTATTGGAGTCCAGGGATGGCTTGCATGGACCCACAGCCACTTTCCCCGAGCTGTTAGAGGGACCGTTTCTCCGTTTAAACAAAATTAAATGGAGAAAGAATATTGAGTTTCGCCAAATAATTTGGTTGTAGTTGACATCAGTATAAGTTGTGCGTTGACTGTTATATTGTAAAAATATAAATAATTATTTCAAAGTTCTAAATCATTTTTTTAAACGGTGATGCAGCAATGTCTAAAACACAACTAAAAAAAATTAATAGTGAAATTTGATGAACTGATGTAGGTTGCTTCACGAGCATTCTCTCTCTGATGAAGCAGGAATCGCTTTCGAATTGTTAAGACTTTAATTAAATGGAATAAATTTTTTTCAAGCATAGCAATAAGGTTGGTTGGTTGTTGAGTTTATCGGTCCATCGCCATTCGGATCATAGTGGACCAATACTTTTATCAAGGCATGTCATCGTTTTTAAGGCCTCGTATAAGCATAACGTTATAGATATAATAATAAGGACCAGGACAATAATGACGATGGCGCACTATGGCCATAGACGCCCATGCGCCTAAAAAATTCCCAAACAATGATGACGAAGAGCCGCCAACATCATCCGAAAGTGGCCATCGAGAGACTGACCATAGCCAGAAGAGGAAGAGGTTTGACAGTCCTCATCGAACAACAGAAGGCAAATAAGAACCTGATGGATTACTTCCACGAAAACAGTGCCAGTTTGTGAAGTCATAAGGAAGATAGAAAAGCACACACACTACTCGACCTCCACAATGAGACTAACCTCAGGCCGCACTAGACACCTCTATGCACAAGATGTACCGGAACCGCACCATAAGAAAGGACAAGATGATCCCGCACAACAGACCGGCCATAATTCTCAATGATAAGAAGGAAAAAAAGTACCTACCTGATCAACATAGAGGTACCCAATACCAGCAACCTGTAGAAAACCTACGAGGAAAAGATCAGGAAGTACTGTCTTAGACAGGAAGTCAAAGAGATGTGGCATATGAAACAAGTAATGAACCACCCCGATTAACATGTCAACCATCAGAATGATGCCAAAGAGCATAAATAATCTTGCAGCAATAGGCCTCCCAAAGAACACCTATAAGGAACTCCAGAAAACTGCGTATAAAATATTTACAGTGTTATTGTAATTACTTAAATGAATACTTTCGTTTAGGCTTCGGATTGGGCTCTTCGTGCTCGCTTTTTGCGCCTAGTGATAATTTTGGCATCTTGTGCACCGCTAACGCGGTTTCGTGACCACTTAGATTGACCATGATTTCCTGTCACGAGCATTTTTCTTGAAAGACATATTTAGGTTTGAAAAGATAACGAAAATTAAACGTTTGGCGAATTTTATCTGTTTTGAATTAAAACAGATAAAGAACGAACAGTATATTTGAGTATGAGAACACGTATTCATCTAGGAAGTTGGACCTTTCTGTTGTAGTTCTCGATTGTTCTCAGATAAAATGCCTCATATTTCACTATATGGCCTTGTTGCATGTTCTGCTTTCGCGTGTCGGTGATACAGCTATTTATCCAGTGGTTTCCAAAGGAGCGAATAAAAATAATTCTTGTATTCCGAACTGACTTAATGAATGTTTTAAAATTAAGGTTTTTTTTTTAATTAAGTGTAAATGGCAGCTACCCGATTTCCCACACATGATGGACGCCCAAGGTTAAGAGTGTAACCTAAATTACTTTCAGTCTATTTATCCTTTTCTTATGTCAGTTTTCTTTAGAAAACTTAGTTTTTATATATTTGATCCTTTGCCAGAATATGTTATTAGCGTAACTGACGGAAATACTAGAAACTCTGTTTACAGTCCTTCATGTATGGCATCAAGGGAGTCTTATTGCATAATCAATGAGGAATTATCCTTGCGTACTGCTATCTTAGCGATTTTTACGCTTCTTTTAGTTCAAGGCTAACTGGTTTAGCACGAAGATAGCAACTAACATTGAAGAATGATTCGTTGCGAATTTTACAGAAGTTTAAATTTCTAATAGGAAAATTTTAGCGAGATATTTTCATTGTCTTGTTTCTACCCTTCCACCAATTCTGTTAAAATTATTTCCAACGCAATCACTTTCCATCATATTTCCGGTTAGAATTACATTCGGATATTTCAGCTCATTTTATTTGCTTATTATTTTAATTTTAACTATATTTTATATTTTAATTTATACCCCTATATTTTAAATATTTAAATTTATTTACCTTGCTTTTTATATTTACGAAAGTAGCGACCCCTGCCGAATATTTTCTATGAAATTTAATTTGTTGACTTCTTATAATTCTATATATATATATATATATATATATATATATATATATATATATAAAACAGTTATGTGGTAGTGTAAATATTGGTGAATAATATTTAATCTTATTTACACTTTTTATGCTAAATAAATAGTAATACATTAGTTAAATTTCACTTGTGTACATATATTACGATATGAAATATTCTGATTAGTAAATATTAGTGAAATGCCTGCAGACAAGAAATATTTTTCAATTTGCTGTAAATGATCTGTGCTTTTTTTGTTTTCTAACATGCTAAGATGGAGAACAGCGTTATAAATATTGTGATTTAAATAGCATTGTTTTAAGTACATGTTTATGTTAAGGTGGTAATTAATCAAGAGGTAGCAGGATTGAACAGTTTACCAAATCATTGAAATGTGATATTGCTTCAAACAGGAATATGTTTAGGAAATAATCATGATGATTAATGGATTTGAAGAGCGCAAATGGCAAAACTGGATTTTTCAACGTTGAACAAACATAGAATTAGAGGTTGTCTAGTCGTAGATAACGTATAAAACATTAAAATTAATGTTTTAAAAATAAGCCCACGGTTTATCCAAATCATAATCAATAATAAGTAAACATTGCGTGATAACAGCGAAAGAGATTCTGAAAACAATCAAAATACAAATTTTGAAATCACCCAAGCCTTGCAAGAGGCGCCATCTGCTGTACAATATACAAATTAGTATATGAAAATACTGTTATGTCCCTAATTTATTTATATTATTTTTATACTAAAAAAAAAAAAAATGACTACATAATATTATTTAAATTGTTCTCACTATGTGCAGTTTTGCTCCAGGCTTCCACAATTCACTGCAGCAGTATTAGGGTGCAAACTGAATAATATTTATGAGTCTATTGCTATTCTGAAATGAATATCTCTTATTAAATGTATTGCGTTTACTACATAATTATAATTTTGACGTAATTATTACAGCATTTGCTAACTTTTTCTTTTAGTGCATACCCCGAAATTACATGGATGTCTGCTGTACCTGTTTTATTATTTTTTTATATATAAAGATGCGAAACGAATGTCATAAAATATAGTTCACGATAGCTTATTTTAATGTAAAATACTGTACTATATATTTTATTTAGTTTTTGTAATGAAAAGTGAATCGTTGAGAACGAATAATAATTCTTTTTTATTGTAATTCTTAATACTTTCTAGAAACCTTCCCCTGGTCGTCAGTGTCGATCTACTAGTGATATTCTATCTTATGTTACTCATCTGTGGACAAATTCAATGGAAAAGCTTGGCGAAACTCAAGCAGTTGATCTTGACCTCAAGCAGTTGATCTTGACACTTCAAAGGTTTTTGATCGTGTTTGGCATAAAGGTCTCCTAAATAAGCTTCCATCTTATGGTTTTGCCAACTGTTTTTGTAATTGGGTATCCAGTTTTCTCTCTGACCGCTTGGTGATGGTAGATGTCTCTGTCTTCTAACTTCCCCACTAATGCTGGTACTCCCGTTAATTTCTTTCTTCCACTCTTTTCCTCTTGTATATTAATGACCTGCCATTGACTGGAAATCCTAACCATAGTTTTGCCGTTGATAACACATTGCGTTCCGCCTTCTAGTTTGAGAAACCTTTCCCTGCACCAACAGCTGCAACTTCTCGAATAGCCATTACCAGTTCCAGTGGAACAAAGATAACTTAGTTGATTTCAATCCTTCTAATACTCAGTCCTGTCTTATATCATGCAAAAAAGATTCCTATGCTTATCTTCGATGATACACTGATTTCTAGGCAAGATCACATATCTCTATTAGGATTACCCTGACTTCTAATCTCTCTCTTGGCATAAGCACATTACAAATATTGCTTCCTCTGCATCTAAAAAACTGGGGTTACTCTTCTTCCAAACAGCTGTTCACTCTGTACAGATCCGCTCTACCATGGAATATTTTTCTCTCATCTAGGGTGGTGCCCTCAAAACCTCTCTCAGGCTTCTAGATTCCATTCAAAAGAGTAATTAGGTTAATTAATGATTCATCTTTAACAGGATCTCTCCACTCTCTGTCTCATAGACGTTCTGTTTCTGCTGCATGCCTTTTCTGTAGTACTTCCTTGGGCACTGTTCTGAATTGGCATCTATAATTCCCTCCCTCTCTTCCAAAGCAGGCTTTCTGGAACAATCTCCCTTCATACGTATTTCCTGAAAATTACAATCTATAAAATTTCAAGTCTAATATCAACAAGTATGTTCTTTCATCCTCTCAATCTTCAGCCCATGCACTCTACTAAGTACAGTGGATGGGCTGCAGATTCTGAGACCTCCCGTGCTTGGGGTTTTCATAAAAAAAAAAAAAAAAAAACAACAACCTTTCTCTAAATAATTACTAGAATTTTCTAATCGTGCAGCATGATTCACTTGTTGAGAAGTGCTGTACTTAAAAAAAAAAAACTTTTGTAAAAATAATTCTTTAAAGAAAAAAGATGAAAAATAAACAAACTTGAAACCGAATATGAACTTAAAATAAATCGACAAACTAGCACTGACAGTAGCTTACAAGTTTAAATTTATTCTCTAATAAGTCAATATAACTTCTACAGTAGTTATAGTTTTGGTTTGACGCCGAATGTAATTTACTTGGCAGTGACTTGACTCTTTTTTTCTGCCTCTGTAATCATCAAGGTCTTCAAACGGATTGGCTGGTGCCGATTTTCGTTTTCTTTTCCCAAACTTCCAGTTTTAAAGGTAAACAGAAACGTGCTCAACGATCCATGAACTTAAGTACGGCACTACCGAGAAATATAAGACTCGCTGATGCCTTTTTGATACTCGCAGAAAAGTAAACAGCATTACGTAAGATTGCTTATAGGGTAAAATGTCGTGTATACGTACATGACACCAACAGTACTTTTCTGTTTTATTATATGTTATATATTTCCTCTAAGTAAGGAAATGGGTAATAAATACCCTTAACGATTTAAGCCTACAATCCATAAATATGTGATCTGCTACGTGTAATCTGCACAAATGGTGTTTTCACCATTTGTGCAGACCCTAAACTCAGTTTCAAACACTATGTTGTAGACATTCACAACAAGGTTTTCAGATCAAGATGGCTTGCCAAACAACACCTCCTTCATGTCACAGAGCCTGAGTACACGCTCCAATACATATACCGGTTTCTGCCGGTATATGTATTGGAGCGTGTACCGATGAGTACTGCTTCTTCGGTGGGTCCTCTTCAAGCATAAACTGCCATCACTCACACATACTTCAGATATCACCCAACTTCTAAATTACAGAAAGTCTCCAAACGGATATTCACCCTCCGCTTGCTCATGTGAATTAAAATGATATCGGGTGAAGTCAATACACCAAGTTTTTGGCAGATGTGCAATTGGAGGATCCCCCCGAAACCCTTAAGAGCCCTCCCCTCTCTGCAGTCTGTGGCGTGGAGGCTCAGGATAGGGGACAGATTCCTGCCCATGGAGATGCTCCACAACGTCCAGGGGATGGATGTGGACTACAAAAAAGTTCATAGAGAACAAATCGTACAGAAGACGCATCATCAGGGAACAGCTTTCGTCTTCAGCCAGTGTCTTTTCATCGCTTTTCATGTTCTTTCATTTCCCATATTAATATAAACTTTATATGTAATTATATGTTTATGTAATTTTTCCTGTATTAGTTATTTCATGTTATCCTTGCATTGTCGCTGTTATGGGTATTATTGCATCAGGCAATCATGTAACCATTCACTGCTGCAATAAAGATATTAAAAAATGATTGCTCAACCTTGCCTTTTGTTCTAAAAGTAACCTTAGGTAGCATTTCTTTGATAATTCGACATGCTTCAGGTTGATTTCAGTTAAATTTGCAGGACTGGACATCTGATTCATGCATTTTAGCCCTTTGAGTTATTCTGATATGATCTTTGAACCGGCAACCTTGTGGCCAGAAATCATTTTTATCCCAAACGTGTGTCTGAATCCGAGTACAATTTGGTGTGTGAAACTAATTGAAGTGGAATAAATGTCATGGTGAATTTTATATTCAATGAACACTGGTCTTCGTGGACTAATGTTATTAGTGGAGTCACTCAAGGTTTCGGTGTTGGGCCCATTGTTGTTTTCTATATTTATCAGTGATGTTGATGAGGGTACATCAGGTTTAATGCCCAATTTTGCAGACAATACGAAGGTTGTTAATGAGAGTAATGAAAGTACACTACTGCAACAGGATCTAGAAAAGTTGGGCAGATGGGCTGAGAGGTGGCAACTGAAGTTGAACGTTGAAAAATACAAAGTACTGCTTGTGGGTAGCAGTAACCCCAAAGTAACGTACCAACTGTGCGGTATTACACTCAGGGTAGTGGAGAATGAAAAAGACCTGGGAGTAATTGTGCAGTGAGATGTGAAGTTTTCTGAGCAGTGCAGCCAGAGAGCTCATGGGGTCTTGTCGATGACATACAGGAATTTTGCTAATAGGGATAAGGAGGTGATTTTCCCTTTGTATAAGGCAATGGTCAAGCCACACCTTGAGTACTGAATAAAAGTCTGAAGGCCTCGGTTTAGGAAGGATATAGAGCTACTGGAACGAGTACACAGAAGGGCAACGAGATTGGTGAGGGAAGCAAAGGGATGCTCTTACCAAGAAAGGCTTCAGTTCTGCAAATTGTAGTGTCTGAACAGGGCACCTGCGAGGTGATCTGATTGAGGTGTATAAGACTTTGAATGGTTTGTGTAAGCTCAATGCTAATGGGGGGGGGGGGTTCTTCCTCATGCTCAGATTGCGCACATTAGCATTAGTAAAGGCACATGATTCAAGAAAGCAAGCTTATATAGCATCAGCCAAAAAAAAAAAAAAAAAAACAAATGTTCTAATTTCACCCAACCACTCGCTCCAAATGTTTATCTATTTCTGCCTTGAATCTGTTTAAGCTATCAACTTTTACAACGACAGATGGAAGTTTGTTCCAGCAATCAACCACACTGGCTAAAGATAAACTTCCGCACATCTATCCTACAACTGTCTTCCCTCAATTTGAATTTGTGCCCTCTCAGGCGATTATTCTGAGCAAGAGGAAGAATCCCATCAGCATTGAGCATGCTCAAACCATTCAAGGCTTTATACACCTCAATCAGATCACCTCGCAGCTGCCTAGTCTTCAGACACTGTAATTTGCAAAACTTAAGCCTTTCTTCGTGAGAGCAACCCTTTGTTCCATTCACTAATCTTGTTGCCCTTCTATACATTCGCTCCAGCAGCTCTACATCCTTTCTAAAATGAGGCCCCATTGACCTGTATACAGTACTCAAGGTGATATGTCAATGATAGTACTGTATACAGTACTATCATTGAAATATCAACTTGAGCTACTCTTGCAGACCGTCTGCACCACTCAGAAAACTTCATATTTGCCTGGACAATTACTCCCAAGTTCTTTTCATTCTCTACCACTGTCAGTGTAGTACCACACAGTTGATACGTTACTCTGGGGTTACTGCTTCCCATATGCAGTACTTTACATTTGTCAATGTTAAACTTCTGTTTTGCCACCTCTCAGCCCATCTGCTCAACTTTTGTAGATCCTGTTGCAGCAGTGTACTGTCATTAGTGTCATTAACAACCCTGACAACCTTCGTATCGTCTGCAAACTTGGACATTAAACCTGATATACTATCATCAGTATCATTAATAAATACAGAAAACAACAATGGACCCCCTGAGGGACTCCACTAATAATATTAGTCCACGAAGAGCAGTGTCCATTGATTACCACTCTGTCTTCTCCCACTCAACCATCCCTTTATTAATTATGGCTAAGGCTCTCATAATTATGGCTAAGGGTTTGCTTACTTCCTTTGCTGCCTCCTTTAATATAACTGGATAGATCCCATCCACCCCAGGTGCTTTTCTTTTGTTTATCCTCAGCACTTTGCCTCCAATGCCACACTACTCCAGTTTGAGCAGCAGTCTTCTATATGTAACAGTATCAAAAGCCTTTCTAAGATCCGAATATATCATATCAAAGTTATTCACTGCATCCAGTTTCTTTGAGACCACATAATAATATCCAATCAAATTGGTCAGACAATACTTTCCCTTAACAAAACCATGCTGTGTATGAACTATAACTGAAGTCTTGACTAGATAATCCTGCAGTGCTTCTTTAACCAGGTACCTTCATTAATTTTCCTGGAATAGAAATTACAGACTAACACGTCTGTAATTACTTGTCGCCCTTTGATCCTCCTTTGTGATTGGGATCATTTGCACATCTCCAGTCCATGGGTACCACCCCTGAGTCCAAGGAAGCTCTCATAATTATGGCTAAGGGTTTGCTTACTTCCTTTGCTGCCTCCTTTAATATAACTGGATAGATCCCATCCACCCCAGCTGCCTTTCTTATGTTTATCCTCAACAGTTTCTCCTCCACTTTGCTCTCAGTTATTGCAAAATCATCTAGCTCACTGCCAGAGTTTAATTCACCTCTGGCATTTCCCTCCCTCAATAACACCTCGTGTGAATGTAGACGCTATCTGAGCAGGATCATCAGCAGTTGAACCATCGATATCCAGTGGACCAATCTGATTCATCCCCTTCTTTCTAGAGTTTACTTAAGTAAAGAACTCTCTGCTGTTTTTCTTTGCATCCTTTGCCAAAGATTTCTCGTAATCTGCCTTTACCTGCCTAACCTTTGTGACTTGGTTACAGACCAGCTGATATCTATCATAGGCTTCCGTGTCTCCCATTAATTTACATGTATCCCATGCATTTTTCTTCTCTGCCAGATATCTCCTTAGTTCATCTGACATTCATTTAGGCCTGAACCTTGAACAATATTTTTTAATTGGTATGAAAATCTTAGTAGTTTCCAAGATTAATTCTTTGAATGCTTCCCAATTTTGAATTTGTGTTGGTAACATCATCAGTTGGTCCCCTTCCCCTATAGAATTTATATACTGTCTCAGGCCTCCGTTTTGCTTTACGAAAACAAAAACCCCTCCCTTTACCCCTGATGGTAGTTACCTCTGAGTAAATTCCACTTCAGCACACTGTGATCACTGCCACCTAGTGGTTCCTATATCTGCAGATTCTTAATGCATGAAGAATGACTACTGATAATCAGATCAAGAATGTTACTCCCTCTAGTTTCTTCCCGAACATGCCTCTGTAGAAAACAATCATCTAATAAATCCATAAAAGCCTTGCTAGTGTGTTAGTGACCAACCCACAAATTCCTGTCAATATATGGGAAATTAAAATCCCTCATTATAAGACTGTGATTTACTGGCCCACTCTATTTCCCTGTACAGTTTCTTATTATACTCATCAGAGTCATTAGGCCTATAACACACTCCTACTCTCAATTTTGATTTCCCAATGCTTATATCACGCCAAACTGACTCGACACTGCACTGCACTGTCCAACCATGTCGACTGGCTGTACTTCCTTGGATTTTATGTGTTTCTTAACTGATAGCATAACCCCCTCATCCTCCCTTCCTATTCCGTCTATCCTCCCTGTACACATTGTACTCCCCAAATTCCATTTATTCATTTCTTATATCTGTGTGACACCACGTCTCTGATATCCCAACAATATCTGCCTTTGATGTTTTGACCAACATCTCAAATTCATCAAATTTATTTTCCAAACTCCTAGCATTGGTGTACGTGCAAGTATACATGCACCTGTTCCTATTCTTAGCTACCCTACCACAGCCCATGTGTTTACTTGTACCGCAATGACTCCCAGCAATCTCTGAAATACCCTGCATCTTTTTTTCCAGGCTGCTGCTCATGCCAATAGAATCAGTGCAAGAATCACTTTCACCTTTGCCAGCGGCTATTGTTAATCTAATAGTCCGTGCGTCCCCCCTCCCAAGCTAGTAGTTTTCCGACCCACCTAACACTGCCTCGATAGCATCAGCAAATATTGTTGCCTCCTTTCTATTTAAGTGTATCCCATCGCTGTAAAAGCAGTCTCTCCTGTTAACAAGCACAGACCAGGCTGAGAAAAATTCTAGCCCCTTACCCTTGCACAATCTCTCCAGGACCAAATTAATCCACAAGGCTCTCATCATATACTCCCTCCTATCGTGTCGGGGCAGAATTGCAGACACTTTCAAATTCAACCCTAACTCATGGGTGTTTTTTTTTTTTTTTTCCTTCAATAGTAACTTGTACTTGTTCCACCGGTCTCCTGCTCTTAATATCATTAGTGCCAATATGTTCAACAATATCTCCTTTTGTGCCCTTAAAAGATGATATCTGCTTTACAACGTCATTAACCTTTGCCCCTGGCAGACATACTCTGGTCCTGTTCCACCTATCCTTTTTGCACAATAAATTCTCCGTTTCCCTGACAGTAGTCACCGACAGCTACTAGTTCTTGTGGGACTAGCCCATTCTGCCTTGGGAGTTGCCGCTGTGTTGCGTGATGTTCAAGTGAAAGCTCTGGTGTTGATGTGGGCACCTGAGAGCTTGATGGGTCCCTCAATTTAGATCCTTCTAGGGCATCCACCGTGTCCTTCAAGCTCTCATATAGGCCCATAACAACACTGAGGGACATAAATTCAAATTGAGGAAAGAGTTGTAGAATAGATGTGTGGAAATTTTGCCTTTAGCTAGCGGGTGTTTGATTGCTGGAATAAAGTTCCATCTGTCATCGTGGAAGTTGATAGCTTAAATAAATTCAGGAAAGAACTGGACAAACTTTTGGAGTTAATGGATGGGTGAAATGGGAAGTTTTTTTTGGCTGATTTTGCTTTCTTGCAACATATGTCTCTGCTAATGCTATTAATTATAAGCGTGGTACGAGTACCTTATCCACTTCATGAACTGAACTTAAAATTTAGGAAAAATTAATGTTCCAAAAAAATAAACATAAATAATAAAGTACTTAACTCGAAATGAATTTTGAAACTGTCAGAAAACGACCTAGTTTTTTAGGGGGGTTTCATCAAATCTGACAGAAGTATAAAATCACAAAAAAATCTAGAATCGAATTAACTTGGTTTTTGAAGAAACAAAAATGATAAAAGCTCGCAAAAATCGTAATATCGAGGATCATAAAATCAAAGTTTAATTAGGACTGCATGTACACTGTTATAATTAACATTTAGTCGATTACTTATTAACGGTTTTATGATCAGCATTATCATTAAAACTAATTCTTTTGTTGTAGAAGGATTTTAGGAGTGTCAGCGACTAAGGTCATATTGCTCCGTATATCTATGTAAATTGCGTGTGTTCTGATCTCGATTTTCTGTTTGCTGGATAAAAAACCCGATTTTCCGGGAGAAAAACCATGTTACCATCGCCTGAGACCGACTAAGTCAAGTCAGCCTTGCTGTGAAAAAGGCCCATCGAACTCAGATCTTTTCCACCCGGTGTGGGGAGGACGTTAATTTTACCAACTGTGCTACCCACGAGGGTTGTAATTCTGTAATGTTTGGCAAACTGTTATGATCTCCATATGTATCATGCGTTTCATCCATAATGTATTTTATTCTCACAAAACCAGAGATCAGCTCGTTTCTGACTTCAGAATATTCCAACTCACATCGAGGGAGCGCATTTACATTATTTTAAGTGTGTTGGGTTATTTTCTCGGTGTCTATAATAAGCTAGATAAAAATGTCACGTATAGGGTGCATTATGTAATTTTATCTTTCCAGTCTTCATCACAACGTGTCTTTTAGTGAGGTTCGGCTTCGATCAGAGGGCAACGGTGACACTATCACATTACTCACAGGTTCAGTGTAAACCAGGTAACTACTGGAATGAGCATCCCAATAATTTTATTAAAAGTTATGCAAGCATTAGATCATTTCTACTAACTGTTGTAGAATTATTAATCATTAAAGAAATATGGTATCACCTATTGACCGATATTTTGACACAACACCGATTGGAATATTAATATTAAGGCTGAATTATAAGGCGTGATCAACAAAGTTCGTGGACCGAACTAATAGTCGAGAAATGAAGCTTGTAGGCTATTCAGATGATTTTCCTCGAAGTTACCCTTAGCCATAATTATGAGAGCTTATTTGGATTCAGAGGAAGTCCCTTTGGGATTGCGACATGGGAATCCCAATTCACAAAAGGTGCCATTAGTAATTACACACTTGTTAGCTTAACTTCTGTTACAGGGAAAATAATAGTCACTGGTTCAAGAAGTAATGCGGGACCATCTAGACAAAATTGCAGTTATACTGCAGTCACAGCATCGATTAGTTAATGGGCGGTGTAGTCTGACCAATCTGATTGGACACTATGATGTAGTAAGAAAATTAATTTTCATGTCATATACACAGTATTTGGATTTCAGGAAAGCTTTTGATACTCTTACAAATAAAAGACTGATGTGCAAATTGGGGCATTTTGGCATTAAGGGCAAGTTACTGCTAGGGATAAAGGGATGGTTGAGTGGGAGAAGACAGTGGTTAAAGGTCCGTTCAGGCAATATCAGCCTAGTATCCCAGTTCAACAGCTTTAGTCGAAAAATGCTAAAAAGTCAGTGAGATTTGCAGTTGTCGATCTTCTTCTGAGTCATGGGACAGTTTCTTTGTCGTGGAGAGGGACTGTGGTATTTGGCTACTGAGTAGTTGAGTACTTGAAAGCAAAAGAGTAGAGGGATTCCATTAGTACTCGAGGAGTAATCCTCCTATCGCTTTTTAAGTGCTTGATCTACGTCTCCTTTTGTGGTCATGTGCACAGTATTTTCTCTCTTAGCCGGAAATTCTGAATTTGAAATACTTGTTATGAAATCATTTGAATTCTCATTAGAATTAAATTGAACAACAGAATATTGGCCAATTGTGTTGCTTAGTTGTAACATTCAATTGTGCAATTATTAAGCTTCTCTATACGTTTGGTTAATTAGCTTTCCTGTTATACTTGACTTGCATCACTGTTAGTTTCTTGTACAGAGTCGTGCAAAAACAATTACCCATTTTAAAAATGAAATGACTATTGAACAACTCGGAAAAGATATTTATTGTTATTACAGTTTAATAATATACATGAAAACATTGACGTTACACTCCTCAGCGTTTGAAAATGATCTCTTAAATGGATAGCACCATTGCAAACATAGTCCTCTACTCGTATTCTCTCATTATCCATTGCTCTGTATAATGTTCCGGGCGGTATTCTTTCAAGGACTTGAATTTTAAGAAATCCCATCATAATCGCAGTCTGGTGATCCTGGTGGCCAAATTATTTTACCAAAACAAGACGATGAGATTTGGAAACATTTCCATTAAGAGTGTCAATGGAAAGCCTTTGGTATGTTCCGTAGCACTGACCTGTTGACACTAGATATTTTATAAGTTGAATCATTTTCTGGTGAAGATCCTCTGACGGATTCTTGCACCATGTTTAAATATAAGACTGACGTTACTGTGACATCTGAACTATTAGCATTTTCAAAAAGAGTATTCACCGGCACCGATGGGGCAAATACCCCACACTACACCAAACTGTGAAGTGGTTCGCATTCATGGTTAAACGATTGATTTGATTCTTCTTGTTAAGGGAATTATTGTTAGTAGTGGCAAATGATGCAAGAAAGCAAGCTTATAAAGCATCAGCAAAAAAAAAAAAAAAAAACACTCATCACCTGCCCATCTTCTCCAATAATTTGTCTAGTCCTTCCTTGAATTTATTCAAACTATCCACCTCCACAACAACAGATGGAAGTTTGTTCCAGCAATCAACCACCCGCTGGCTGAAGGCAAACTTCCGCACATGTATTCTGCAACCATCCCTCTTCAATTTGAATTTATGCCTCCTCAAGCGTGTAGTCTGAGGTAGAGGAAGAATGTCACTAGCATTGAGCTTTCTCAATCCATTCAAAGCCTTAAACACCTCAGTCAGATCACCTCGCTGGTGCCTAGTCTCGTGACGCTGCAGTTTGCAGGAATGAAGCCTTTTTTTGGTAAGACCACTCTTTTGTTTCCTTTACTAATCTCATTGCCCTTCTGTACACCCGTTCCAGCAGATCTACATCCTTTCTAAATTGCGGCTTCCGGAACTGTATGCAGTACACAAGATGCGGCCTAGCCATTGCCTTGTACAGTGGGATAAACACCTCCTTATCCCTGCTAGAAAATTGTGTCAATGACAAACCCCATGAACTGTCCTGGCAGCCTGTTTGTACTGTTCAAAGAACTGCATAATTACCCCCCTTCCCTCAAGTTTTTTTTTTTTTTTTTTTCATTTTCCACTACCCTGAATGTAGTACCACACATTTGGTACATTAATTTGGGGTTGCTGCTATTTCTTTCAAATTCAGCCATGTTTCGACATGGGCACCACAGTCTGTTCTGCGGCTAGAGGTGTGGAGGGATAATTGGGATGACTGCAGTATCGAGCGACTGACTATGAAGATTCTTCTCGTATATGCTCAATACTTTATAAAAGTATACTGGTCAACATCAAGGTTTTCAACCACGCTCAGCGTCAGGGCTATATAAATTTTGTTTTTAATAAGATGATCACTACTACCTTTATGTGATGGCTTTTATAAAAGAAACATTAGAATCCTTAAATTCGGGAATAATGAAATGTAAGTGTACATTGTTAATTTCAATATTATTGATAAATGTAGCAGTACTGTAGTTAACTTAGGCTCGTCAGAATTTGATAAAGAAAAGTTTGGACAATATTGTTATTCATTGAGCTTGAACTTTTTAAATTATAATTGTTTTTAATATAGATGAATTTGTTTATTAAAACAATTTTCAAATAAAAGATGCACGCAGTTGGAATGGTGGAATCAGTTATCCACGTTAAGTGAGTCGAATTTCAATTGTCGATCCATTATTACTTGTAATCGGTTCTTGGCAGAAAGGATTACTCTTTCAGATCCTCTTATCCATTCAGTTGTAATCTTTTGTTCCAGCAACGCCAGGTTTCTCCCTCCAGTTATTTTGTAGCTTTCTCCTGTGGTTAACTCTCCTTGATGAATTCGTTGCGAAAGATTTGTGGTCGTGTGTGACCTGAATGCACGTTTCGCTGCTTAGACGTGTTCCGTCTAGCATGGATACATGTGAATGGTCTTTAGTACACCATACGGAAGTGTGTGAGAATGCCCAGGGGCGGTATTTTACTTCACGCGGAGCGAAGCTGGCAGTAAACGCATAGTTCGCTGTGGAGTACTTGGATACACCACAACAGTGGGATTCCATGCTTTTGCGCTCCTTGCTCCTTCGTTGCTGCTTCCATAGCGTGATCAATAAATCGGTATTCTACTCAAGG